>NW_028270140.1:94689546-95006120 GCF_037043375.1 Chiloscyllium plagiosum
ATTTGACCTGTATCTTTGTATGGTAAAAACAAGGACTGCAGATGCTGGAAATCACAGTCTAGATTAGAGTGGTGCTGGAAAAGCACATCAGGTCAGGCAGCATTTTACTGCTCCTCGGATGCTGCCTGACCTGCTGTGTTTTTCCAGCACCACTCTAATCTAGACTGTATCTTTGTATGCCATGGCATTTTAAGTGTTTTAAATGATTCTTAAACATTGTAATGGTTCCTGCCTTTACAATGAGTTCCAGATACCCACTACTGACTGGGGGAAAAGAGTTCTTCCTTAAATCCCCCTAAACCTTCTGCTCCTTCCCTTAAATCCAATCCCCTGGATACTGATCCTGCTACTCAGGGGAAAAGTTCTTCCTAGCTACCTATCTATGTATAAATAATGGCATTTATCAATTGGGTCAATACCTGTTTCACTACAGTATATAATGTCTAACATATTCTTGCTTGACACAGACAGCACAGAATTAGTGGATGAAACACACAAGCACAAAATAAATCATCAACTGTTCCAGCAATAGAAATCCCAGCCAGGTGCTCAGCCTCGATATACTTGCTGTTAAATGTTATCTAAGATCACGGAATGAAACACAGACAATTGCTTTTTGTTCTGCTTCTTTTCTATAATATACTCAGTAGGAGGTCTAAGTCACTAACAAAGATAGTACTTTCATGGGGACCTCCTTCATCTTCAGCTTTAATAATATGATTGACTGGGAACCTATCAAACCTATATCAATTCTCCAATCTCCTCTGTATATTGATTGATACAGCCACTGCGACACAGCTATATGATTCATTTCATTTGTATTGTCTATAATTATTTCTGCCTCTTCATGATGTTCCAACTTTACAGTGACAGAAGACATTTTAATTATTAAGATAGTTTCTAAAGAACATGGACATTTAGTGTTGGCCCGATGGTTTTGTTCGAGAATGTCAAGAAGAGTTATGTTTCAGAAAAGGCATTTTCCCATTGGTTTTCCTGCTGTTCAACACTTCACATCAGCTCAGCTGTCCAAGAACAGGAATTATTTAGTGTAAATCCTGCCCAAAAACTACAATACAGCAGAAGATGTGAAGAGTCTCCTAAAAATCTCTTCAGGTTTGGAATGAGTATTCCCTGAGGTAAGGCTGTTGGACTCAAAGTGTGTCCAAAATATCATGTCTGGCCATGGAGCAAACGTGATGGGCAATTGCACCATCAGTTTGATGTCATATTTGGGATGCCTGAGTGAGTTTGGCACTATGGTGGAATAAACAGGAGAAATGCCAGCATTGAATTAGTTCTAATAAGTGCTACGTGGATAACTCAGTGCCTCTTTCGTGATCGAATTTTGTTGAGGTGGAGCCAATAGGTAATCAGTGGCTGGAAGAATAGGCTAGCCATAACCAGGACAATGTTTCTGCAGCCATGTTGTGCACCTGTGTTCCCTTTGACTGCATGAAGTTCTGTAAAAAGGAATGTTCACCCATGGTCTCCACCCGTCCAGTGGACGGACAAAATTGTATTGGGATGCTCATAATGATTTAAATCTATTAATAAATGGCAATAACAGCCACTTAAGTTGAAGCCACCTATAAAGCTGTATAAGCTGGGCTTCAGCTGGTGAGTGAGCTGTACTTTTCAAATTTCTATCTCAGTGCAGCACTGCTCAAGCAGAAAAATGGATGATTGTGAGTTGAAAAGAGTCCCTGTGGAATCTTGCTACTGAGTAATAAAAGAGAGAGATAGATTGGTTCCCTAGAGCCATTGCTCGCTGAGGGACCTGGAATTATCTTGGTATTTTACTAAATAATTTATTTTGTCACAGTTTAAGGTACTCCATTACTTTATTCCTAATTGAGGTCTTATAGCAATAAATCCACTTAATCTAAGGAACAAGTGCAGACTGTTTAATTCCAATTTGCAACACATTGTCAAAAACAATAATTGTAGTAGATTAGCGGAAAAGAAAATCTTAGTCAATATCCTTGTATATATTAAATAAATGACAACCTCTCAGCTGAATCTTACATTTTTTTGGCTGAATGCAAGTTGCATAAAGTTTTTTGGAGGGATTCTCACTTTCAGATCTAGCAGGATTTTTCACTAAAGTAGTCTTGTTAACTACTTATACAACCACAGGCATCCCTCATTAATCATTCTACTCCCATCTTACCATGTGCCATTCCTAGAACAGCACACCATCAGAGAATATTAGCTTAAAAACCAGCATCCCTTCTACCTACACCATTTTGAGAAGCTGTTGTGCACCGGGCCAGGTGTTGGCAATCAGGCATTGTCCCTCAATGGCAACTTAAAGTACTGTAACCACAAAGCCACACAGCTCACAACACACAGTGGGCATGACTGACACTCCCTCACATACAATGCCATTCTCTCAGCTTAGTGGCTGATTAATGACCAGGCCATACAGTTTACCTGTCCTGAGACAAGTTCCATCCGAAGACCTTCTTTGCTCCTGTTTTCCCAATACCCAATGGTCACCCACAACCTATCCTCGTCCAGCAGAGGAACATCACAAAAACATGAGCAAAAGTGAATACAATGGAAATGAACTTAGGTTTCTGTTCACACCCACAATGCAAAGCAAATATTGGCAATGTCTCACAACATTCCTGCAAGTTCCACATGTGATGGGGTACTTTCATCGAGCATTTCCTTCCTTTTAAATTATTGCTGATAATTTCTGCACCACTGAGATGACAATGTTTGGCTGGGACTAATGGAATGGTACAAAACACCTTTGACCAATATTCGACAGCTTTGCATGTTCACACTGCATGCATTATTTGCAGGTAAAGGGACAGCTGGAAAATGGGAAACCTTCAAAAATGAGATAATGAGAGTCCAGAGACAGTGTCTTCCTATTAGGGTGAAGGCAAAGCTGGCAGGTGTAGGGAATGCTGGATAACCGGAGAAATTGAGGTTTTGGTCAAGAAAAAGAAGGAAGCATATGTCATATATAGATAGCAAAGATTGAGTGAATCCTTAGAACAGGCATTAGGAGTATATTTAAGAGGGAAATCAGGATGGCAAAAAGGGGACATGAGATAGCTATGCTTAAAAATGTGTTGCTGGAAAAGCACAGCAGGTCAGGCAGCATCAAAGGAACAGGAGAATCGACGTTTCGGGCATAGGCCCTTCTTCAGGAAGGGCTTATGCCCGAAACGTCGATTCTCCTGTTCCTTTGATGCTGCCTGACCTGCTGTGCTTTTCCAGCAACACATTTTTAAGCTCTGATCTCCAGCATCTGCAGTCCTCACTTTATCCCATGAGATAGCTATGGCCAATAAGGTTAAGGAGATTCCAAAGGAATTCTATAAATACATTAAGGGCAAAATTGTAACTAGGGAGAGAATAGGGCCCCTTAAAGATCAGCAAGGCAGCCTATGTGTGGTACTGTAGGAGATGGGAGAGATATTAAATTAGTATTTTGCATCAGTGTTTACTGTGGAGAAGGACATGGAAGATATAGAAAGTGGGGAAATAAATAGCAACATTTGAAAAATGCCCATATTACAGAGAAGGAGATGCTGAATGTCTTAAAACACTAAAAGATGGATAAATCCCCAGGACCTGATCAGATGTACCTTCTGTGGGAAGCTAAGGAAGTGATTGCTGGGCCTCTTGCTGAGATACTTGTATCATCGATAGCCACAGGTGAGGTGCCAGAAGACTGGAGGTTGGCAAATGTGGTGTCACTATATAAGAAAAGTGGTAAGGACAAGCCAGGGAACTATAAACCGATGAACCTGTCAATTTGTCAGGAATCCTGAGGGACAGGAATCACATGTCTTTGGAAAGGCAAGGGCTGATTCGGGATAGTCAACATGGCTTTGTGCATGGGAAATCATATCTTACTAATTTGACTGAGTTTTCTTGAAGAAGAAACAAAGTGAATTAATGAGGGCAGAGCAGTGGTCGTTATATATGAACTTCAGAAAGGCATTCGACATGGTTCCTCATGGTACACTGCTTACCAAGGTTAGATCTCATGGAATACAAGGAGAACCAGCCATTTTGATACAGAATTGGCTCAAAGATAGAAGACTGAGAGTGGTGACGGAGGGTTGCTCTCTGGACTGGAAGCCTGTGACCAGCGGTGTGCCACAAGGATTGGTGCTGGGTCCACTTCTTTTTGTTATTTATATAAATGATTTGGATGTGAACATAGGAATAAGTTTGCAAATGACACCAAAATTGGAGACGTAGTGGATAGTGAAGAAGATTACTTTAGAGTAGGGATCTTGATTAGGTGGGGCAGTGAGCTGAGGAGATGCAGATGTGTTTAATTTAGATAAATGTGAGATGCTGCATTTTGGAAAGGCAAATGAAGGCAGGACTTACTTAATGGTAAGGTCCTGGGGAGTGTCGGTGAATAAAGAGACCTTGGAGGGCAGGTTCATAGTTCATTGAAAGTAGAGTCACAGGTAGATAGGATAGTCAACAAGGTGCTTGGTATACTTGCCTTTATTACTCAGTAAGTACAGGAGTGGGAGGTCATGTTGTGGCTGTACAGGACATTGATTAGGTCACTTTTGGAATACTGTGTGCAATTCTGGTCTCCCTACCGTAGGAAGGATGTTATGAAACTTGAAAGGGATCAGAAAAGATTTACAAGGATGTTGCCAGGTTTGAACGGTTTGAGTTAGAAGGAGAGGCAGAATAGGCTACGGCTGTTTTCCCTGGAGTGTCGGCAGCCGAGGGGTGACCATATAGAAGTTTATAAAGTCATGAGGGGCATGGATAGGTTAAATAGACAAGGTCTTTTCCCGGGGGGTGGGGGAGTCTGAAACTAGAGGGCATAGGTTTAAGGCGTGGGGGGAAAGATTTAAAAGGGACTTAAGGGGTAGCTTTTTCAAGCAGAGGGTGGTACGTGTATGGAATGAGTTTCCAGAGGAAGTGGTGGAGGCTGGTATAATTATAGCATTTAAAAGGCAGCTGGATGGGTACATGAATAAGGAAGGGTTTGGAGGGATCTGGGCCTAGTGCTGGCAGGTGGGACTAGATTCGGTTAGGATATCTAGTCGACATGGATGGATTTGACTGAAGGGTCTGTTTCCGTTTTGTACATCTCGATGACTTAATGACTATCCATGTACGAAGAAATGTTTGCTAATGAAATCTAACTGGAATTTGCAAAATTAATGCTTCATGTATTTGCCTCTTCAGTATACTGTGTCCAGCAGGCATGGATTTCACACTTTTGCCCATCAAAATTACACTGATCCCACCCACTCTGGGCACAGTCCCACCAATTTTCCAGTTGCATTTCAAATCTATGAAATGGCAAGTGCTGGTGTGATCACAGCTCATGGTGGACACCATCAGGAGTGGGCCCTGGATACCAGGTAACTGTCCCAGAGTCTCCACATCCCCTTATTCTTTGCACTACGTTGACAGTTCATTTCCACCCTTCCCCATCATGTGGGGATCCACCACATTGGCCTACACCTCCAAATGTCTTGCCTGGCCCCTGAACCCTAGAATTATACCTTGCACTGTGCACCCCACTTCTCTACACCGTCCTGTAGAGTCCATGGCTGTACTCCTTCCCATAGCCAACCATGCCCTCTGATGGTGTGCCACATGCCCCATGTACCTAGAGTTACCCTCATCACCATCCTCATTTCCAATTCCTCAAATGCTTCTCTCTCTCTCTAGCTTTGACACACCCATCCCTTTTGGTAGTGATCCCAGGACCTCTTACAATCACTGTATGGACTTCCAGGACTGTATCACCCCAGGTCTGTGACTGACCTCAATTATCAGCCCCTGGATATGACTGAGCAGACCCTGGCTGCTGTCCTTGCTGCTCCCTGACTGATGATGTGTGATTCTCTGAGCGCTGCTGTTGACAGCAGTCCTCTGACTGCGAGCATCTGTAGCAGTAGACTAACTGTGGTCAAGCCCCTGGAATGTGTGTGGATTGTGCCCCTGACAGACATTACCAGGACCCTCTGATCTATAACATTGCCCCTCCCCACTGACTGGGCTGAAGTTTAGCCTCCACACGCTTTTTTGTTGATTTGGTTAAAACCTGTTACAATCAGTTATGTTCATTGTGCGCAACTGGAACATGCTGTAGGTGTTAAACTGAGATCTCAACGTGCCATACATCAAGATGTCCTCAACCACCACACTGCTTACTACTGACAAGCATAACAGACATTCTGTCAGTGTGCCTGCACTGAAGAGCACGTTGGTACAGCAATACAGACAGCCTGTGACTGTGGTTGAAGTGTTAACCTGCTGCCTGGCATGGCACAGTATAGCAAGGGCAAGGATGCTGTGAGTGAGCACATAGGCATTGAGAGAGCAAGTCAGTAGCTCTGGGATGCAGCTTAGTCCAGTCTGTGAATTGGATGCCTGTTCACGATGCAAAGTGTCCTTTTAGCAGAATTCTCAATGGTAGTTGCTGGTGCACCTCACAAAGCAAGTCTGTGCTTCTCGATCACACTCTCAATGATTTGGAGAGAAACGATGATCATCTCGAGGGGCTGGCAAATGTCAGACGCCAATGTCCGTGGATGAGACAGGGGGTGTGGCTGGTGCCCTGTGGTGTAGTTTGATGCTGAGCAGTATGGAGACTCTTCACAATCAGCGAGGAGCTGAAGTCACCAGGTACACAGGCTGGCTTCCATGTTGAGGGTCTATAGCCTAGTAAGAAACCCATCTCGCCACTTGGCAAAAACCTAAAAGATGGATTGAGATGATCCCAATGCTGAGACTGGTGTCGTTGGGACATCTTGTCTGATTCTGCCACCAGTCCCCCTAGAGCTCAGGTTACCACACCTCTATGAGATTCCACCCACTAAATGGATTAGCATGAAAATAGGCATAGTCAATAACTAGTTGATAAACACTGTTTGTTATTATGGACCAGCTTGGCCCCTGAAAACTTGCTGAGGAAAGTTCAATGTCCAAAATTGATGTGTTTTTATAAATATGTCAGGAAATGGATGGCTCTGTGTTGTTAGAATGAAGGCAGGAACAGGCAGAATGTTGGAGTTAGGACTCAGAAGTCATAGAGTCATAGAGATGTACAGCAAAGAAACAGACCCTTCGGTCCAACCCGTCCGTGCCGACCAGATATCCCAACCCTATCTAGTCCCACTTGCCAGCACCCGGCCCATATCGCTCCAAACCCTTCCTATTCATGTACCCATCCAAATGCCTTTTAAATGTTGCAATTGCACCAGCCTCCATCACTTTCTCTGGCAGCTCATTCCATACACGTACCACACTCTGTGTGAAAAAGTTGCCCCTTAGGTCTCTTTTATATCTTTCCTCTCTCACCTTAAACCTATGCTGTCTCGTTCTGGACTCCCCGACCCCAGGGAAAAGACTTTGTCTATTTATCCTATCCATGCCCCTCATAATTTTGTAAACCTCTATAAGGTCACCCCGCAGCCTCCGATGGTCCAGCGAAACCAGCCCCAGCCTATTCAGCCTCTCCCCATAGCTCAAATCCTCCAATCCTGGCAACAACCTTGTAAATCTTTTCTGAACCCTTTCAAGTTTCACAACATCTTTTCGATAGGATGGAGACCAGAATTGCATGCAATATTCCAATAGTGGCCTAACCAATGTCCTGTACAGTCCCAACATGACCTCCCAACTCCTGTACTCAATACTCTGACCAATAAAGGAAAGCTTACCAAACACCTTGTCCACTATCCTATCTACCGGCGGCTCCACTTTCAAGGAGCTATGAACCTGCACTCCAAGAAGTCCTGGAAAGGGGGGGGGGGGGTTGGAGGGCGAGCTGTGAAAGTAAGAAGATAAATGTCTCTGCAAGTGAAACTGTGAGGGGCTTGGAAGAGGCTACCTGCATTAATATTTCTGTATGGCTGAGTGAATGGAGGTTGAAAAACCCAAGGGCAGTTTGTAGCTCAGTGATGCACTGGAGTTGTGATGATGAGTAAACACTGGTATATGGTTTGAGTCCAGTGATGTGTGAACCCAGGGCAGGAGAGCGATCAATTGGAAACAGCAGCATTTGTTCAGACAGACCATGATGGAAAGGTTCTTCAGAGGCAGTTTTACACTGGGCAAGAGAAGAATTGTAATTCATGGTGGAGTTTAATGAAATATGAGCTATCCAGGAGGAGTTATTGAGAAATCCATGTGATCATCCTTATGTGATCACATTTGCTATTTAATGAATGGATGATTGAACACAACATATAACCCATGTTTACCACATATTAGTTCTGTGTGTTAGAACTGGTTTTAAAATGTTTTGCAGATTGTATTACTGTTCCAATGGGTAAAGTATTGTTCTTTTCAATTCAGTGGAATCTTGCGGCTGTACAGTATTGTCTTATTATGTCCATTGGATCTTATTAAAGGCTGTGGAAACTGGGTCACTGAATATATTGAAGAAAGTAATTGTTTTTTTTAATATTAAAGACATTAATAGGTATGGAGAGGAAGCAGGAATATGATTTTGAGATCAGGATCGACCATGAACATACTGAATGGCAGACCAGGCTTGAAAGATCAAAATTGCCTATTCCTGTACCTATGTTTCTGTCTTTTTATGTGCTTCTGACTTCCAGTGTCAAGGGCTGACTTTAATTGGAAGTGGGGAGAGGTCCTGACACTATGGGCATTAATGGATCCAAACCTGGATTTTTTGTTAAGAATGTAACATATGAAAGATTTGCATATGAAAGAACTGAATCCAACATGTTCATTCTAAAAGATGAGGGACTTAACAAACAATCCAGGTCTTTTTCAATATACAATTTCAGTTACATCCCACTGTAAACTTTTGCTATAAATTCTGTTTCTTATGATCTTATACTCCACAACCACCTGATGAAGGAACAGCACTTCGAAAGCTAGTGCTTTGAAGTAAACCTGTTGGACTATAACCTGGTGTTGTGTGATTTTTAACTTTGTACACCCCAGTCCAACACCAGCATCTCCAAATCATCTCTCCTTAGTGTTTGCTGTAGTAACAAACATGAAGTTCGATCAGTATATTGATTTAGAAAAAAATAGATATATCCTGTACCTCACTGTTGATGATAATAGATATTCAATAGCAATGGCTTTGGTGTGCTCAGGAATAAGCCATTAAGCCCTTTGAGCTTATTCTGCTTTTTAATCAGATCATGGCAGATTTGCCCCTCAGCTCCATGTAACTGACTTTGATTCAGGTGGCGGTATTCCTGTGTATCTCTGCCCTTACCCTTCTAGATGAAAGTGGCCATGAGTCTGGAAGGTTCTGATGAAGGAACTTCCTGCAACATCACGCAAATGGCATACACTACTGCTACTGAGTGTCAGTGGTGGAGGGACTGGATGTTTGTGGCCTTGATGCCAAATCCAGCAGGCTGCTTTGTCCTGGATCGTGTCAAGCGTCTTGAGTGATGTTAGGGCGACATTTGTCCAGGCAAGTGGTGAGTATTCCATCACACTCCTGACTTGTGAATAGTGGACAGGCTTTCAAAATCAGTTGTGGAGTTAGTCACTGCAGGATTTCTAGCTTCTGATATGTTCTTATCACTGCAGTATTTAATTAGCTGCTCCAGTTCAGTTTCTGCTTGACAATGAACCCGACGGTATTAATAGCAAGGGAATACAGTGATGCTAAGTGATGTTAATCCCATTGACATCAAGGAATGATGGTTAGCTTGTCTCTTGTTGGAAATCACTATTGCTTGACATTTTTGGGGTGTAAATGTTACTTGCCACTTTTCAACCTAAGCCTGATGTTGTCTAAGTATTTTTGTATTTAGACAGGGACTGCTTCAGTTTTTGAGGAGTCATGAATGGTGTTGAACATTGCGCAATCATTGCTGGATCTCCCCACCTCTGACCTTAGGTTAGAGGGAAGGTCAATGAAGAAGTAGCTGGAGATGGGTGGGCCAAGAACATTACCTTGAGGAACTCCTGCAGAGATATCCTGGAGCTGAGATGACTGACCTCCAACAACCACAATTACCTCCCTATTTGTCATGTATAACTGGAACCAGCAGAGAGCGTTTCCTTTGATGCTCATTGATTCCAGTTTTATTAGGGCTCCTTGATGCCACACTCAATCAAATGTAGCCTTGATGTCAAAGGCTGTCACTCTCACATGCCCTCTGGAATTCAGCTCTTTTGTCCATGTTTGAACCAAGGCTGTAATGAGGTCAGGAGCTGAGTGGCCCTGGAGGAACCCAAACTGGGCGTCACTGAGCAGGTTATTGCTGAGCAGATGCTGCTTGGTAGCACTATTAATGACATCTTCCAGCACTTTAGTGATGTTTGAGAACTCACTGATGGGGCAGTAGTTGGCTGGATTGGATTTGTCTTGCTTTCTGTGTACAGGACAAACCTAGGACAGTTTTCCACATTGTTGAATAGATGCTAATGTTAGGCTAGGGGAGTGGTAAGTTTTGGAGGACAAGTCTTCAGTATTATTGTTTGAATGCTGTCAGACCCACAACTTTTTCAGTATAGTAGAGTAGAGTAGCTTTTTATTTGTCATTTCTACCAAATACAACTGATATAGTAAAACTGAGACAGCGTTCCTCAAGGACCCAGAGTGCTACATTGACAGCACAAACTACACACACGTACATGGCATAAAGCACATAAGAATCAAAAAACATGCAAGTTACAGAATAACAGCAGAATTATGAATAATAGACATTTTTCTAGCAGCAATATGAAAGTACTTCAGATGGGAAAGAGTCCTTTTATACAGCGTTCAGGAGCTTGACGGCTTGGGGCAAGAAACTATTGCACAGTCTGGCCATGAGAGACCGAATCCTCCGGTATCTTCTACCAGATGGCAGGAGGGAGAAGAGTTTGAGTGAGGGGTGCGTGGGGTCTTCCACAATGCTCTTAGCCTTTCAGATGCAGCGAGTGGTGTAAATGTCTGTAATGGAGGGAAGAGAGACCCTGATGATCTTCTCAGCTGTCCTCACGATCCGTTGTAGGGTCTTATGATCTGAGACAGTGCAATTCCTGAACCAGGCAGTGATACAAGCAACTCAGGGTACTCTTAATGAACTCTCTGTAGAATGAGGTGAGGATGGGGGCTGGGAGGTGGGCTTTCCTCAGCCTGCACAGAAAAGTAAAGATGCTTTTTTGACTTTCTTGGCTATGGAGCTGGTATTGAGGGTAAAAACAATGACTGCAGATGCTGGAAACCAGAGTCTAGATTAGAGTGATGCTGGAAAAGCACAGCAGTTCAGGCAGCATCCTAGGAGAAGGAAAATGGACATTTCGGGCAAAAGCCCTTCATCAGCAATACAGCTAATGTGGCTGTGGTAGCGAGTTTGTTTCAGGATATGGTTGAAGAGCTTCAGGGCAGAGGAAATGACCTGGGAGTTGCAGTGGGAGAGGGACTCCCTGAGATTCTTGTAGAGAGAGGAGGAAAACGTCTTCAAGGCAGGCATCCTTGCAAGAGGATTCGCAGTAGGGTTAAAATCAACGAGGTAAAAACAATGACTGCAGATGCTGGAAACCAGATTCTAGATTAGAGTGGTGCTGGAAAAGCACAGCAGGTCAGGCAGCATCCGAGGAGCAGGAAAATCGATGTTTCGGGCAAAAACCCTTCATTAGGAATCCAGGTGAGATTTTCCGTCAGGTGTACACCAAGAAATTTGGTGCTCTTCACAATCTCCACTGGAGAGCCGTTGATGTCCAGTGGAGAGTGGTCGCTCGGAGCAGCAATAGACTGAGCACACAGCCCTGGTGGCCCCCATGTTCAGTGTGATGGTGTTGGGGATGCTGTTCCCAATCCGGACTGACTGAGGTCTCCCAGTCAGGAAGTCCAGGATCCAGTTACACAGAGAGGTAGTCAGGCCCAGCAGACTCAGGTTTCTAATCAGGTGCTGAGGAATGAGAGTGTTAAATGCAGAACTGAAGTCTATGAATAATAGTCTGATGTAGGTGTCCTTTTTCTCCAGGTGGGCGAGGGCCAGATGGAGGATGGTGGAAATGGCATCATCTATTAAGTGGTTGGGTCGATACGCGAACTTCAGGGTGTCCAGTGACAGGGGCAGCAGGGTCTTAATATGCCTCATCACGAGTCTCTCAAAGCATTTCTTGACGATGGATGTAAGTTCAACAGGGCAGTAGTCGTTGAGACAGGATGCTGACGACCTCTTCCGCACGGGGATGATGGTAGCGGCTTTGAAACATGTTGGAACTATGGCGCAGCTTGGGAAGATGTTGAAGGTGTCTGTGAGAACATCCCCCCCACCCCCCCCCACCCCCTCCCCCTGTATGTCAGAGCATCCTCTGAACACTCTATCAGGGAATGTTATTTAGTCCAGCAGCCTTATGTGGGTTTACCAGTGTCCAGTGCCTCCAACAATTTCTTGATATCATGTAGAGTGTATTGATTTGACTGTGATGCTGTGGACCACTGGGAGAGTTTAAAATGGATCATTCACTTGGCACTTCTGGCTGAAGAGTGTTGAAAATATTTCAGTCTTGTTTTTAGCACTGATGTCCTGGGATCTCCCAACATCATGGATGGAAGTATTTGAGGAGCCTCCTACTCCAGTGAGTTGTTTAATTATCCATCACTATTCAGGATGGATGTGGCAGGACTGCAGAGCTTAGATCTAATCCGTTGGTTGTGGGATCACCGAGCTCTGTCTGTCACTTGCTGCTTGTGCTGTTCTGCACACAAGGAATCCTGTTTGGTAGCTGCGATGCCCTTCTGCACTCTTTCCCTAGCTTGATTGTAATAGGTGAGTGCGGAATATAGCAGGCCATGAGGTTGAAGATTGTGTTGGATTATGATTTTGCTGCTGCTGGTAGCCCACGGTGCTTCATGGATGGCCAGTTTTGAGTTGCTAGATCTATTTGAAGCCTATCTCTTTTCGGAGAGCACAATGAAAGTGAAGGCAGAACCTTGTCTCTGCCAAGGTTTGTGATTACTCTTACTGATACTGTAATGGACAGAAACATCTGGGGCAGACAGATTGCTGAGGTCAAGTTTGGTTTTCTCATTTGTTCCCTCACCACCTGCCACAGACCCAGTCCTTTAGTACTCGGCCAGCTCGATCAGTAGTACTGCTGCTGAACCATGCTTGGTGGTGGACATTGACATCAGGTGCTGAGGAATGAGAGTGTTAAATGCAGAACTGAAGTCTATGAATAGTAGTCTGATGTAGGTGTCCTTTTTCTCCAGGTGGGCGAGGGCCAGATGGAGGATGGTGGAAATGGCATCATCTATTGAGTGGTTGGGTCGATACGCGAACTTCAGGGTGTCCAGAGTACATTCTGCACTCTGCCCACCCTCAGTGCTTCTTTCAACACGGAGGAATATTGATTGATCTGCCAAGAGGAGTCAGCACTGTACGTGGTAACCAGCGGTAAGTTTCCTTTGGTCTGTGTGTTTGTGTAACTATTTCTGTTGCTAAATGAATGTATTGTCCAGCTTTGAGAGAGAGGACATCAGAGCAAGATACATTTTTACATCTGGTTGTGAGTTCTGGCTCCTTACAAAGAGCCTGAATTCAAGTGGTTCAAGTGTAGAGCGACTTTGATGATAACTAGCAAGGTATGGCAACTAATGTTGTGGGGTGAGAGGTTTTCAGCATTGAAGGCATAAGTGTATATGATTGTCTGCCTGAAGACTTTCAGTTCCCTGTGGCACTGCAATCATTCAAACAAAGTAGTTTAGCAGACATCAAGTGTAACAACATACAGAGAGCAATTCTGTAAATGTCAGCATAGAAATTGTTTCCAAATGCTCTGGGTATCATATCTATTGCCTTCCCAACCCACTTTCATTTCCTGTGCTATCCCGAAGCCTTAAATTCAACTTTTTCTGTATATGTTGCTGCTGGTTGCGCATGGTGTGAGAACAAATGCTGAGAGTTGTACCCCTATTGTCAGCTACTGCCTTGTACTCAGTTGGTTGCCCAGTTATCCTGAGATAACCCAAGTCATCCTTGGTCATCTTAGTCATTCTTCTTCTGCCCCATGATGGTAGAACAGTGGCAGCACCATTTGATGGCTGGGTCTTGACAATCCCCTCTCCCCCTATTTGCGCAATGCCAACGACACCAGCTTTCTTAAGACCATGTCCCACTCTGTGCCTTTGACCCTTGTCTGAGGTTGGGTAAATTTCCCGGCACAGAACTGTCTCCAGAATTCCCCAGAATTCCCACAGAACTGTATTCCCCTCCCTTCAGCTGGATTGGGCTGTAATTATGAAAGTCGAGAGTGTGGTGCTGAAAAAGCAAAGCAGGCCAGGTAGCATCCAAGGAGCAGGAGAATCGACGTTTTGGGTAAAAGCCCTTCATCAGGAATGAGGCGCTGAGCTGAGGGTGTGGTGAGATAAAAGGGAGGGGGAAGGTAGCTGAGAGTGCGATTGGTAGATGAAGGGGGGGGGTAATGGTGAGAGGTTAGAGAGGATGGTGGAGCGGATAGGTGGGAAGGAAGATGGACAAGTGGGGCAGTTCATGATGGTGGTGCTGAGTTGGAAGGTTAGAAGTGGGATAAGGTGGGGTGAGGCGAAATGGGGAAACTGGTGAAATCTGCATTGCTCCCGTGCGGTTGGAGGTTCCCAAAGTGGAAGATAAGGCGTTCTTCCTCCAGGGTTTAGCAATGGAGGAGGGCCAAGACCTGCATGTACATGGCAGAGTGGGAGGGGGAGTTAAAGTTTTTGGCCACGGGGCAGTGGGGTTGGTTGGAGTGAGTGTCCCAGAGATGCTCTCTGCAGTGTTCTGCAAGTGGAAGTCCTGTCTCCCCAACATAGAGGAGACCGCATCGCTAGCAAAACATGCAGTAAATGATATGTGTGGAAGTGCAGGTAAAGCTCTGATGGATGTGGAAGGCTCCTTTGGGCCTTGGATGGAGGTGAGGAGGGAGGTGTGGGCACTGATTTTGCAATTCCTGCTGTGACGGGGGAAGGTGGCGGGAGGGGAGGGTGAGTTAGTGGGGGTCATGGACCTGACAAGGGTGTTGCTGAGGGAATGGTCTTTATGGAAAGCGGATAGGGGTGTTACGAAAATATATCTCCGGTGGTGGGGTCCATCTGTAGGTGGTGGAAATGGTGGAGGATGACACGATGTATCCAGAGGTTGGTGGGGTGGATGGTGATGACCGGGGGGGATTCTGTCCTTGTTGCTATTGGAGGGGTGGGTTTCGAGGGCAGAGGTGTGGGAAGTGGTTGGATGCGTTGGAGGGCATAATCAACCATGTGGGAGGGGAAATTGCGATCTTTGAAGAAGGAGGCCATCTGGTGTGTTGTGTGGTGGAACTGATCCTCCTGGGAGCAGATGTTACAGAGGTGGCGGAATTGGGAGTAAGAAATAGTGTTTTTATAGGAGGCAGGGTGGGAGGAGGTGTAGTCCAGGTAGCTGTGGGAGTCGGTGAGTTTGTAGAAGATGTCTGTGTTGAGTCGATCATCATCGACAGAGATGGAGAGGTCCAGGAAGGGGAGGCAGGTGCCAAGATGGTCCAGATGAATTTAAGGTTGGGGTGGAATGTGTTGGTGATGTTGATACAGTTATCAATGTAGCGGATGAAGAGATGGGGAATAGTGCCAGTGTAACTGCGGAAGATGGACTGTTCCACGTAACCGACAAAGAGACAAGGCATAGCTGGGGCCCATGCGGGTGCATAGGAAATGGATGTCCCTGGTGAAGGTGAGGTGTTGGAGGCCAGAGAAATGAAAGTGTTGGAGGAGGTGGAGTGAGGGGTGGTGTTCCGAACGTAGGTGGGAGTTCCTGGACTGGGGTGATAGGATAGTATCAAGGTATGTTATAAAATTTTTTAATAGAATCCCTACAATGTGGAAACAGGCCCTTCAGCCCAACAAATCCACACTGACCGTCCGAAGAGTAACCCAGCCGGACCAATTCCCCCTACCCTATTATCCTACACATCCCTGAACACTATGGGCAATTCAGCATGTTCAATTCCCCTAACCTGCACATCTTTGGATTGCAGGAGGAAACCAGAGCACATGGAGGAAACCTATGCAGACACAGGGAGAATGTGCAAACTCCACACAGACACTCGACTGAGGCTGGAATCAAACCTGGATCCCTGGCATTGTGAGGCAGCAGTGCTAAACACTGAGCCACCATGCAGCCCATGTGGAGACGAGTTTGGTGGGGCAGGAGTAGGCTGAGATGATGGATCGGCCAAGGTAATCAAGTTTGTGGATCTTGGGTAGGAGGTAGAACCGGTGGTACGGGTTCCTGGACTATGTGGTTGGAAAGTATGGGGGGGAGAATCCCCTGAGGTGATGAGGTTGTGTATAGTCTGAGAGATTAATTTATTCAAAAAACCATGGTGCATTAATCTAATGTGAATTACCGGCGTGTTCTTTGATGATGGGGGGATGAGGTCATGGTTAAGGGGGTGGTAGGTGGAGGTGTCTTTGAGTTGGCACCTGGTGTGGAGGCCAATGCGCCGAGCTATAACTGCACCCTCCTTGTCTGCTGGTTTGATGGTGAGGTTGGGGTTGGAGCAAAGGGAGTGGAGGACTGCACGTTGCAAGGGTGAGACATTGGAGTGGGTGAGTGGGGTTAGACAGGTTGAGGCAGTCAATGTCCTGGCTGCAGATGGAAATAAAGAGATTGAGTTATGAAACCCCAGCACCCCTGTGAAAATTTCAGCACCTCCTTTAACAAAAGTATGATGAGCCCTTTAATAACTTAAGTTGGTCCAAATTGGCTTCAGGTTGTGTTCATAATCCTGCCTTCCTCCTGCCATGGTAATTATTGACATACTTGAGGAATGGCTTGGCTAAACCAATGTGCCAGCCAATATTTGCAGCAACTGTCTGTCTCTGTTCCTGACTCCATTGTGCCCCAAACGTCAGCTATTTGTTATTACTTTTTAACTTAAAATTTATGTATTACAGATGTACTTTCAGGACTTAACTTTTTTATTAGAAGTTTTAAGGTTTTAAAATCCAATTTTGAAATCCTCCAATTTACCTTGTGTTATACACCATCATGCATCACAGCGAAAAGCTAACAAGTTATTTCTGTGATTCAATTAGCCCTGCTTGTCACTCCTCCGATTCAGTCCAAAATTAATAACACTGCAATTATTCAAACAAAGTAGTTTAGCAGGTGTCAAGTGTAACAACATACAGAAAGCAATTCTGTAAATGTCAGCATAGAAATTGCCCTCTGAAATCTTCAAAATCATTCAAGAAATTAGTGTCAATGCTGATCATAAAATATGAACAGTTGGTACATATGCAACTGGTCACCATTTTGATCTGTGTACAAGAACACGCTGGTAATTCACATTAGATTAATGCACCATGGTTTATTGAATAAATTAATTTTATAAATATATCTTTAATCACAATGAAAGCATATAAAACTCATTACGTTCATTGTCTTCGACATCTGCAGCAAAGTTAATCAAATTCACCCTGAATCACTTTGGCTATGGTATAATCATAAGGATCTCACTCTAAATCCGACATGGTGCCTTGGATCCAGAATAATGCCTCCACAGCAAATCAGCTTCCTCTTCATTAATTGAATTAGAAATTCTATATGTTTTGAATGATCTGAATTTGATGATAATACCACACAAACATCAAGCAAGGTAGAAGTCATATTTCCACTTTTATGCAGGTCTGTTCTCCATCAATTATCCATCACTTCCATTTCTTACAAATGTTATCCTTATGTGACTAGTTGGGGCACACATATAAAGGTTAAACTTTGGATGTTGGATCTTGGGCGTAACAGCAATGTGGGTGGTATTTCTTTACAGGCACCTCTTGAGCTCATCTGTTACATAGGATCTAAACATACCCTACACTAGTTAGCTGCAGTCCTTATACAGCCCACTTGGACTTCTATACATTATTGATAGTTTAACTCCACCCTCCTGCACACAATCATTGTTATGGTCATGCAACAAAAAACCCTTGCCTGGAGCTTCATTATTATTAGAACACAAGAAATAGAAGCAGGAGAAGTCAACTTGGCCCCACGATTCAGGTCTCAACTCTTCTTTTATGCCAGCTCAACAAAGTCCTCAACTCCCTGATATTTCAAAGTTCCATCTATTACCTCTTTAAATACTTGCTGTGAACTAGTCTACACAACTCTGTGCAGTAAAGAATTCCAAACATTCACTTCCCTCCGGGAGAAGTCCTTTACACCTCAGTTTTAAACAACTCTCCTTACTGGAGTTATAGAGATATACAGCACAGAGACAGAGCTTTCCGGTTCATCTCATCCTCACCAACCAGATATCCCAATCTGACCTAGTCTCATTTGCCAACATTTGGCCCATATCCCTCTAAATTCTTCCTATTCATTTACCCATTCAAATGCCTTTTAAATGTTGTAATTGCACCAGCCTGCACTACTTCCTCCAGCAGCTCATTCCATACACGTGCCACCCTCTGTGTGAAAAAGTTACCCCTCATGTATTTTTTAAATCTTGCACCTTAAACTTATCTTCTCTAGTTTTGGATTCCCCTACCCAAGGAAAAAGACCCTGGCTATTCATCATATCCATGCCTCTCATGATTTTATAAACCTCTACAAAGTCATCCTTTAGCCTCTGGCACTCCAGGGAAAAAAAGCCTCAGCCTATTGAGTCTCTGCTTTTAATTCAATCCCTCCATATCCTCAAGATGTGGATAGCCATGGAAGACGTCTACACTACCTACTTACCCTGCCATTCTTAGCTATCAACCATCTACCTGACTGCATATGTAGTGTCTCCACCATCCTGAAACTGCCATCCATCACACCCCCTTGCTCTTATAAACTCCTCATTGTCTGTAACTGCCGCTCCAATTGATTCTTGCGATCCAATCGAATTTGCAAGCAAATATACTTCCTGCAGACATAGTCTCCAAAAATATTCAAATTCTCCCTGATCTCCTATTCTGTAACTATGCGTCCTAATTCAAGAATCCCCCACTGGTGGGGAAACCTCTTGTCCCCACTTACACTGTCAAGTCCTCTCAGAATCTTGTAGGTTTCAGTAAGATCCCCTCTAATTTTTTTAAACTCTAATTAATAACATTCTGATCTGTTTATTTGTGCTTGAAAGGTCAACCCTTTCAATACAGGAATCTTTCTCGTGATTCTCTTCTGAAGAGACTCTAATGCCATTATATCCTTTTCTAATATAGGGACCAAAACTGTACACTGTACTCCAGGTACAGTTTCACCAACAACTTTTACATTGTAACAGAGACTTGCCTGTCTTAAAGGCCAAATGTCCATTTGCCTTCTTAAGTACTTGTTGTACCTGCATGCTAACTATTTTTGTTATACTTGAGGCGTACATTTTTTGGAGTGCTTTTCTGTTTAAATAGTATACTGCGCTTTGATTCTTCCCACAAAGTCTATGACCTTACACTTCCTAAATTAAACTCAATCTCAAAATGGACTTGTCTTTCATCTTGCTCCAACAGCCACTCAAGTTCGAACCTAAGCTGTATTATGTCCTGTGGCTTTCAACATAACTATTTACAAACCTTTCCACTCTACAGTTCTGTTGATGAGAGTATGGAAATTTGTGATCATTTAATACATGTTGCTGGTGTGGCATATTGGATACCTGTGTTTTGCTGTTGGTTGCTGGTGAATCATTGGAAACTGGTCATTTTGACATCCAAGGTCTTCAGTGTCTGAGAAATCTTAATGTGTTCAAGCAACTATGGGCCCAAAAGTGGACATTCTAAATTAACCCACATCCAGAGAAATCAAGTCTGGCAGAAAATAGGCCAAACTTACTTAAACAGTAGCCAGCAACTGCCAGATTCAGAGAACAGTGGAAAACAAGATCAAAGAGGCTAAAAAGGTTCAAAAGGAGACAACTGCAACCAGCTCAAAGGTTTCATATTGACCAAATGTTCTGGCAACAGTGAAGGCTGTTGTTGCAACTTCAGTGGATGACCCCAGTTCTTGACCCCATTGACCAAGGGCCACAGAACATTCTGGAAGGTTGGAGTGAAAAGGGATACAAACGCACAACTGGATGCCACCTTTTCAGTGAAGGCTCAGTTAGGACTCAGTGATGGCTTGCAGGGAACATTTGCAGCAAGACTTGTGGCAGAAGATCATGCAGCAACCCAAGAATACCAGGAGAAGATCTGCCCTGACCTGTAAGACTCTCCTTTGTGGAAGAAAGCCAGAGGAAGGAGATTCCAATGGCCCAGCTCAAACACATGGATGATTGTGGATAATATCCTTTCTCAAATGGATCGAATTGACAGAGAATAAGTATTGTGAGAATTATGGAAATGCAAACATGGTGCTTTTAATAAGGAATATTTTGTTAATAAAATCAAGTTGAACTTTTTAATCTGTTTGTCCACCTCACCAACAAAAGTATTTGAGTAAACTGTTTTTAGTACATAAACTGGTTGACATGTCCAAATCACGGACAACATTGGCCTTTTGCCACAACATAGAGATTTTTGTTTTCTAACCAGTTACACCGATTAGCTATTGCTCTGAATCTTTGATAGTCTCAGGATCTGATGGAAGTGCTTAATGCCATTATATTTCTGGTGACAATGAAACCATTCTGACAATTTTTAAGAACCCATTTTAATTCATGAGCCTCATGGTGTGTCTGCCCAGTCCCTGTTCTTGTGGTACACTGAATCTTCGCTGTCTTCTTCAACTCAAATTCATTCTTCCATTCAGATTTTTCACTAACACTGAACTCTCTTACTCAGCACAGTTATTTCACAAATTAGCAAAAATTACATTTTTGGCTTGAAATTGGCTTCACACTTCTTTCATTTTATCGGAAGATTAATTTAGTTTTATTGTTCATTGTCTAATATCTGTTCTATGTAGATGTATTTTAAACTCCTGCGTATTTTCACAACATAGTCCATACCGCCTGTTCAATCCTTTACAGTTCTTTTTAAGGTAAGCAACATGTGTAATGTTGGAGAAAAGTAGTTAAGACAGACAACAGTGCAGGTACAGTATATTGTGGATGAAAAGACACATCCACTGAGGTGGCAATGAAATGAGAAAATAATATTTTTGTGCCCAGAAAATAGGATTTCCGTGTAGTCTGAGTTGATTTATATGATGTGATTTATGATCATTCTAGTATGTAATAAGACTCTTATAATGAAAAATGCATTGACACTGCAGATTTTTAAATCACCAATATGGATTGATTTTATTCAACAATTTCAGGAAGTGAAATTACAGCAAAATCAGCAACTCACTGATCTCCAAGAGATGAAACTCCATGATTGTGTAGGTGTAATTGAACAATTCAGCCTGGATATAGGCAATAGAGGATCTGAAATTCAGAAATGGAAATGTGTTGCTAATTATCCTACTAATTTATTGCTCAGTACAAAGTGTCTGACAGATTATACTCTCAAAACCCTGCAATGCTTACAGCATACATTGTGGCATTCCTGTGTATTCAGGATTGAAATCTTTATTGTAAATCACGAGAACATCATTGTCATGGTTTATAATGCAGCCATCCAAAATTAAATTGATTTTTCATAATCAATCTCACATATACATATTTTAATATCACATGAAGGCTCTAGTTTCACTTGCTAATGATGCCAAAATAAAGACATTTTCTATATTGATTTCGGATACAATAAGTAATCAATCTAAGTGCTTGGTAATCAGAATCTGCACAAACGTGTGCTCATACAATGAGCAATAATGTTGCTGTTTGCTTGGTTTCAGTATTAGCACATGTTAGGGTCAAACAATTGTTCCAATGTAATAGCGGAGAACTTTGAGGGTTTTTCAGACATACTGCCACACCTTCAGCAGGAATTCCAGCAAAGCATTTACATGTCCATTTTAGGTTATTCACATTATTTCTGTCAAGGTTCCATTGAAATGCTGATGCAGTCATATCAGTAGATGAGGAGAACGCTTATCGAAATAACCTGGCAAAGATATCCATTCTTAAATGAGCAAGATTACATAATTTCAAAATCAGAAATAAGACAGGAAGTTGTGTATTCAATTTTCCTCCATACATACTGCATAAACAAAATATTTTCCTATTTCAATCTTAATTGGAGCAATATGAGTTAAAAGAAATGGCAAAGCAAAAATATGTTTGATGACGGAGTGAATATTACTGAGGTGATGAATTGCTCATAAATTGTATAATGTAGATGATCTGCTGTAACCCCAGCTTCTGTTTAATCAAATTTGAAGTTTGCTTTCTCTGGGGGCTCACAGTTTAATGTGGCTGGCAAATCGGTTGCACATGTTGTCAAAGGAAAATAGGTCATTTGTTTATCCCAAAAAAAACACTTTTGTCTAGCTACATCTTTGGAAACCTTTCTTAAATATGCTTTCTTGAAATCAGATGATGTCTGATATTGGGTTTTGTTTGATTTTTGTCTTATTTATTCATGAGTTTTCGGTATTGTTAGGTAGCAGTCCAGCACTTCTTGCCAATCCCTAATTCCCTTTGAACAGGTGATTGCGAACTCTCTTGCTAAGCTGTTGAAGTCCTGGGGTGTACGGATAACCAAAGTGCCGTTAGGAAGTGAGTTCCAGGAATTCCAGCCAGCAATTGTGAAGGAGCAGTGATATAGTTTCATGCCAGAATAGTGTGGATCTTCGAGGGAAACTTACAGATGATGGTGTTCTCATGTATTTGCTGCCCTTGTTCTTCCAGAAGATAAACGTAGAACATAGATCAGAAAAGCACTGTACAGGCCCTTTGGCCCATGATGTTGTGCCGAGCATTTATCGTAATCAAAGATCAATCTAACCTACACGTCCCTCAATTTACTGCCATCCATGTGCTTGTCCAGCAGTCACTTAAATGTCCCAATGTCTCTGACTCTACCATCACTGCCGGCAGTGCATTCCATGCACCCACCACTCTCTGCATAAAGAAACAACCTCTGACACCTCCCCTATATCTTCCTCTAATCATCTCAAAATTATGACCCCTTGTGACAACCATTTCTGCCCTGGGGAAAGGTCTCTGGCTATCTGCTCTATGTATGCCTTTCATTACCTTGTACACCTCGATCAAATCACCTCTCTTCCTTCTTCTCTGCAGTGTGAAAAGGCCTAGCTCACGCAACCTCTCTTCATAAGACAAGCCCTCAAATCCAGGCAGCATCCTCGTAAATCTCCTCTGCACCCTCTCTAAAGCATCTATATCCTTCCGATAATGAAGCAACCAGAACTGGATACAATATTCCAAGTGTGGTCTAACCAGGGTTTTATAGAGCTGCAGCAAAACCTCGCCGCACTTAAACTCCATCCCCCTGTTAATGAAAGCCAAAACACCATATACCTTCTTAACAACCCAATCAACTTGGATCGCAACTTTGAGGGATTTATGTAGGTGGACCTCAAGATCCCGCTGATCCTTCAGACTGCCAAGAATACTATCTTTCACCCCGTATTCAGCACTCTAATTCAACCTTCCAAAATGAGTCACTTCACATTTATCCAGATTGAACTCCATCTGCCACTTCTCAGCCCAGCTTTGCATCCTGTCAAATCTAGAAATCTGCAACAACCCTTGATATTATCTATAATACCACCGATATTTGTGACATCAGCAAACATACTAACCCACCCTTCCAATTCTCCATCCAACCCATTTATAAAAACTACAGAGACCAGAGGCCCAAGAACAGATCCCTGCGAGACACCACTGGTCACTGACCTCGAGGCAGAATGCTTTCCATCCACTAACACTCGCTGCCTTCTTTTGGCCAGCCAATTCTGTATCCAGGCAGTCAAATTTCCCTGTATCCCATACCTCCTAACGTTTTGAATGAGCGTACTGTGGGGAACATTTCAAATGCCTTACTGAAATCCATATATGTCACATCTACTGCTCGACCTTCGTCAATTTATCTTGTCACGTCCTCAAAGAACTCAATAAGGCTTGGGAGGCATGACCTGCCCCTCACAAAGCCATGCTGACTATCTTTAATCCAGCCATGTTTTTCCAAATAGTCATAAATTCTATCGCTCAGATTCTTTTCCAGTATCTTGCTTACCACAGATGTATGACCAATTGACCTGTAATTCCCAGGTATTTTTTCATTCCCTTTCTGAACAGAGGAACATTTGCCTCCCTCCAATCAGCCAGTACTACGTCTGTGGAGAGTGAGGATGCAAACATCATCGCCAGAGGCGCAGCAATCTCATTCCTCACTTCCCGTAGTAGCCTTGGATGTATCTGGTCCTGCTCTGGGAACTTAGCTATCTTGTTGCTTCCCAGAATTTCCAGCACATCACCTCCTTAATATCCATTGTTCAAGCCTATTAACCTGGCCCATCATTTCTCACTATCAACAAGGCCCCTCTCTCTAGTGAATACTGAAGCAAAAACTCATTTGGGGCCTCCCCTACCTCTTCAGACTGCAGGCACAAGTTCCCTCCACTATCCCTGATCGGCCCTACCCTCTCTCTGATCATTCCCTTATTCCTCACGTAAATGTAGAATGCCTTTGGGTTTTCCCTAATCCTTTCCTCCAAGGCTTTTTTTGTGGCCCCTCCTAGCTCTCCTCAATCCATTTTTGAGTTCTTTCCTAGTTAACTGTAATCCTCTAAAGCTGTGCCAGATCCTTGCTTGATCAAACTTAAGTAAGCTTCCCTCTTCTTTTTGACGAGAAGCTCCTCTGCTCTTGTCATTCAAGGCTCTTTTACCTTACCATTCCTTGTCAGCATCTGCAGTCCTCACTTTCTCCTGTCTCAGTGGGACAAAGTTATCCAACACTCTCAACAAGTGCTCCTTAAGCAGACTCCACATTTCTGTTGTGCCTTTCCCGTAGAACAATTGTTCCCACAGCTCCTGTCTCACAGCAGTATAATTTTCCCTCCTCCAATTAAATTCCTTACCATACTGTCTGTCCCAACCCTCTCCATGGCTATGGTAAAGGCAAGGCAGTTATGGTCACTGTTACCAAAATGCTCTTCAAAATGTACTAAGAGATCTGACACCTGGCCTGGCTCGTTGCCTAGCACCAAATCCAATATGGCCTCCTGCCTAGTTGGCCTATCTACATATTGAGTCAGGAGGATGGTTTTGGAAGGTTATGATAAAAGAGCCCAGGTCAATTACTGCAGATTGTTCATTTGTATTCTTCTCCCTTTCTGAAAAGTTTCAGTGGCTGGTTAGCAGGATGTTCCTCTCTTTTTAGGAGATGTAGGTTGCTTTTACAAAATACAAGCTAATGATCATGGGAACCACATAAACACTTAGGTCTTCTGCTGATCATACAGCCAGTCAGCAGTACTTTTCGTGCTGGTCTGTGGACTACAAACATACTAAATTTTTATTCCTGTCTGTCTCGCTTCGATCTGGAGTGTGGTAACATCTCCATCATAATGTCAGAAATAGAGATGGTACATATTACTGTCACTGGGGAGAAGGCATTGAATGCTGATGCTGGTGGATGGGATGTCAGTCAAGCAGATTGCTTTTTTCTGCATGTTGTTGAGCTTCTTGAGGTTTGTTACTAAATCGTATCATTCAGGAAAGGCAAGAGAGATGACTCCCAGGTTCTCTCAGGAGTTGGAAGCATTAAGAAGCTGGAAGGACAAACATATTGACTGGAGAGAGGGGCCTTGTTGATAGTGAGAAATGATGGGCCAGGTTAATAGGCTTGAGCAATGGATATTAAGGAGGTGATGTGCTGGAAATTCAGGGAAGCAACAAGATAGATAAGTTCCCAGAGCAGGACCTCAAAACCTAACCTCTAAAGAGAAGGGAGCAAATGGTCAGGGAGGACAATTCCCAGAGTCTGTCCTCAAGAATTTGGTTGCAGTGCTCCACAATATTGAATGATCTCACAAATGAGATCAAATCAGTGAAGCCATCTCCAAATGGAATCTCCTAGCAACCACACCATCAACTTCTCATACTGTTCAATGCATCAAAACTCCTTCAGTCAACCATCAGTGCCTGACACTCCTCTAATTCATTCTCACACACTCATCAAAGCTATTAGCCTGGCATCCACCTTTTGCTTCCCATACTTCTGTTATTTAGTCTAAGAGTGTTACAGGACATAACTGCAGGGAGCAGAAGAAGGCAGGAGACATGTGTACCTACATCTCCTGAACCCTCTGAACTCTTAGTCAAAATTCAACATACTGCCTTCTGAATCCAAACGTTTTTGCTAAGCTTCCCCAGCAGTATTCCCAGTCACTCTGCAGCTGCACAAGAACAAAAGCACCTCACCTGGAAGTTCCCTGCTTATCTCTTTAAATGGCACTGGCAATGGGGAATGGAGGGGGGTGGGGTTCATTGGAGGGAGCTGGTGGATCCCTCATGCAGTTGAAAAAAACATTAGTGCCAACGTCGAGAGCATGTGCTATGCTGGAGGTGGCTGTGAGTAGTCGATTCAACAATTCTGGAGTTCCATAGGGTCAGCATCAGTGATGCCATGGAGCTGGACTTCTCTGTTTAAAATTGACTCTTTTCCTAAATCCATTCTGTGAAAAATGACAAAAGTCTGCAACCACAAACCATGAATAAAACGATTCTGCACCGGAACAGGTAGGCCTCGGACTTATTGATATTAAACACAGAGCTTATTAAATGTGAACAGCGAAATGCCTGGGGATGTGTACAGAGCGCTGGATGAACAGCATCAGGCCCAATGTGACATGACAGTTTGGGAGGTTTAGACATGCCTAAATGTTGGAGGATCAATAATTATAGTCATGTACCTAATCATGGTACATATTCACCTGGTTTTATTAGACCTCATACCCATAACCAATAATAGTGTGACAGACCCTGGGATGTGTAAGAGTCCAGAATTTGATCACCTATCGATTTCTGTGTTGTTGGACAGAGGAGAAGCCTACAGAAATACGATATATAAATTTGAGGAAGTGAACATCAATTTGGTGGAGAGTGGGCAAAAGACCCAAATTGCCTCCTTTCTGGGAGGTCCACGAAAGAAGGAGCTTATCAGCCAGTTGAGAAGTCACCTGCAGGACTTCTTATTGGAATTAGGAGCTTGGGGGCAGAGATCCAATTGTTCCCAAGTGCTACTGGCCAATCAGGGCCTGGCAGCTCTTGAATGAAAGCTTCCAAAAGACTCAGGATCACGGAACGATCCAGGTCACAGATAAGAAACACTGGGAAGATTTATGTAGGCTGCTGATTATGAGATAGTGGGTGCAGGAAGGTAGCTGGCTGCAAAGGCAGGGAATGGTTCTCTGTGGGCCCCAATATTCCCAATGATAAGTCCCTCAGTCGGACTTTGAGTGCCTTTAGAAGATAACTTCTGGACTTCATTGGGATGAAGGGCAGGAAGGTGGTAGGGTGCTTAACCACCACCCTCCTGCCTTATGACATGTCCTCCCTGCCTTCAAACATGCTCCTTCATGGGCAGAATCCAGCAAGAGGGGCAAAGATCAGAACTTTTGAATTGAGACATTGCTGGACTGTTAACTAATGTAGGTCAGTGACTGTAGAAGTAATGGCTGATTTGGACTTGGTGTGATCCATTGCAATTACCTGCACCACGATACCCAAGAGAAGAAGTAATGCAGTGCGTAAAACTGCAACAACCATATTATGCAAATTTCTAACCTGTGGTTTTCCTGCCAACATTATTGTGCAGTCATGTGTAAATTGTAATAGAACAAGTATTAGAAGCCTTTATGCTATTTTTCAATCAGAGCAGCAGATATCCATCTCTGTTTCACTTTCCATTGCTTTGCAATTACATTGTCACTGTGGAGTCATTGTGCTAATGTTGTCTGGTGGCATTTAATGCATTTTTAAATGAACAGATCATGAGCTGAAAGATCAATCTTCAGTACTTTCTGTTACTGTGTGTATGTTTGCCCTGATGATTGTAATGTCTCCCATGTTCCCAACCCAACTACAGATGGGTTATTAGTCCCTGGGCAATGCCTCAGGCACATCAGGTGAATAACACATTGCTGGTGCGTTTCCGTGCTCATTTTTATTCTGAGGTTCACATTCTCTTCTCACATATAAGACACCAGCTGCTATGAAAGCATCCAAATCCTACTTTACTGAGTGTTTCTTGAGAAAGATATTTTGAAAATAAATTGCTGAATTGTGATTTGCAAAAATCCAGGTATTGGAGTGGTCTGCTGGTATCTAACTAAAGGGAAGGCAAGTTGATACTGGGGATTGAAGTGAATTTTCAAGCCTCCTGTCTAGTGAAAGCAAGGCAGTAGTGTCACAAATAATACATAATGACAGAGAGCTTTCTTGCTGCTGTTACTGTGGCTCAAGTGATTCCATCAGACTTACTGACATTGGACCCTGATTCTTATTTTGTGACTGAGCTTTTCAAAGTGTTCCGTGGTGTCCCATACCTTTGAGAGCCAGAATGGCAATTAGGGAAGTGGTCCCTTGGCCAGAAAGTGTCATTAACAAATAAATCAGGAAAAAAAATTGCTCCCACAGGATGCAAAAAATCAGTTTGGGAACTTTGACTTGAATCTGTTCCCCAGACATCGGCAGACCTTCACCAAATATCTTGTCCCCAGGACACTGGCCAACTTGCCAGTACTGCAGAGGTCCAGAGATGTCAGGTTGCTCTGGGACACTTCATGGCCGACTGCAGCAATGATTCTGATTATTTTTAAATATGGCAAATAGTCCACAAACTGAGCTGGTTTACTGTCATTTTCTGTTTACGTGTTCTGCCAGTCTGAGATTTTCCTGCACATCCACCCACCTCATCTACTGTGTCTGTTCCTCTCGATGTGGTCTCCTCTCCATCAGGGAGACAGAATGCCAACTCGCGGAGCATTTCAGGGAACATCTCTGGAACACATGCACCCAACAACCCCACCGCTCTGTGGCCGACCACTTCAAAACTTTCCCTCCTACTCCATCAAGGACATGCAAGTCCTGGGCCTCCACCACTGCCAAATCTAAACCATTCGACGATTGGAGGAAGAACGCCGCATCTTCCGTCTTGGGACCCTTCACCCATACGGCATCAACGTCAACTTCACTGGTTTTCAAATCTCCCTTACCCCCCCCACCTCTACCCAGTTCCAACCCTCCAACTCAGCACCCCCCTCCTGAGCTGTCCTACCTGTCCATCTTTCTTCCCACCTATCTGCTCCACCCACCCCACTGGCCTTTTGCAGTCATCCCTCACCTATATCCACCTATCGCCTTCCTAGCTACTTTCCCCCCAGCCCCACCCCCACGCTCCTATTTAACTTTCACCCCCTTCACCCCCACCCTCCTTCACACCCACACATTCTTGATGAAGGACTTATACCTGAAAATTCAATTCTCCTGCTCCTCCTTTATGTTTCAGCAGCAGGAAGAGAGGGAGACTCGACCAGGGGGCTGATAAGAAGGTGAATCACTGATTTACAAACTTACCTCATGAATAGGCAGAGTGCATGCTGAGCAGGAATGGACACGGGACTGCTGAGTAAGTGAAGTAATATATTTGGGTGGTTGTGTTATCCAAAACACTACTTATGTCATGTCTCCCACCCATTCTCCTCCTCTAACCAAAAAAAGGTTCTGTGCGTCAAATTGGTAAAATAACCAGTTTTTTTTTTAAATTCTTTATTTTTCTACAGTCTCTTTAAGAATTTAGAATAGTGGGAATGGCGGTTAGGGCAGTTGATTGTTCCTCCTGCAGAATGTAGGAGGTAAGGATCACCACTGGTGTCCCTGCTCACTTCCTCTGTCGGAAGTGCACCCAACTCTAGCTCTTCGGAAACCACGTTAGGGTACTGGGACTGGAGCTGGATGAACTTTGGATCATTTGGGAGGCTGAGGGGATTATTGAGAGGAGTTACAGAGAGGCTGTCACAACTCAGGTACAAGAAAAAGGCAGATGGGTTACTGTTGTGAAGATGTGGGTGTACTGTACCTTTAAGAAAGTTAAAAGCTAACAGAACCACTTGACAGCACCAAGACACAATGTAACCTATGATCCAGCAGCTAGTGTAGCTGGTTGTCTGGAGACAAAAACAAATTTACATTAGGCTAATCAGTTTAAATTATACTGCAAAAAATACCGAACTCCAATCATGTTTGAATTTAGCATATTGACAGTATTAAAAGCCAATGACACAATCTGATGCTTTGGGGTTATTAGACCCGGGAAATTTGAACAGTTAGGAGAGAACTGTAAAAAGACCAACAGATGTAGTCTGCTAGTCAGGACTCTTTGAGAGATACCTGTCGAGAGAAGGAGTTTGCACAGAGCAAAACATCAACACCAACCTGGAGAGCAAATCTACAGAGGTGGGTATAAAGAGAAGATTCAACCACTGGCTGATTTTGAAATTTGAATTTTTCAGTAAATCTTAATTGGGAGTTTTATCAGACTAGTATTATAGAAGGGAAAGTAAAAGATAGGTTAGAGGAAGGAGTTGTAAAAGGTGGTTAATTAATTATTCTCTGTTACACTTTAAGAAATAAAGTTGTTAATTTTTGTTTTAAATAGTTCTTGGTCTCTCAAATTTTCACAGATTACTGCACGGGATAAATCTTTTCTGTGTTGCTGGTTTAAAATTAACGGGGAGAGTTTATCCCATATCGTAACAGTTACAGTCAGGGGACAGAAAGGGAACCGGCAGACAGTGCAGGGAATCCCTGTAGCCGTTCCCCTCAATAACAAGTATACTGTTTTGGATACTGCTGGGGGGGAATGACTTACCAAGGGTAAGCCATGGGGTGCAGGTCTGTGGCACAGAGTCTGTCGCTATTGTTCAGAAGGGAAGGGGAGAGATGAGCAGAGCTTGAGTCATTGGGGACTCCATAGTTTGGGAGACAGATTGGAGGTTCTGTGGGAATGAGAGGGACTCACGATTGGTGTGTTGTCTCCAAATGCCAGGGTTCGTGATGTCTCGGATCGTGTTTATGGGATCCTTGAGGGGAGGGGGAGTAGCCCCAAGTCATGGTCCACATACGTCGGAAAAGGGATGAGGATTTAAGGCAGAAATTCAGACAGCTAAGGTGGAAGCTTAGTGCTAAAGCAAGCAGAGTTGTTGACTCTGGTTTGTTGACCATACCATGTGCTAGCGAGGTGAAGAATAAAAAGAGAGGAGTTGAACATGTGGCTACAGGGATGGTGCAGGAGTGAGGGTTTCGGGTACCTGGATAATTGGAGTTTATTCTGGGGAAGGTGGGACCTCTATAAACAGGATGGTCTACACCTGAATCCTCGGGAGGATATTTGCTAATGCTCTTCGGGAGGGTTTATACAAATTCAGCAGGGGTATGAGAACCTGAATTGTAGCTCTAGGATCCAGGAGGTTGAGAGTAGTGGGGTCAGAAATGAGGTTTCAACCTTGCAAGAGTGCACCAGCAAACAGAAAGGTGGTTTGAAGTGTGTCTACTTTAACACCAGGAACATCCAGGATAAAGTGGTGAACTTGCAGCATGGGTTGGTACTTGGGACTTCGATGTTGTGGCCATTTTGGAGACATGGAGAGAGCAGGGAAGGGAATGGTTGTTGCAGGTTCTGGGATTTATATGTTTCAGTAAGAACAGAGAAGATGATAAAAGGCGGGTGGGGAGGTGGGTGGTGTTGGGGGGTTGGTGGTGGAGCAGATTGTGGCATTAGGACAGTATTAAGGTGGCAGAAAGGATGTTTGAGGACTCATCTACTGAGGTAGTATGGGCTGAGGTTAGAAACAGGAAAGGAGAGGTCACACTGTTAGTAATTTTCTATAGGCCTCCAAATAGTTCCAGAGATGTAGAGGAAAGGATAACAAAGATAATTGTGGATATGAACGAGAGTCACAGGCTAGTTTTTATGGGGTCTTTAACTTTCCAAATATTGACTGGAAATACTATAGTTTGAGTATTTAGATTGGTCAGCTTTTGTCAATGTGTACAGGATGGTTTTCTGACAGAGTATGTAGACAGATTAACAAGGGCGAGGCCACATTGGATTTGGTACTGGGTAATGAATCTAGCCAGGTGTTAGATTTGGAGATAGGTGTACACTTTGGTGATAATGATCACAATTGGTTATGTTTACTTTACCGATGCAAATGGATAGGTGTATACAGCAGGGCAAGAGTTATTGCTGCGGGAAAAGTAATTATGATGCGATTAGGCAAGATTTAGGGTGCATAGAATGGGCAAGGAAACTGCAGGGGATTGGCAGATTTGAAATGTGGAGCTTATTCAACGAACAGCTACTATGTGTCCTTGATTATTATGTACCTGTCAGGCAGGGACGAAGTGGTTGAGCGAGGGAGTCTTGATTTACTAAAGAAGTTGAATGTCTTGTCAAGAGGAAGAAAAAGGCTTATGTTAGGATAAGGCCTGAAGGCTCAGTTAGGGCAATTGATGGTTACAAGTTAGCCAGGAACGACCTAAAGAGAGATCTAAGAAGAGCCAGAAAAGGACATGAGAAATCATTGGCAGATAGGATCAAGGAAAACCCTAAAGCTTTCTACAATACATCAGGAATAAAAGAATGACTAGAGAAAGACAGATTAACAAGGGCCAATGAAGGATAATAGTGGAAGTTGTGCGTTGAGTCTGATGAGATAGGGGAAATGCAAAATGAATAGTTTTGTCAGTATTCACACTGGAAAAAGACAATGATGTTGAGGAGAATACTGAGATGCAGGCTACTAGACTAGAAAGGATTGACGTTCATAAGGAGGAGGTGTTAGCAATTCTGGAAAGTGTGAAGATAGATAAGTTGCCTAGGCTGGATGGAATTTATTCTAGGATTTTCTGGGAAACCAGGGAGGAAATTGCAGAGTATTTGACTTTGATTTTTATGCCGTCATTGTTTACAGGAATAGTGCCAGATGACTGGAGGATAGCAAATGTTGTCCCCTTGTTCAATAAGGGGAGTAGAGACAACCTTGGTAATTATAGACCAGTTAACATTACTTCAGTTGTCAGTAAAGTACTAGAAAAGATTATAAGAGATAGGATTTATAATCATCTTGAGAGGAATAAGTTGATTATGGACAATCAACACGGTTTTGTGAAGGGTAGGTCATATCTCATAAACCTTATTGAGTTCTTTGCAATGGTGACCAAACAGGGAGATGAGAGTATAGCAGTTGATGTGGTGTATATGGATTTCAGTAAGACTTTTGATAAGGTTCCCCATAGTAGGCTATTGCATAAAATGCAGAGGCATGGGATTGAGGGTGATTTAGCAGTTTGGATCAGAAATTGGCTAGCTGAAGGAAGACAGAAGGTGGTAGTTGATAGGAAATGTTCATCTTGGAGTTAAGTTAATAGCAGTGTATCGCAAAGATCTGTTTTGGGGCCACTGCTGGTTTTCATTTTTATAAATTACCTGGATGAGGGCATGGAAGGATGGGTCAGTAAATTTGTGGATGACACTCAGGTCAGTGAAGTTGTGGGTAGTGCTGAAGGATGTTGAAGGACATAGATAAGCTGCAGAGCTGGGCTGAGGGGTGACAAATGGAATTTAATGCGGAAAAGTGTGAGATGATTCACTTTGGAAGGAGTAACAAGTATGCAGAGTACTGGGCTAATGATAAGATTCTTGGCAATGTAGATGAACAGAGAGATCTTGGTGTCCGTGTACATAGACCCCTGAGAGTTGACACCCAGGTTGATAATATTATTAAGAAGGCGTATGGTGTGTTAATTTTTATTGGTAAAGGGATTGAGTTTTGGAACAATGAGGTCATGCTGCAGCTGTACAAAACTCTGATGCGGCTGTACTTGGAGTATTGTGTACAGTTCTGGTCAGCGCATTATAGGAAGAATATGGAAGCTTTGGAAAGGGTTCAGAGGAGATTTACTATGATGTTGCCTGGTATGGAGGGAAGGTCTTATGAAGAAAGGCTGAGGGATTTGAGAGAAGAAGGTTGAAAGGTGACTTAATTGAGACATACAAGATAATCAGAGAGTTAGATAGGGTGGACAGTGAGAGCCTTTTTCCTCAGATGGTGATGGCTAGCACAAGGGGGCGTAGCTTTAAATTGAAGGGTGATAGATATAGGACAGATGTCAGAGGTAGTTTCTTTACTCAGAGAGTAGTAGGCATGTGGAACGCCCTGCGTGTAACAGTAGTAGACTCATCAAGTTTAAGGGCAATTAAATGATCATTGGATAAAGATATGGATGAAAATGGAATAGTGTTGGATAGGTAGGCTTCAGATTGGTTCCATAGGTCGGCGCAACATCGAGGGCTGAAGGGCCTGTACTGTGCTGTAATGTTACATGTTCTTTGTTCTTTGGATGCTGCCTGACCAGCTGTACTTTTCCAGTGCCACACTTTTCAACTCTAACATCCTCATTAGTCCTAATGAAGGTGTGAAGCCTGTTTCTTGCAGCTGAAGAGCAATAAACTCAACAAGATAGATTTTAACTTTCATTCCAGTTTGGAATTTTTATCATATAGATCAGTTTACACTCTCCTGGATTTTTTTCTCACTGCGTTATGTTGCCATTTTAATGTTTTTATTATTATCTGGGTCTCTGTTGTGCCTTTCTTCTGTCATTTCATTGTTATTTCATGATGCCACATTCCTTAGATTTTGGAAAAGTCCAAGAGAATTGGAGAACTGCCAGTGTAACTCTCTTATTCAAAGAGAGGGAGACATTAATCAAGTAACCAAAAGATTGCTAGCTTATCATCTCCCTTTGGGAAAATGTTCGAGTGTAATATAAATAAGGTAATAGCAGAGGAGTTAAAAATACATAATTTAATCAAGCAGAGTCAACGTGGTTTCATGCAGGGGAAATCAAGACCAACAAATGCATTAGAATTCTTTGAGATGGTAACAAACAGGATAGAGTATGGGGAATTAATAGATGTACTATATCTGGATTTCCAAAAGGTTTAGGAGCTGCTACTTAATGAAATATAGGGAATATATAAGTTTGGATGCAGGGTTGTTTAAATAATAGAAAACAGTTGCACAACAATCTGTGCTAGTGGAGTGCCATGGTAATTGTGGCTGGGCCACAATGATTTATTATGTATACTAATGACTTGGGTAAGGGAGGCAAATGTACATTTGTCAAGTTTGCAAATGACTCAAAATAGATGGGAAAGCAAGAAATGAGGATGATTCATAGAATTTACAGAGGGATATAGATAGATCAAGGTCATAAGGCCATAAATAGAGGAACTAGAGTAGGCAATTCAGCTCCTCAAGCCTGCCCCACCGTATGGCTGATCCAACATTCCTCACATCTACCGTCCTGCATCTTTCCCATAATCCTTGACTCCTCTACTGATCAAAACTCTATCTCAGCCTTAAGTATGCACAAAAACTCTACCCCAACAGCTCTCTGTGACAAGAAGTTCCAAACCCTCATGACCCCCTGAGAGATAAAATTCCTCCTGAACTAAGTCTTAAGTTGATGCTTTTTTATTCTGAAGTGATGCCCACTGGTCCTAAACTCTCCCATGAGGGAAACATCCTCTCAGCATTTACTCTGTCAAGTCCCTTTAGAATCCTATATGTATTAATGAGATCAGCCCTCATTCTTCTAACCTCCAGTGAGTAGAGACTCAGCCTGTTTAGCCTTTGGAACATAATGTGGAAAATGTTAGGTTTTGCACTTTGGCAACAATAAAAGAGCTATTATTTAAATAGAGAGAAATTACAGAAAACTGTAGCACGGGGTCTATGGGGCCTTCTTGAATGAATCAAAGTAAAGCTAGCAACCAAGTTCAGTGAGTAACAGGGAAAGCATATAAAATATTTGCTTCTATTATAAAGGGAATGGAGTATAAAATTGGGGAAGTCTTATACAATATACCAGTTAGACCACACTTGGAATACTGTGAATAGATTTGGTCCCTTTATCAAGATTCGAGGCAGTCCAAATAAAGTTTGCTATGTTGATCCTGGGCATGCAGGGGTTTTCTTATGAGGAAAAGTTGAGTAGAATCAGTTGATTGCACTCATACATTTTAGAGTTCACAAGCATGAGAGAAAACCTTACTGATACATATGAGATTCTTGGGGGCCTAACAGAGTCGATTTGGAAAGGATGTTTGCTTTTGTTAGAGAATCTTGGAGCAGAGGGCAAAATCCCAGAATAAGTGGGAACCACTTAAATCAGAGATGTGGAGGAATTGCTTCTCTCAGCGGTGAGTGAGTTAAGTTTTTTATCACTGATGTCTGTCGAGACTCGGTTAATAAGTATATTCAAAGCTGAGATAGATAGATTGTTAACCAGGGAGGGAATCAAGGGTTATGGGGAAAAGGCTGGAAAGTGGAGTTAAGGGTTATCAGATCAGCCAGGATCTTATCGGATGTTGGAACAGATTTGATGTGCCAACTAGTTTACTTCTGTCCCTATATCTTAGATCATTTAATATTTTTCTATTAAACCGTTAGGTGTCATTTGTTATTCTCTCTATTATTGTGCACCTGTCAACCTTCTCCTTCTCTACGCCACTCTTTTCCTTTTATGGTTTTCCTTTCTGCACCTCTTTTAGCCTCTAGTTCTGATGAAGAACTATTCACCTAAAATATCACCAACTGGCTTTTCTTTTTCAACAGTGTGCTTCCAACATTGTCTCTTCTCTATTATTGAATATTCTTCCCATCTTCAGAGTGAATTCTAGAGCTTTGTTCTTCATGTACCTTTTTGTCATATTTCACCATTAGTTTACATGTCTCTGCTGTACTTTATATACATTTTACAACATATAAATAGGAGAAGGTTCTCTGAAGAAAGTTGCCTTTTGTAAACCATTTGTTTATTTACTTTACATTTCCCTTCTCTGGTCATGTGTGAAGAGACCATTCCCCTTGCATGCTGTATTGAACTGATATTGAACACAATAATGTTCTCTTGGGCCTCCACTTTTATGTGCTGAGAAACCAACAGCTATGCCAGCTAATGACTGGAATAGAATGCTGCCACTAATCTTCTTTTTAAATTATTTTTAAGCAATCTATTCAGGCATGTTATGACATACCACCATGATGGGCGGGACTTGGGTTCCAGTCCAGATGTAGGGACACCACCACTGTGACAAAAGACCCATTTTTCAATTGTCCTCTTTAAAGTGGGCCTAAGTCCTCTTTAGAGGATATTGATAGAGTCTGAACCTCCGTGAGTCTGAACAAGAAGAGGCACTTGTTTTCACAACAAAATGTAGTTTATTGCATGATAACAGATAGGTACAAGTTACACTGGCTACCCAGATATCATCACAAAATCTGTCAGGAGCTAGGAGTGGTATATCTGACCCAATCAGGATCTTGAAAGGAAATCCTCTTTTCCTAACTGAGGACTGAATGGCATCATCACATTAGATGGAGCTCATGGTATTAGTGAATAGATTCTGCACTTGATAGGCAGTGTACTTTCAAGACAGTTAGATGATATCATAACATGTGACATTTCAGTCGAAAGACACCCACCTCACCCCGGTGTTATTATTGTAGCTGCAATAATTGTAGTAACACATAACCAAGAATCTGAGATATTATGGCAGGCTAAATATTTAATGTTATTAGTAAACTTCAAGACATTTGTCTCAATAGGAATCCAATCTTTATGGATACGTCACAAGGGCTAACATATAGGGAGAACTCTGACCATGTCATACCAGCAGTGGTGTTTTATGCAGAGACCACCTCAGAGCTTAATCTTAGTTGTCCCTCAAAAGGACCCTCCCAGAACCATTGCCTTGGTTAAAGCAACACCCTACACCATCCCTAACTCGGGCAGCATATTGGCAACCAGGCCAAGGTAGACATGCCAATGCCTGTGGAATTTCACAATCAAACATCACCTTTCTATGGGTCTTAGACCAAAGTATGCCAAAGATCTAAAGCATTCATGAATGTGTTGATCGGTGAGTTGGATTTGCAGCTAGTCTGCTTAGTATACATGGACAGTGATAAATTGGAAATACTGTTGGATGACTTGCTGTATCTTTCCACCTTTGCAACCATCAATATTCCTGTAGGGCAGCAGCTTTGTGCTGTGGTAGAGTGTATAAATTGATCTACTTTCGTGTCATGCATAGGACCCCAATTGTAATTCCAAGGAACCAAAGGACAGAGGGTTGATTGTGCAGACTGTGACTATTTGTCCTAGGTCTAATTCCCAAAATTGCTCAGAGTGTTTTGTACAGAAATTTTGTTGAGTGGAAAATACAAAAGGCTTCCTGGAGCATTGTGTGTCACTTTCATTCCAAGCATATCATCTTTTGTAAATGGTATTTCTCTCCAGCTAATGTACTCAACTCACAAATGGGTAAGCTAAAGAAAATCACTTTCAGAACCATTCAGTTCACCAGAGTTATTTCAAAGTAATACTCAAGCCATACAAAGGCAAAGAGCATCTCTAATAAAAGATAATCTAACCACTGTCCCTGAAAGCCCCACTATCAACATTTTGGCGTTACCATTAACCAGAAACCCAACTGGATTCACCACATAGTCACAACAGCTACAAGAGCAAGTCAGAGGCTGGGAATATTGTGGTGAGTAACTCACCTCTGGACTCCCCAAAGCCAGTCCATTATCTAGTGTGATGGAATAGACCACACCTGCCTGGGTGTGTACACCTCCAAAAACACTTAGCTGAAAATGTGTTGCTGGAAAAGCGCAGCAGGTCAGGCAGCATCCAAGGAACAGGAGGAATGACGTTTCGGGCATAAGCCCTTCTTCAGGAATCAACAGGATAATCGAAGTTTCGGGCATAAGCCCTTCTTCAGGAAGAATTCCTGAAGAAGGGCTTATGCCCGAAACGTCGATTCTCCTGTTCCTTGGAGGCTTCCTGACCTGCTGCGCTTTTCCAGCAACACATTTTCAGCTCTGATCTCCAACATCTGCAGTCCTCACTTTCTCCTCCAAAAACACTTAGGACACCATCCAGGACAATACAGTCTGCTTGATTGCCATCACATCCACAAGCATCCAATCCTTCCACCATCAACACCGAGTAGTGTCAGTCTGTGCTCTCGATAAGATGCTTGGTAGAAATTTATCAAAGAACCTTAAATAGCACCTTCCAAACCGCGACTACTTCCATCTAGAAGTACAAGGGCACAGATGCATGGGAACACCATCGCCAGCAAGTTCCCCTCCAAGCTGCTCACCATCCTGACTTGGAAATATTTTGCTGTTCCGTCACTGTCACTGGGTCAAAATCTTTGAATTCCTTCCCTAAAGGCATTGTGGGTCAAACTACAGCCCTTGGACTGCAGCTGTTCAAGAAGGCAGCTCACCACTACCTTCTCAAGGGCAACTAGGGATGGGCAATAAATGCTGACCAACCAGTGACGCTGACATCCTACAAGTGATTGAAAAAAAAGCCCTAGCTCATGATGGTCTCATCCAGTCTCCAGTCCAATGAACGTAAAGTCACCAATCTATACCGTTTGGATTTTCAGACATCAAAATCTACTCGTGTTATGTTACGTGGAAGAAATTGCACACTTTAGGGATTGTTTTTCTCATGTATCAGTTTAACCTACATTTTGTAGCTTACAATGTCATCCAAACTATTAAATTGAAGAACAGTCTTTCTTTCACAGCCATCAATCTGATATCCTATGCGCATTATCTAATTTCCATAGAGCAGAAAGCCAAACAAAAGTTCATGTCGCTGCCCTTTAAGTCAAATGATCTAGTATTTAACTTGGCACAGAGGTGCTACAGTGACCAAGTGTTTAAATACCAAGGTCAGCACTGCAGTAATGAGTGATGCAGCTTTGATCCCTGATGTCTCTCTGTTACTGAGCTCTGTCAAGCTTGCAAAAGTACAAAGCAGAAGTCAAGCTCTTCCAGAGGGCAAGTCATAGCTACATTAGAGATGCATATCTAATACAAATGGCTACTCTGGGGATTTGACAGCAAGTCACCTACCTGTTCTCTCCATTACATAGTAATTGAGAGATTGGAATAAAGAAAAGAGATTCAGACACAAAACATAAGCAAAGACATTGTAAGCACCGCAACTTTATACTTCGTCGCTGCACATGCTGATTTAAGCATAGCTCACGCAAACCTCTTCCCCCCACCCCTGTCCTCAGGTTTACCCAATTACTTTAATTTCTAAAGTGGCATTAAGAAGATAGCAGATTTTGCATTACTGTTATATCTGAGGCCACAATACCAGTATTTCTATTAAATTTTAAGTGGGATGTGGCACACCGTTATCTTTGAATGCCAATGGTTTTGTTAGTGCATGCAGTCATCTGGGTGAAAACTGCCCCAGTCAAAATATAAGTGAACACTTAGGGTCTAAATAATACAACAAGGTACTGTGGATGCTGGGATTCTGAAACAAGAATAGAAAATACTGGAGAAGGTCTGTAGGTCTGGCAGCATCCGTGGAGCGAAAAACAAAGGTAACATTTCAAGTTCAGGGATCGTTCGATAGAACTGAAAGCTGCTGGGAAATGGTGCTATCTGTCCTGATGCCAAGGAGTGGAGTTCTGGAGAGGCAGGGATGGAGAATTGAGTCAAAGAGATGGAGAGAATGCCCAGAAAGGGAGAGAGAGAAAAAAAAGGATAAAGGAACTGTTGGTGAAAAGCCAGTGATAGTCAAACAGTTTTTTGTGCATCTGCCTTCAAACAAGCCACATCACAAAAAGGGACAATGGCACCATACTGAACACAGCTTCTATCATGTAAGTAGAATAAGCAAACAAATCTCTGCAACTAATTCGGAAGCAGCAAAATCAACTGTTATTCAAAAATCCAAAAGCCTTTTCCTGACAATCTCAGCTGTTTGTTTTAAAATGGTAGTGCTGAAATGACAGCTCAGGAAGTTATAGCACCACGTTTCTAAAGAGACAGTTGTCCCTGATCTCCACCTGACAATATATCTGTACAAAGGCATCTGCCATCAGTTTGTGTGATGTACATATATTGTTGCACCCTCTTCAGGCACAATGTGGTGCAGAACCTGGTAAATAGACAAGGATCAGATGTAACGCTATTTAGGTACATAACAGTTTTTTGTACATATTTTATTTAGCATATTAAAGCATAGAAAGATCAACTCAGTTTTCAATCACACTAACCTGTACCTGACAGAGACAAAGGGAGATTGGTTGGCCGGCTAGCAAGGTAGAAAAGCAATTGTTTAAATATTGAAAACATACCTTAACCTGAGACTTGTTCCAGCCTATATGCAACATCAGTTCCACATCAATGTGATTGATTCTGAACTATCCTCATGAGAGGTGACGCAGAGAATCAGGAATTCAGGGATTGTCAACATGGCTTTCTGTGGGGCAGGATTTGTTTCCCAAATCTGATTGTGTTTTGCTGAGGAAATAATGAAGGTGACTGATGAGAGTAGGGCAGCAGATGTTGTCTTGCATGGACTGTACTAAAGCATTTGACAAGGTCGCTCATGGTAGGCTGCTTTAGAAGGTGAAGTCACATGGGATCCAGGGTGAGTTGGTAAGTAGGTACAAATTAGCTTGGCTATAGAAAACAGAGGATAGTTGTGGAGGGATGTGTTTTCGTTGTGTAGTTAGGATGAAAATACAGGTGGTCTGGTTAGTTAGTTTGTAGATAACATGAAAATTGGTGGAGTTATGGATAGTGAGCAAGGGATATAGATCATTTGGGAGGAGAAATGGCAGATGGAGTTCAAACCGGACCAGTGTGAGGTAATGCATTTTTGGGAGTCAAATGCAAGAGGAAGTTATACAGTAAAATAACAGCACCTTTTGGAGTATCGATATACAGAGGGATTTGGGGACGCAAGTTCATAACTCCAGGGGCAGCGGATCTTATCGGGATATATGAGTATACAGTTTAAATTTCTTTTAGTTCCGGTTTTCTTCAGTTCCCGGATACATTCGGAGAGGTCACAAGGTTACATATTTGGGCGGTTGCTTTACCTGAAACACTACTCTGGTAGTGTCTCCCAACCATCCTCCTCCTCAAACCAAAAAAAATGTTCTGTGCATCGGTTGGTAATGTGATAAGTGTTTTCTTTCATGTTTCATTTTCTCAACCGTCTGTTTGGGAATTTAGAATAGTGGGAACGGAGGATAGGGCTGTTGAATGTTCCTCCTGCAGAATGTGGGAAGTAAGGGTCACCTCTAGTATCCATGTTGACTTCATTTACGGGAAGTCCACCTAACTCCAGCTCCTCGAAAACTGCGTTAGGGAACTGGAGCTGGAGCTGGATGAACTTCGGATCATTCAGGAGGCAGAAGGAATTATTGAGAGGAGTTACAGGGAGGTATTTTCTCCACAGCCATGTGAAAAAGATAAATGGGTTACCGTCAGGGGTAGGAAAGGGAACTGGCAGGCAGTGCATTTTGGCTGGCTGAAAGAAGACAGAGGGTTGTGGTTGATGGGAAATGTTCATCCTGGAGCTCAGTTACCAGTGGTGTGCCACAAGGATCTGTTTTGAGGCCACTCTTGTTTGTCATTTTTATAAAGTTCTGGATGTGGGTGTCAAAGAATAGATTAGTAAATTTATGGATGACACTAAGGTAGACAGAGTTGCGGATAGTGCTGATGGATGTTATGGGTTACAGAGGGACATAGATAAGATGCAGAGCTGGGCTGAGAAGTGGCAAATAGAGTTTAATGCTGAAAAGTGTGAGGTAGTTCACTTTGGAAGAAGGAACAGCAATACAGAGTACTGAACTAATTGTAAAATTCTTGGCAGTGTAGATGAATGGAGAGATCTCGGTGTCGAGGTTCATAAATTCCTGGAAGTTGCCACCCAGATTGGTAGGGTTATTCAGAAGGCATATGGTGTGTTGGCATTTGTTGGTAGGGGGATTGATTTTCAGAGCCACGAGGTCATGCTTCAGCTATGCAAGACAACAGTAAGGCCGCAACTGGAGTATTGCGTATAAGAAAGATGTGGAAGCTTTGGAAAGGGTTCAGGGAAGATTTACTAGGATGTTGCCTGATATGGAAGGAAAGTTTTACAAGGAAAGGCTGAGGGAACTGGGACTGTTTTTGTTGGAGAGAAGAAGGTTGAAAGGTGACTTAATCGAGACGGGTAAGATAATCAGAAAGTTAGATAAGGTGGTCAGTGCGAGCCTTTTTCCTCGGATGGGGAAGGCTAACATGAGGGGACATAGCTTTAAATTGAGGGCTGATAGATTTAGGACAGATATCAGGGATAGTTTCTTTACTCAGAGAGTAGTACACACGCCGACATTAAGGGCATTTAAATGGGCATTGGACAATAATGTACGGTGTAAGTTAGATGGGCATCAGATTAATTTTACAGATCGGTGCAACATCGAGGGCCGAAAGGCCTTTACTGCGCTGTAACGGTCTATGGTCTATGTTCCATGAAAATGGCAACAGAAGTGGATAAGATGGTGAAGAAGGTCTTTATTGATCAGAGCATTGAGTATAAAAGTTGGCAGGTCATGTTGCAGCACTATAATACTTTAGTTAGGCCACATTTAGAGCATCTGAGGAGCAGGAAAATCGACGTTTCGGGCAAAAGCCCTCAATCAGGAATACAGGAATACAGCTGTATTCCTGATGAAGGGCTTTTGCCCGAAATGTCGATTTTCCTGCTCCTCGGATGCTGCCTGAACTGCTGTGCTTTTCCAGCGCCACTCTAATCCAGAATTTGGTCAATGTAGACATGGTGGATTGAGGGACCTGTTCCTGTGCTGTATTCTTCTATGTTCTATGATCTAATTCTGCAAACCATTAAGAGATCTATCACCACCTTTTCAGAGGCAAACAGGGATGAGCAATAAATGGTGGAATTATCATTTATACCAATATCCTGATATTGAATTGAAAAGAAAACACTTTCCCTGCATCCCTCAGGTTCCTGCTCCTCCATCACCATGGCAATGGTTCGTCTACTTGAATCAGCTAGGACAATTGAGCGATTGTCTCCAGTGAATCTCACTAGTCATAATCATTGTTTGCCCACCATGCTGATTAAGATGTAATACATGCACTTCCTCAGATTATAAGCACTGGGGCTTTCATCTCATGCATTCTCTATAGCCCTGGACCTCACTTTTCTTATTCCTTTGCTAATGCCCACATAATACCCATATTCTATAAAAATACATTCTTCTTTCACAGCTTTGGTGATTTTTGAATTTTGTTTTTCATTTATTAAGGTCTGCCTGTGAGTAAAATAACCATTCTTCAAAGTAGACTATATTTTGTGCAACAAAGCTTAGAGAACTGTGAAGATGAGCAATTGGGAAATTTACACTAAGTTTTCTCTCATTAGGCCAATATACCTTCCCAGAAACATTTGCTTAAAAATGATGTATGCTAATTACCTTTCCCACTTTGCTGCATCAAGGCTTTTGGCTGTGACTTATTATAGTAAAACTGTCATCCACAGGCATCTGTTGTCACAAAAAAGATCGATAGGAAAATCATTGTTCTCATGGGCCAGCTCCTGAAAGCATTGAGACACTACCTACATTTTCTCTCTGCTAATGGTATTAATCTTCAGCATGATGTGGGAGCTCAGCACATCACAGAAAAAGATAAAGGCTGAAGCATTTGCAACAATCTTCAGCCAGATGTACTAAGTGGATAGTTTACTTCAGTCTCTTCTCAGGGCCCAGCATCAGAGATGCCAATCTTCAGCCAATTCGATTCACTCCACTTCATATGAAGAAAGAGCTGAAGGAAATGCATACTGCAAAGGCCGTAGGCCCTGAAAACATTCTGGCAATAACACTGAAGTATTGTGCTCCAGAATTAGTTACACTGTTCTAGTGCAACTACAACACTGACATCTGGTTTGTAGAAGTCATTCATCTCAGTTCCTTGATATGATTGTATAAGTAGTACAGGATACTATCGTAGGGACAAATATCTTCATCTACTTCATTAATGACCTTCCTTCCATCACAAGGTCAGAAGTGGAGATGTTCACTGATGATTGCACAATGGTCAGCACCATCAGGTTTGGGTTGCTAAGTGGCAAGTTAAAGTCTAGACACGAAATTCCATGCAATGTGAACTTAAATGACAAAGCATCTAACTGTCTCTTCCTGATATTCAATAGTATTGTTGTTGTTGAGTACTCCACTGTCAACATTCTGGGGATGACTAATTACTACAAACTGAACTGGACCAGCTATCTAAATACTATGGCTACAAGAGCAGTTAAGAAGCTAATGATTCTTAAGTGAGTAATTTACTTCCTGGTGCTCCTAAACTTGTCCCTGAATAAGTGCAGCTCCAAAATCACATGAGAAAGTCAAGGAAAAAAAGGCAGCCTGCACACCCCATCTAACACCTACAACAATGACCTTATGATGGAGGGGTGGTCATTGATGAAGTAGAAATTCAAAACTAATTACATAGAATAAAGATAGAGTTTCAGGTGTTGAGTTGTTTCTACATGATGTGGGAGCTGGTGGACCCCACTGTAGTTCCCAGTGACCATGTCTGTAGTAAATATTAGTTGCTGGAAGAACTCTGGCTCAGAGTCAATGAGCTGGAATCTGAGCTTCAAACATTGCAACAGATCAGGGAGGGGGAGAGTTACCTGGATGCTGTGTTTCAGAAGACAGTCACACCCCTTAGACTAACTAACTTGAATTTGGCCAGTGGTCAGGGACAGGAGCTTGTGGCAGTGAGTGAGGCAGGTAGAGGGGTCCAGCAGGTAGAGTTCTGGAGCCTCAGCCCTTGTCCTTGTCAAACAGGTTCAAGAGTTTAGCTCCCTGTGTGGATGGGAATGAGGACTGCTGGGAGGATGAACCGCAGCACTGTGGTGCAGGGAGCCCTTCAAGTGGGGGGAGAGAAGAGAAATGTTGTAATTGGGGATAGTATAGTTCCAGGCATAGACACGGTTCTCTGTGAGAGCATTGAGAGTCTTGAAGGTTATGTTACCTCCTTTTTGCTCAGGTTTGGGATATGTCATCTGGGCTGCAGAGGAACTTGGAGTGGGAAGGTAACGATTCAGTGGTCATGGTTCACATAGGTACCAACAACATTGATAAAACTAGAACCGAGGTTCTGCTAAGGGAGTATGAACATCTGGGAGCTAAATTACAAAGCAGAACCAAAAAGATAATAATCTCTGGGTTACTACCTGAGCCATGAGCTAATTGGCACAGGGTCAATAAGAATAAGCAGGTAAATGCGTGGCTCAAAGATTGGTGTAGGAGAAATGGGTTTGAATTCATGGGACATTGGCACCAGTACTGGGGATGAAGGGACATGTTCCGATGAGATGGTCTTCATCTGAATCATGCTGGGACCAGAGTCCTAGCGAATCGCATAACTAGGGCTACAGACAGGGCTTTAAACTAAATGGGGAAGGTGGGGTGGGTGGAGAGTTCAGTTATGAGGAAACCAAACCAGGATTAAAGGAGGTGGTAAGAGTGCAGAACTGAGGAGAGGTTGTTAAAATCACCAGCACAAACACAAATAGGATACAGTGTATGGAAAAGGTTAGCAATCAAACTTCAAGCACACTGGACAAATGAATAACAATGAGAAGAGGGACTGTATGTGTTATATCTGAATGCATGCAGCATAAGGAATAAGGTAAATAAGCTTGTGGTGCAGATCGAAACTGTCAGATATGATGTGGTGAGCATCACAGAGACGTGGCTGCAAGGAATCAGGATTGGGAGCTGAATATTCAAGGATACATATGCTATTGAACAGACAGGTTGCTGGCAGTAGGGGTAAGGTTGCCTTATTAGTAAGAAATGAAATGAAATTAATAGTAAGAAACGAAGTAGGGTCAGATGGAGTAGAATCTGTGTGGGTAGAACTGAGAAACTGCAAAGGTGAAAAGACTGTAATTGGAGATATGTACAGGCCTCCAAAAAGTAGTCAGGAGCTGGGGCGCAAGATACATTATGCGATAGAAAAGATTTGTAGGAAAGGCAAAGTTACAGTGATCATTGGAGATTTCAGTATCAGGTGGATTTGGACAGTCAGGTTGATAGTGGATTGTGTTATGACATGGGGTAAACCCTCCTACTTAATTTAAATCAGCAACACAGAAAAGATTTACCCCGTACAGTAATCTCTGTGAAAATTCGAGAGGCCAAGAACTATTTAAAGTAAAAATTAACAAATGTATTTCTTAAAGTATAACAGAGAATAATTAACTAACAACTATTTACAACTCCTTCCTCTAACCTATCTTTTACTTTCCCTTCTATAATTAAAGTCTGATAAAACCCATGATTAAGATTTACCAAAATTTCAAGTTTTCAAAATCAGCCAGAATTCGAAACTTCTTGTTACAACTTCCTCTGTCTTCTTTTCTTCTTAGGAATTTCTGTTTCACAGGTTATTGATCGATAAAGGTACCTTTAAGAGAGCTATTCTCCCGGCAGTCTGCAGATGCAGATGGTTTGGCAGTTCTCCTCCCAACTGTTTAATTCTTCCCAGTCTTACACCCCCAAAGCATCAGATTGTGCCATTGGCTTTTAAGATCGTCAAAATACTAAATTCAAACTTGATTGGAGTTTGTATTTTTCAAGGTATAATTTAAACTAATTGACCAAATTCAAATTTGTTTTGTCATCTCCAGGCAACCAGTTAATTAAGTTGTTCAACCAAATATTACATTATATCTTGTTCAGAACACTTAGTGCTGTATCAGGTAGTTCTGCTAGCTTTTAACTCTCTTAAAGGCACAGTACATCCACATCTTCATAACACCTCCCCCTTAAAAAAACCCATCATAATGAAAAGATGGCTTCTTCTTTTTCTCTATTCTTGAAACACATTGCCCTAACATACAGATAACTTTAATCTAAGTTCACCTTAACTTCTTCCCATATAACTGTGTATATGTATATAACATTAAATAAAGACAAATCTCATCTAAACTTTATCAGTTAAATCCACGATAATGCATCTGCGATTACATTCTTATGACCCGCAACATATATGATTTTTAAATTAAAAGTCTGTAACGTAACACCCCAATAATATAGTCTCCTATTCTTGTCTTTGAAGTGTTCCAAGAATGTAAGAAGCTTGTGATCCTTGTACACAACTGTCTCCGATACATTGTTTGTGACATATACGTTAAAATGTTGTAACATTAGTCCCAAACTCAATAATTCCTTTTCAATGTGGAGTATTTCCTCTTAATGGATGTTGATCTTCTTCGAAAAGTAACCAGCTGGCAGTTCAATCCCATCCTCATCTTCCTGTAGGACTAAAACTCCAATTCCAATGTCATTAGCGTTGATGGTGACTTCAAAAGATTTTGAAAAGTTTGGTGTAGCTAAAACTGATTTGATGGTTAACATGGCTTTCAAATGGTTGAGTGCCTCCTTGCATGGTTCTGTCCACTGAAATTTTGTGTTCTTCTTCAGCAAATCAGTTAATTGTGCCACTACACTGCTGCAGTTTGGAACAGACTTCTGATAGAATCCACTGAGTCCTAAGAATCGAAGTACCTCTTTCTTTAAAGTTAATTGGGGAAATTCCTCAATAGCCCTCATCTTTACGTTCCGTGGGATTAACCTTCCATCACCGATGTTATGTCCCAAGAACGTCACCTCTGCTTTCGCAAATTCAGTTCTATTTAAGTTTTTTTTAAATTACCAGTTTTGCATCTCATAGTCATTCAGAGCTCTGCTAACTGTATCACGTGATGTTTTCAAGGACTTACTAAAGATCACTATATCATCCAAATGGACTGCACAGTTTGTTACCCCAGCCACAATTCTGTTCATCAGTCTTCCACGCAGAATCGTTGAGTCTGCTCTGATTTGGGAACTAAGACAATCGGCGAACTCCACTCGCTCTGGCTCGGTTCGATGATGTCCTCGTTGAGCATGGCCTCCACCTCCATCTGGACCTGTCTGGGTTTGAAAGGATTAAACCAATAGGGGTATTGTTTTAGTGGAGCAGTATTCCCTACGTCTACTTCACGTACAACAGCATTAGTCCTCCCCATCTGATTCTTACATATGTCCTCATACTGCAAAAACAAATCTTTCACCTGCATTCTACACGCCTGAGATAGATAGCTTACTAACCTTTTTCCAATCTTCAAGGACTTCTTCATTTTTCAACTATTTTGTGGCACAAAAGAATCCACATCATCTGGATTTGATTCCTCACTCTGCAGGGCAGTAACTAACATCTGTTTCTCCAGTTCTTTTTCTCTAGAATAATATGGTTTCAACATGTTCACATGACATACCCGATACCTTTTCTTTCCATTTGGTATCTTTACCAGATAATTCACCTGACTCAACTTTTTCTCAATTTGATAGGGACCACTAAACCTGGCTTTGAAGGGATCTCCTATCACTGGTAGCAGTACTAACACGTCATCCCTTCGGGAAAACATCCGAGTCTCAGAGCTTTTATCTGACACCTGTTTCATTCTATACTGTGCCTGCTTTAGGTGCTGTTTAGATAACTCACCTACTCTATTTAGTCTCTCCCTCTTCACTGACTCATAATCTAAGTGTGAGATTTCTGATTTTGGTCCTGCCAATTTTTCTTTAATTAATTTCAAAGGGCCTCTCACTTCATGCCCGAATATTAACTCAAAGGGAGTGAACTGAGTAGATTCATTTGGGGCATGTCTAATGGAAAACAATACGAATGGGATGCCTTTATCCGAATCATTTGGGTAATCCTGACAGTATGCTCTCGACATGGTCTTCAAGGTCTGATGTCACCTTTCCAAAGCTCCCTGGGATTCAGGATGATACACAATGGATTTAAAGTACTGTATACCTAAGCTATCCATAACCTCCTTAAACAGCCAAGCAGTAAAATTTGACTCTTGGTCTGACTGAATCTCTCTGGATAGCCCATACCGTGTGAAGAAAGCTACTAACTCCTCTCCCAACATTTTTGCCTTGATACTCCGTAATGGAATTGCCTCCAGAAATCTGGTAGACATATCCATTATGGTTAAAAAGTATTGGTTCTCACTTTTAATTCTTGGGAGGGTACCTACACAGTCAATTATAATCCATGTGAAAGGTTCTTCAAATGCAGGAATTGACAACAAAGATGCTGGTTTTATTACTGCCTGTGGCTTACCTACCATTTGGCATGTATGACATGGTCGGCAAAAGTTAACCACATCCTTGAGCATTCCAGGCCAATAAAAATGTTTTTGCACCTTAGTCTGAGTCTTTTGTATGCTTAGGTGACTTCCTACAAGTAGTTCCATGTGCTACCTGTAACACATCCTGTCTGTATGCTACCGGCAACACAATCTGGTGCACTTCGGCCCATTTCTCCTCTGCACTAATTTGCCATGGTTTCTATTTCCATCTTAGGATTCTATCTTTCAGATAATAACCTTCCAAAATATTCTCTGCCTCCTTTTCGAAGTATGCATCCACAAATATATCTTTTATCATCTTGTCTTGCTGTTGCAAGTCTCTTAGACTTTCAGGAGTAAACACTTCTGTCTGACCCTCTGCCTGTTCAGGTTTTCCCTGCACTATTACATCAAACAGGGTATCCGCTAACTGAACCTCAATTCCTTCATTTTTCTCTTTATTTTCGCTTCGTGCAGTGACTTATGACAGTGGGATCTGGTTACCACACAGTCTGGGAAAATACTATGTTTTAACCCCTCAGTTTCTTGGTCTTCCTTGGGCTTCTCCACAACAAGGAGTGTCACTCCTACCTTGCATCCTGCCAAATCATTCCCAAGAACAAACTGAATTTCTGGAACTGACACTTTGTCAATCACTCCCACTGTTACTTCCCCAGTCTTGAGTTGGCACTTCAATGTGATCTTACATAGGAAAATGCTAGATGTCTGTCTATCTATCCCACAAATTACCACACTCTCAGGTAACAGATCAGAAAAAGTGCATGCTCACTCATCCCTTACTGCCAGTGACTGGTTAAACCCTGTATCTCTCAAAATGATAACTTCTTGTCCTTCTCCCCCGTTCTTTCCACATAAACTTTACCCACAAAGGTGAATTCTTTGTAGAGATCAGGTATTCACTCCTTACCCAGCCCCTGCCTAGGCTGTGCACACTCCTGCAGCTCCTCGGCTCTTCTTCAGGTCTGCTCTATTGCCTTCGCTAATGCCACTGGCTTAGCTTCTTTTACCACATCTTTTCCCACAATGCTTTTCTTTAACAACTAGCATTGTAACTTTACATGTTCCACTTTACCACAGTGGGAATAGATGAGGCCTTTCACCTCCTATCCACTCTCTTGGGTTTCTTTTATATCCTGTGGTAAATTCTAACCAGTGCTCTCTACTCTTGGTTTTGTAGTGTAGGATCACCCCTTCTCCCAACTTCTATCCCTCACAGGATGAAATTCTGGCCGGATGCTTGACTTATGCACCAACATATACTCATCTGTTAATCCTGCTGCTCTTCTCACTTCCTAAACTTTCTGTTCCTCCACATGAATTCTTACCATCTCTGGAAGTGAGTTTTTAAACTCCTCCAGCAGAATAATCTCTCTTAGAGCCTCAAAGGTCCTATCAAAGCACGCACCCATTGATTAAAATGACTATGTTTAATTCTTTCGAACTCAACATAACCCTGACCTGGTTCTTTCATTGTGTTTCTGAACCGCTGTCTATATGCTTCTGGTACTAATTCATAAGCACTTAAATAGCCTGTTTAACCTCTTCATAATCTCTTGACCCCTCATCCGACAGCACAACAAATACCTCACTATCCCTGCCTACCAGTTTAGTCTGAACTAGCATTGCCCCTATGTCCTCAGACTACTCCATCTGCCTAGCTAATTTTTCAATTGAAGTAAAGAAGGCTTCAACATCTTTCTCATCAAAATGTGGCAGAGTTTTGACATATTTGCATATATCACCACGTTTTCTTTTAATCTCCGTGCTGATAACCTGACTTTGCTACTGAGTTGCAACTTCTCAAGTTCAAATTCTCTCTCTCTTTGCTCAGCTAAGAATCTTCTCTCTCTCTCTCTATTTCTTCTCTCTCCTTTTCTCTTTCTCTCTCCCTCTCTCTTTCCTCTCTCTCTTTGTTTATCTTCTAACTCCATTTTCCTCAATTATAAATTAAGTTTTTCTACCTCTGCTGCACTTGTCTGTTTCTCTGATACATTTAAGTGTTTGAGTAACTCCCTTACAATTTCAGCTTTACTCTTGTCCTTGGTTAAACCCAAATCTAGCTTATTTGCTAATTCTAAAAGTATGATCTGTTTCTTTCCTTCTAAACTTGCAAGGCAAAATGAAGAAACACCTTCAAATCCCAGAACCTCTTCAGCAATTTTTAGAGCCATTTCTCTCACTTTTAATTTAATCAACCACAAGTCACTGAAATTAAACAAATTGTCTTACCTACATTTTATTTCAAATCTAGGACACTAATCTGCAAGTGTTCAAATCTGCCAGGATTTTTCATATCCCAAATCTATGTAAATCAGTCCAAACTTGTTTGAATCCCAAATCCAAGCCCCAAAATGTTCAAATCGTGGACAAAAGCCACCAAACCGTTCAAATCCCAGTGATGAGCCCTCAAACTGTTAACTACATGGGGTAAACCCTCCTACTTAAGTTAAACCAGCAACACTGAAAAGATTTATCCTATGCCGTAATCTGTGAAACTTCAAGAGGCCAAAAACTGTTTAAAGTAAAAATTAACAAATTTATTTCATAAAGTCTAACAGAGAATAATTAACTAACAACTATTTACAACTCCTTCCTCTAACCTATCTTTTACTTTCCCTTCTATAACTGGAAAAGTGTTGCTGGAAAAGCGCAGCAGGTCAGGCAGCATCCAGGGAACAGGACAATCGACGTTTCGGGCATAAGCCCTTCTTCAGGAATGAGGAAAGTTTGTCCAGCAGGCTAAGATAAAAGGTAGGGAGGAGGGACTTGGGGGAGGGGCGTCGGAAATGTGATAGGTGGAAAGAGGTCAAGGTGAGGGTGATAGGTCAGACTGGGGTGGGGGCGGAGAGGTCGGGAAGAAGATTGCAGGTTAGGAAGGCGGTGCTGAATTTGATGGATTTGACTGAGACAGGGTGGGGGGAGGGGAAATGAGGAAACTGGTGAAATCCGAGTTCATCCCTTGTGGTTGGAGGGTTCCTAGCCGGAAGATGAGGCTTCCCTTCTATAACACTAGTCCGATAAAACCCCCGATTAAGATTTACCAAAATTTCAAGTTTTCGAAATCAGCCAGAAGTCGAATCTTCTCGTTACAACTTCCTCTGTCTTCTTTTCTTCTTCTTAGGAATTTCTGTTTCACAGGTAACTGATCGTAAAAGTACCTTTAAGAGAGCTATTCTCCCAGCAGTCTGCAGATGCTGGTGGCTTGACAGTTCTCCTCCCAACTGTTTAATTTTCCTCAGTCTTATACCTCCAAAGCATCAGATTGTGCCATTGGCTTTTAAGATTGTCAATATACTAAATTCAAACTTGATTGGAGTTTGGTATTTTTTGGGGTATGATTTAAACAAATTGGCTGAATTCAAATTTGTTTTGTCATCTCCAGACAACCAGCTAATTGAGTTGTTAGACCAAATGTTTCATTATGTCTTGTTCAGAACACTTGGTGCTGTGTCAGGTAGCTCTGCTAGCTTTTAATTCTCTTAAAGGTACAGTACACTCACATCTTCATAACAATTGCAAGAAAAAACATTTGTGGAGTGTCTACAGGATGGCTTTTTGGAGCAGCTTGAGGTGGACCCCACTAGAGAACAGGCAATACTGATTTAGTGTTTTGCATGAGGCAGACTTGATGCGGGAGCTTAAGGTGAAGGAATCCTTAGAGCGACACGGTGGCTCAGTGGCTAGCACGGTTGCCTCATGGCACCAGGGACCCGGGTTTGATTCCAACCTCGGTGACTGTCTGTGTGGAGTTTGTACATTCTCCCCGTGTCTGCGTGGGTTTCCTTTGGGTCCTCCGATTTCCTCCCACAATCCAAAGATATGCTGCACTGTAGGTTTTCCTACAACACTTGGGCTCCGGTTGTTCAAGAGATGGCTCAAAAGCACCTTCTTAATGGTAATTAAGAATACGCAATAAATGCTGACAGTTACATTCTGTGAATGAATGATAAAGAAATGTGTTCCAAAAATGTTTTGTTACTAAACAGTGTATAGAAGTTCAAACCATTCAGCACAAATTTCTCAAGTGCAGAAATAATGTTTTCTGTTGCAACTGACAGGTTCCAGTATTAAGAGTTCCTTTAAATGGCTGGTCGTGACCAGCTTCCATTCCTAACCACTTACTTCAGTTGCCCAATGGACACATTGCCTGCCACTTACTGTCAGCGTGAAGCTGTCACCCTGCTGGATGGCTGGTAATTGGTCACTGCATGTAATATGTACTCTTGTTCAAAGGAGGGACAGGAGTCAGTGATCCAAGGATTTCTAGATTGCCCTCCCACGTACTGCCAAGGTACATGAAATTCAGCCCCTGAATTCTGATAATAGATGGGTAAATAATGATTTTCCTCTTTTCTACAGCTAATTTCTATTCTGTTAAGAATCAAATTCAGTTTGAACGTTATTCAGTTATTCTGTACTGGAGTCATATAATTTCATTTTGAGGAAACCTGTGTAAAAATTGATTTTTGATATTTCATTGATCTTTCTTTCCAAATATCTTTGATGTTAACCGAACATATGCACAGTCATATAGTGTTAGGGAAACGCGGTGAGCAAAGGGCGTTGAAGTATTCAGTCAGTTGAACGGCAGGGCAGGATCTATGGGCTGATGACCTACTCTTGTTCCTAAATTATTTTAGTAATGTCTCTATTCACCTTTGTGTACCATTTTAAAAGCTATTACTGAAAACTGTAGGAAGAAACATTTATCTTCTGATGCTTTTGAAAAATTATGACAAAAATATTAGCAAATATAATTTACGTCGAGAAATGCCTTTTGACGATTTATTGCTTCAGAACATTCAAATGTGTGGTTATGTAAGGTCATGATAGTCAAACAATTCATTGTCTATTTGTCACATGGATAAAATTCTTGACTTATGTATTGTTTAGAATTATTGGAACAAGAACATACAGATAAAATAACTGCTGTAAAATTAAACTTCCCTTTTGACTGCTGCTTGTTATTGTCAAACTGTTTTAATGCTCCTGGCTATTTGATACTTTTATTAAATATTAACTGGATCATTGCTTCACTAAGTTGCCTAACTGTTGTTATTGTTAATGATGGCAACATAATGAATAATAAAAGCTGATTAGTGTTTTTTTAAGAAAGTATCCAATTATTGAATTAAAACAGAAATGATTATTTAGCTGCTTGTTGAGAAATATCTGCACTATTTCTAAATGATTATTGTATTTGAAAGCTTAAAATAACATTGGATCCACGTTACAATCTAAAATCAATTTTTGTAGTCCATTGATAATTAGGTAATTGCTTGATTTTCAGTTTAAATTTTGTTATGATCTTTACAATGGTCTTTAAGTTAAAAAATTGTGCATATATTACTTCTTGTACAATAATATAGAATTTATTTCTACTAAATTGGAAAATTTTAAACAATTTTAAGAAAGAAGGGAGGGAGAAACCAGATAACCTGTAGGTTGATTTGAGGATTTGGGAATGGGTGGGGATTTCAGCTACTAAAACAGGGAGCTGGTCAGGAAGCCAGCTTTTTTGCATTTCACTGCAATGCATTAGGCTGCGCACAAGCAATGCCCTTGGGAGATGTGGGTGAAAACTTAATATATGTTAATCACACAAGCAGAACATCCTGTGTAAGATTTCTATTCCAGTCATTTGGCAGTACAGAACTTGATAGTCTGAAAGTGATAAGAAGTTGAAACTTTGATGATTATATTGTTAAGTTGCTTTTTGTACTTTGTAACTGAGTTTCACTCATTAAATCTGATAACATAGATCACTATTTTTGTTACTGAACAATTCTGCCTTGCAAATAATATTAATTGTCATTTAGTAATAAAGAACTTGAGTATTGCTGAAAAAAGACACATTTTGCAAAATTTTTGTTTTAGTTTGCACTCATCAGGAAATTTTGCAAATATATGAATTCAAGGAGAAACCAACATTGGTTGTTGCATGAGAGGAGAGTGTTGATTGGTCAGTGCGAGGCATCTAATTGGTAGAAGCATTGCTATGGAGAATAGTGCTTATCGACAGTTAAAGCCATATAGGTTTTGAGTTTTGAGTTAAATTTTTAGTAGAACAGGCATAGTCCATGTAAGTGTTGTGGCTGCCTGTAAACTGTATCTATACGTGTAGCTTCAAGTATGTACATTGTCACATTGCAAGCCAGACTGATAATCTTAAACTGATTGTCAGGACAATTTCTTTTATAAACTTGCACAATATACAGCAAAATATAATCTGGTCAAGACAGCCTCATTTTTATGGTGAGGTGATGGCCTAGTGGTATTATGGCAGGACTATAAATCCAGAGACCCAGGTATTGTTCTGGGGATCCAGTTTGAATCCCATCACGGCGATGGTGGAATTTGATTTCCAAAAATATCTGGAATTAAGATTCGAATGATGACCGTGAAGCCATTGTCGATTTTTGGGTAAAAAAAATACTATCTGGTTCACTTATGTACTTTAGGGAAAGAAACAACCATCCTTACCTGACCTAGACAACATGTGACTCCAGACCACAACAATGTGGTTGATTCTTAATTGCTGTCTTGGATGGGCAAAAAATGTTCATCCAGTCAGTGACGCCCTCATCCCATGAATGAAAAACAAGTCTGGATTATTCAGCAAATGTTCCCAATTTCAGAGTCATATCTAATGTTAAACACTACATTGAGAGTTTTTCAAGCACCGGCTATTTTGCTATACTCAGGGCCTCAGTTGTTGTGGTGAACTGAAGGGCTGCGCTGTTTTGTACAATCTGGCAGTTTTTGGGACATACATGGCACTACACCAATACTGAAATTCAGATATCACTTTACTCTGTTATGTGACAGGCAGAACTTGTTTTTGATTCAATGGTAGTATCCTGTAAGTGGCAAAGGCAATCCATATTATTACTGCACAGTAGCAGTTTGAAACTGCCAGCTTCACTTGGAGCTCAAAACTTTAAGATACTTGAGCTTCCAGGGTATTCTGAGGTTGACTGGGCTCTTTTCAGGAACAAAAGTAGCACCTCATGGTGTTCCATGAACTTGCACAATATACAGCAAAATATAATCTGGTCAAGACAGCCACATTCCCACAGGATGGCTTTGATGAGTCCGATTCCAGTATCAACTTCTGCAATGACAAGCAACTGGCTCAAACTTTATTTACAAGGTTACTGATACGTACAATTTTGTAACTGAGCTGTATGAAGCTCAATGTGTATATTGACCAGTGAAGGTAGGCCTACAATGTAAAGAAATAGAGAATTACTGGCCCTTTTATCAATTCAAGCATCAAGGAAAGGAAACATATTTTTCTGTTTTGTTTCAAACATGAATTTAAACATAGGATGAGCCCATTAGGTCAGGTAGGCTAGTTCTAACATGCAGCTGCAGATTCAAATGTCACAAGTGTACCAGTTACATATAAAAATATGCAAGGGGTAGCCAGTTAGGTACATTCCATTCAAGATAGATTTGCCATGGAATCCAACAAGAATAGTTGAGCGTGCTTGAAATATTGGGGGAGCCCATGGCAACATAATCTATTGTGACTTATATGGTGTAGTTGAAACTGAACTCAACTGAACTCAGGAGTTGCTGAGTTCATCAGCTCAACAAATATTGACTCGCACAATGGTAGCTGGTTTAGATCACCATCATATAGAGATAATGCATAAATGTCTATACCTATTTTAAGTAACATATCGGTGAAATGTCAAAGGAACACATAGATACTGCTTTGTTTTTGAAATATAAGTCCTATAAGGCTTTGCAAATGTGAAGGAATCCTTCACAGTGTATGGGGACAACTTGTTGAAAACTGGTCATACCAGCCACCCAAATATTTGGCCAAATCATACCATATCATGTTGTGCAGAACCAGTCATAGATAAGACTTGGACATCATTTGCTTGTGTCTTGGGCACCAGGACATACATGAATGCAATGAATGATGAAGATGAATCGTATCATATATACCTCCAGTCAGCTCGTGGTTAATGATGGAATGTATCTTTACTCAGGGGCTTACATACCAAGTTATTATTTGGATTTTCTGGTCTCCTGGAAGTCCTCAGTGAAAATAAGATGCGAACACAGCAGCAATAAATCAACATATATGATAAGTAATGGTGTAATGTTATTAGTGCTGGACTATTGATCCAAAGACCCAAGTAACGTTCTAGGCACCTGAGGTCAAATTCCACCATAGCAGATGATGACATTTAAATTCAATAAAAAATGACAATTCAGAATCTAATGATGACCATGAAGCCATGATTGATTATTGGGACAAACCAATCTGATTCACCAGTGCCCTTTAGGGAAAAAAACACTGCCATCTTGGCCTATATGTGTCTCCAGATCCACAGCAATGTGTTTGACTCTTCACTGCTCTCTGAGCAATTAGGGATGGGCAATAAATGTTGGTATAGCGCTGATACCCACATCCTGTGAATGAATGAAATAAACAGAAGCCATGTCAGGGGAATATGTCACTAAGAACTTGACTCACTTTCTTGCCTTATTATTGGAAAAGACTTTTCCACAGTTCAATGTCAAGGTGTGATCCAGGAAAAAATGATGGAGAGCTTGTGCATTCTAGTGATCCCTTGGGATCATCATTAGGAGTTCCTTGCTCCTGATAGGCCTGGAAGGCCAAGAGATGGTGCCAAACAAAGTGTGATCTCAAAAGTTCTCATTAACCGTTAAGATGAAGGAAGACTCAACAGCTGTGAAATGGGACGAAGGCTCCAATGACAAGGTAGAGCCAAGCATTATTGTTTGACACATCACTGAAATTTGATCATTAATCATTAAAATTATATGGACAGTGATAGAGCCGCAAGGTCTCCATACTAAAATCATGTGCACATTCCAGGGTCCATCAGGGAAGTTCTGCAGCAATGGAGGATTTGTGATGGAGAACAAGGCTATGGCGCTAAGTGTCCCTAGTCAAGAATCTATACTTAAGCAAGAGATGCATGAAGGTCAGTGCACATCTGTGTTAGGATTGAGATGTCTTGGGGGAAGCAACATCTGTGACTGATCAATTGTCTTCAGGATACCCTCTGCTTGCCCCAAAAGTTGCCCTGAAAATAAGTTATCCCATTTTCTCCTCATTGGGAAAGCACACACAATAGGATCACCATGTTTGTAATCAAAGAAAGAAAACTGTTTAAATTTTGTAATTTATAACATTCATGCGTAATCTTCAGAATAGCTGTGCAGAATGAAGAACTGCAATTGTCTCATGTAAGTTATGAAGACCCTAAACTGACGTTGCTGCCCTGTGCAAGACTCTCTTCCTTGGGGAGGATCAGTTGAAGGAACAATCTGTAGGGAAAGCATCCTAAAAGTGGTGTAACTAAGAGTCACTATCATCTTCAATAGTGTCCCTGATTGTGTCCCTGATTCCTGCCAGGGCTCTGCTCAAGATATTTGCAGGATTTCTCAGTTGGCAGCCTCCAAATACATAGGACAAGTGTCATCTTTTCCAAGCTTGGAAATTATGTCAACTTCATCTGCGATGGGACCAATCAGAATGGATGGGTGCTCAGGACTGTACCTCTGCTTGGTTGCCTATAGATGCAAAGTATCATTGATTATACATTTCTGCAGCACAGAATCACCCATGAGAGTTTGCCAGCTGTAATGCTTTCCAGTCTCTCAACGTGCAGCTGATGTGCAACCAAAGAAAGATAATTGTGTAGCCATGTGCACGATTTCCAGGCAGCTTCTATATTGTTTTCACCCTGTGGTAAACCAAACTCTCAAACATCTGATGAAAACTTATTGGCTGGTTGCTCAAAGCAAGACTGTGCCAAATAATGCATGCTTGATGATTCCCATGAAAAAATCAACCAGAGTAATCCAAGAAAGATGCGATGACTGCTGCATGATCACCAGATTGAGCAAACTTCCATTGTGCCGATGCTACGCTTCCATTGATTTAGAGGTGGTGCTCAAAAAACAACATATTAGGCTGTCTAGAACAATCACAATGTATTCTTTCTTCTTCAAAGACCACAATTCAAAGCCCTCCTTCTTCAAAGACCGCAACTGCCCCTCCCACATGGTCGATGATGCCCTCCAGTGCAGCTCATCCACTTCCTGCACCTCTGCCCTCAAACCCCACCCCTCCAACTGCAACAAGGTCAGAACCGTCCTGGTCCTCACCTTCCACCCCACCAACCTCTGGATACATGGCATCATTCTCCACCATTTCTGCCACCTACAAACAGACCCAACCACCAGAAATACATTTCCCCCCCACCCCTATCCACTTTTCGTAAAGACCATTCCCTCTGTGACTCTCTTGTCAGGTCCATACCCTCCCACCAACCCACCCTCCCCTTCCAACAAATTCCCCTGCCACCTCAGGAATTGCAAACCCTGCACCCACACCTTCCCCCCTCACCTCTGTCCAAGGACCCAAAGGTGTGTTCCACACCCATCAGTGTTTTACCTGCACCTCTGCACGTGTCACTTACTGTATCTGTTGCTCCCGATGCGGTTTCCTCTACATTGGGGAGACAGGACGTCTACCTGCAGAACACTTCAAAGAACATCTCCGGGACGCCCGCACCAAACAACCCCACCACCCCGTAGCTGAATACTTCAACTCCTCCTCCCACTCTGCCAAGGAGTCTCCATCGCCAAACCCTAACCACCCCGATGCCTAGAGGAAGAGCGCCTCATCTTCCGCTTTGGGACCCTCCAACCACATGGGATCAATGTGGATTTCACCAGTTTCCTCATTTCCCCTCCCCCCACCTTATCCCAGATCCAACCTTCCAACTTAGCACGGCCCTCATGACCTGTCCTACTTGTCCATCTTCCTTCTGACCTATCCTCTCCACCCTCCTCTCTGACCTATCACATTCTACCCTACCATCATCTACCTATTGCAGTCTCAGGTACCTTCCCCTCAGCCCCACCCCCCTCCCATTTAGCTCTCCACCCCTTTGGCTCACAAGCCTTATTCCTGATGAATGACTTTTGCCCGAAAAGTCAATTCTCCTGCTCCTCGGATGCTGCATGACCTGTTGTGCTTTTCCAGCACCACACTCTGGACAATGTATTACAAGTTGCACAATACAGACTGCTGTCTGGAGACACCTTTCTTATTGCAATGTTCATTTCAGTTCCATGAATGCCTCCATCTAATAGCAACATGCAAAATCCATTTCTTGCACCTTCTCCATTACTCTGCCCTCCAATTTCCAATAACCCAAAGTTGTCCCACAGCCTCTTCATTTCTTCCATTGGCTGTTGTCAGTTCAGCACACTTCTGAAAGTGGTTGCTCAACAATGGGTAAGATGGAAAATAGTTGCAAGAGAATTATTTTTATTTGGTGAACAGTTGACAAAAAGGTTACCAGGAGATCAGCTGAAATAGTGTGATGCCACATTCATGGATCCAAAGCTGAAAGAACTTTATCAAGCATAACAAGACGCTCACCCTGCCTTCTCTACACAACTCTTTCTCTTATACATTTACTCACACCCTATCTTTCCATCCATCATTAGTACTCTTATTCTGATATCATACCCTTCTTCATAGTCACTGTCATCAAATCCATGCCATCCATCTAGTGAAACAATGATAAAATGGTTACAATTCATGCTAGATTTTCTTGCAGGAGATAGGAAATAGGAAGCGAGTTCAATTCTGGACAGCAAACGTACCATTAGTGCAAATCTAAATCTGGCAGTGATTCTTCCCAGATCCTTAATTAGGCCCAGAACCTAAATTAGGTAAGGGATAGATCTGTTGTTAATCAGGCTCTCAGAATAAGGGAATGTAAGCTGACCAACTCAGGCAGCCAAGAATGTGCTTGAATCATGCTATTTATTTTTAACTGCTGAAAAGGGACCTTTAGGTAAAATAAACAATTGTTCTGAAGACTCTCCTGCTGTATCCTGACAACAGGACCCTCTGAGAAGATGAGCTACTTTGAGGGACCTGTGTTCATGTATTTATCTCTTCAAAAAAAAAGTCTCAATGTGATCACCCTGAAGATATAAGGCTACTGAACAATGTTTTGGACACTCCTGCCATCACACCATCAAATAGGAATGCTGTGTACCAGCTAATAACCTTGATACACAACAGGGTACCATTTGTTGATGGTCTGTACACAGTCACAATGATACTTCATTTATCAAAGCTGAGTGTTCTTATAAGTCACAGGTTGTGGGTCAATCCTTGGAGAAACAGGAGCAAATGTTCCTATCTGTCAGAGTGAGTTCCCTAAGGCTATGTTGCTCATGGATTGCAATTGGAGGAGTCCATGACTCAAAGCTTGGAGTGCTTCAGTCCTACCAAAATAGGGTGACAAACCTCAATACAGAGTCAAATATGGACTGCACCTGGAGTATAAATGGAGGGAATGTACTGTCCTGAATAACTTCATGGCTTTTTATTTTATCTGGGCCAGCCAGTTTGACACTTGCCATTGATGTCCGTGAAGTGCTTTTCAGGCTGGCTTGGTCAATCATACGATGCTTAGAGTCTCTCCTGGGAGAGACAAAGAAGTGCATCAGACACAGAGAGGACATAGTCAGGGCTTGGAGCTCAGAGCCAATACTTCTCCTGGATAGAGAGAAGAGAGCTACATTTGCTACTTGTTAGAAACCCTAGGACTAAAAGCAAACATGATGTCCAGCAAATTCATAAGCTGATTGGTTGGTGGGTATCTGATGTGGTGTTTGGATCAAACACTACTACCAGTATGATATGGACACAATGTATCCTACATATTAGCCTTATAGCTACGAAGATGTGTTCTTGGTCAGATAGCTGTCTTGCAGTTTATTCATACTGTTAACTGTTTACTCTGCTACAAGAGCTCAGATTTATGCACAGTGTACATTCTGTGCTGACTGACTACATAGAGGAAAGATACTGTAACTGCAAGTAAGCTATCATGACTGCTACTGAAAGTAAAGCAATTACCATTATAATGGCATGACATATGTCATAATGCCAGGTAACTGCCTGAAAAAAAATTCAATCTGGTCTGAGAGCTATGCAACAATAGAACATGCCTAATTTTTCTCTTCAGGAATGGGGACACTTTTCTGATAAACGTGAAAAGAATGTATATAGATTTGTTATTTCTAAACATTAAGATAATGCCATGGTAGACATATGATACAACCAGATGTTGTCATTTTACTCTGTCATGTGTTGCATTGCAGAAGTGTTTTTTGTGTCGGGCACGAACATAATGATTTCAATTTCTGATTCATCGTCCAGTGTGATGAGATTGATTATATGCAGTTTGGATTTGCTGCCTATTACATTGCATGAGCTGACCATTGCTCCTTAAAACCTCATATGATCCAGACTGGACACAATATCAGAATATCCTTCGATGAACCTATGTATTTGAAAATATTTTTGAACTCTTATCCTTTGTCTTGGTTCAAGTTAGGATAACTGTCTGCATGCTTATTGGTGATATTCTCCTATCATTTTCTTCCTTCTTTTCAACAACATGGTGTGCACATGAGGTTGGATAGTAAAGAACGTGGAAGGGAAGAACTATGTAGATCTGCTTGTCAAACATAAGAGCTGTCAGTGAGGGTAAGCTGTTGGCTTGAGGGGTAGCATGCAGATTTAACATTGCTGTCTGAAAATCTGAGCAAGTTGCTTTCCACTTAACTGACATGGATTTTAAATGCTGAGGGTAGTGAGAAGAGATTGATTGAACACCCCATTTCCTGATATGTTTTGGAAGGGTGCATTAAGTGTTTTGTGGACTATTGTCAGACAGTGTTTGAGGAATATCAACTAGACAAAATAAAGTGGTCAATATGTCAAAGACCATTGAACTAGTTGTCTAAATCTAATCTAAATCTAATCTAAATCTAAAATATTTTTGATGTGCAGCATAAAAGAGTGAAGTACTCAGTGACCAAAATGTAACTGTGTCCTAGGATGTAGAAAAGATCTGTGACAAGCTCGTACCGAGAGTCAGATGAATTCTTGCAGGGAATGAAAGGTTCTGTTGATGGTTGGGTTTGATGACATTGACATGTTTCCATGGCTTTATTAGTGGATGACATCTTCATCGATACCAAGCAGACTTTTGGATTCATCCATCAGTCTCTTTAGGTTTTCCTTTGTCCATGTGAATTTATGGAGATAAAGTTTGAAGAAAGCAGAAAGTCATTTGTAAGCCTTTGTGAGTTATCCTTTTCTTGTGGTATATGTATCACCTGTGCAACTTCAATTTTGAAAGGATCAAGTTTAATACTATTTGCCGAGTAGAAAGACCCAAAGAAATTGATTTGCCTCATGTTGGATTACGATTTCACTGTTGAAAATAAAACTCAGTTTCCTTGCTGGTCTCTTGAGCTGATGGAATTTTGACCATACAACGCAGAGTCAAGCTGATAGATTCTGAATGACACAACCAATATTTGTTGGAATATATCCTATTTGACGGATAATCCAAATGGTAATCTGAGGGAATAATATGTATTCGAAAAATATTCTAGAGTCAAAATAGTCATAGAGTCAAAGAGATGTACAGCATGGAAACAGATCCTTCGGTCCAACCTGTCCATGCCGACCAGATATCCCAACCCAATCTAGTCCCACCTGCCAGCACCTGGCCCATATCCCTCCAAACCCTTTCTATTCATATACCCATCCAAATGCTTCTTAAATGTTGCAATTGTACCAGCCTCCACCACATCCCCTGGCAGCTCATTCCGTACACGTACCACCCTCTGCATGAAAAAGTTGCCCCTTAGGTCTCTTTTATATCTTTCCCCTCTCATCCTAAACCTATGCCCTTTAGTTCTGGAATCCCCGACCCCAGGGAAAAGACTTCGTCTATTTATCGTATCCATGCCCCTCATAATTTTGTAAACCTCTATAAGGTCATCCCTCAGCCTCCAATGCTCCAAAGAAAACAGCCCCAGCCTGTTCAGCTGCTCCCTGTAGCTCAAATCCTCCAACCCTGGCAACATCCTTGAAAATCTTTTCTGAACCCTTTCAAGTTTCACAACATCTTTCCGATAGGAAGGAGACCAGAATTGCACGCAATTTTCCAACAGTGGCTTAACCAATGTCCTGTACAGCTGTAACATGACCTGCCAACTCAAACCAATAAAGGAAAGCATACCAAATGCTTTCTTCACTATCCTATCTACCTGCGACTCCACTTTCAAGGAGCTATGAACCTGCACTCCAAGGTCTCTTTGTTCAACAACACTCCCTAGGACCTTACCATTAAGTGTATAAGTCCTGCTAAGATTTGCTTTCCCAAAATGCAGCACCTCGCATTTATCTGAATTAACATTCATCTGTCACTTCTCAGCCCATTGGCCCATCTGGTCATGATCCTGTTGTAATCTGCGGTAACCCTCTTCACTGTCCACTACACCTCCAATTTTGGTGTCATCCTGAAACTTATTAACTGTACCTCTTATGCTCGCATCCAAATCATTTATATAAATGACAAAAAGTAGAGGACCCAGCACCGATCCTTGTGGCACTCCACTTGTCACAGGCCTCCAGTCTGAAAAACAACCCTCCACCACCACCCTCTGTCTTCTACCTTTGAGCCAGTTCTGTATCTAAATGGCGAGGTCTCCCTGTATTCCATGAGATCTAACCTTGCTAATCAGTCTCCATGGGGAACCTTATTGAACGCCTTACTGAAGTCCATATAGGTCACATCTACTGCTCTGCCCTCATCAATCTTCTTTGTTACTTCTTCAAAAAACTCAATTAAGTTTGTGAGACATGATTTCCCATGCACAAAGCCATGTTGACTATCCCTAATCAGTCCTTGCCTTTCCAAATACATGTACATCCTGTCTCTCAGGATTCTCTCCAACAACTTACCCACCACTGAGGTCAGGCTCACCGGTCTATAGTTCTCTGGCTTATCTTTACCGCCCTTCTTAAACAGTGGCACCACGTTTGCCAACCTCCAGTCTTCCGGCACCTGACCCATGACTATCGATGATACAAATATCTCAGCAAGAGGCCCATCAATCACTTCTCTAGCTTCCCACAGAGTTCTCGGGTACACCTGATCAGGTCCTGGGGATTTATCCACCTTTAACCGTTTCAAGACATCCAGCACTCCTCCTCCGTAATCTGGACATTTTACAAGATGTCACCATCTATTTCCCTACAGTCAAATCTTCCATATCCTTTTCTACAGTAAGTACTGATGCAAAATATTCATTTAGTAAGTCCCCCATTTTCTGTGGCTCCACACAAAGGCCACCTTGCTTATCTTTGAGGGGCCCTATTCTCTCCCGAGTTACCCTTTTGTCCTTAATATATTTGTAAAAACTCTTTGGATTCTCCTTTATTCTATTTGCCAAAGCTATCTAATGTCCCCATTTTGCCCTCCTGATTTCCCTCTTAAGTATACTCCTATTGCCTTTATACTCTTCTAAGGATTCACTCGATCTATACCTAACATATGCTTCCTTCTTTTTCTTAACCAAACCCTCAATTTCTTTAGTCATCCATAATGTGTCAATTCTTCTGACTCTGGGGATAAAAAATATATGGACCAATATCCATTCTTTGCACTGAGCTTATAAAAATACTGAGTACTTGAAACCTGGCATTAAGCTCTTCCAGGGTAAGCATCTTGTGTGGGCATTTCTTCTGTGAATATTCATTGCCTTGTTTCTCAGCATATATCTATACATACAATACTTTCTACATTCTTATCTCCAGTTTAAAGGAAATACAGAACAACCTCGATTATCTGAATGAGACAGGCGGGGAGTATTTTGTTTTGGACAACTGATTGTTCCTAAACAAAGGAAGTCATACTGAATATAATTACGTTAAAAGGCATGTTTACAGAGTTTTCATTTCATTGAATTGATAAAATGTGTACAAACACTGGTTAAAACTTCATGATATTTTACAAATAAAATTACTGTTTGGCTGAAGTCTGAAATATTTCGCTGCCATTTTCCTCGGTTTTATCCCGGTCCTCGATAGCAGCCGGCATCTTTCTGTTCGGTGTTGTCCCGCCGTCCAGACTCATCAAGTGTTGTCCCTCCCTCCTCAGCGACCGCCGAGCCTGAGAGAAAAAAGTTCTTGTCAGCTGAAAGATATTGAACTCCTTTTTGTTTGGCAGAAGAGTCGTTATGTGATAATGAGAGGAAACGAAAAGCGTGAGTGCATTTTTTTGACTTAACTCTCCGGAGAATGAGCTGAGGAAAAACATTGTTGGGTTTGCAAAACGGAACGAGTCAATGTTGAGAGGGAATCTTGCTGTTAGAGTGCACAGCTTGGGCTTGCACATACGTTATTCTTGTGAGCTCACAGTCACAAACCTTTGTCCTCCAGGAGATTAAGAGCCTTTTTATAAAAAGTGTAAGACTTAACTCTAACATCCATCTCAAGTATGTATTTAAAGTTAATTATTTATTAAAGAAGTTGAAACTTTATTGCTGGAACAGCACAGCAGGTCAGACAGCATCCAGGGAACAGGAGATTCGACGTTTCGGGCACAGGCCCTTCTTCGAAGAAGGGCCTGTGCCCGAAACGTCGAATCTCCTGTTCCCTGGATGCTGTCTGACCTGCTGTGCTGTTCCAGCAATAAAGTTTCAACTTTGATCTCCAGCATCTGCAGACCTCACTTTCTCCTATTTATTAAAGAATACTTGCATCTATATTCCTCTTCAAATTACATGGATGAGGACTAGAATTTTCCTACTTCAATTGAAATGCATGTCCAGGGACATTGAGATCTTGTTCAGATAATCTGAAATTCAGATAATTGATTTTTGGATAACCGAGGTTGTTCTGTAATCTGAAAGTATCCTAAAGGCATGGCAAGACAACTGAGCTATGTGCTGCATAGAGAATCATGAATGCTTCATGTGGTCTAGCTGAATATTTTCTTAATCAACTCTTCAGATACGTTATTATTCACCTTTGCAACTGACACTTAGTCCGGAGCATCTTGGCTCAGAGATGGGGACACTACACTGCACCTCAAGAGGCTCTTGTGTGGTATAGCTGATGAAATTGCCAGAAGTGCTTTCAGCAGCAAAACCTTTTGTTCCAAACTGAGAATTGCATGGATAGCAGTTTTAGCAAGATTGGCAGATATCCAATAAAGAGTGGATAGTCATAAAGGTAATGGGTGACAGCTTGACCGTGTAAGAAATCCAGACAGTAGTGCAGAAGTACTTTTAAATCTATCTGACTCATCAAGTGGTTTTCCATTTTGGATATAATGAAAGTTTGTCATGAAATGTAACAAGAGGCAGGATTATAGTATCACAAGTGGCTCACTTGCACAGGTGGGGTGTAAGAACAGTTAGTAAGTTTGCAGATGACACCAAAATTGGAGGTGTAGTGGACAGCGAAGAGCGTTACCTCAGATTACAACAGGATCTTGACCAGATGGGCCAATGGGTTGAGAAGTGGCAGTTGGAGTTTAATTCAGATAAATGCGAGGTGCTGCATTTTGGGAAAGCAAATCTTAGCAGGACTTATACACTTAATGGTAAGGTTCTAGGGAGTGTTGCTGAACAAAGAGACCTTGGAGTGCAGGTTCATAGCTCCTTGAAAGTGGAGTCGCAGGTAGATAGGATAGTGAAGAAGGTGTTTGGTATGCTTTCCTTTATTGGTCAGAGTATTGAGTACAGGAGGTCATGTTGCGGCTGTACAGGACATTGATTAGACCACTGTTGGAATATTGAGTGCACTTCTAGTCTCCTTCCTATCGGAAAGATGTTGTGAAACTTGAAAGGGTTCAGAAAAGATTTACAAGGATGTTGCCAGGGTTGGAGGATCTGAGCTACAGGGAGAGGCTGAACAGGCTGGGGCTGTTTTCCCTGGAGCGTCGGAGGCTGAGTGGTAACCTTATAGAGGTTTACAAAATTATGAGGGGCATGGATAGGATAAATAGGCAAAGTCTTTTCCCTGGGGTCGGGGAGTCCAGAACTAGAGGGCATAGGTTTAGGGTGAGAGGGGAAAGATATAAAAGAAACTTAAGGGGCAACTTTTTCACGCAGAGGGTGGTACGTGTATGGAATGAGCTGCCAGAGGACGTGGTGGAGGCTGGTACAATTGCAACATTTAAGAGGCATTTGGATGGGTATATGAATAGGAAGTGTTTGGAGGGATATGGGCCAGGTGCTGGCAGGTGGGACTAGATTGGGTTGGGATATCTGGTTGGCATGGACGGGTTGGACCGAAGGTCTGTTTCCATGCTGTACATCTCTATGACTCTATGACTCTAAGAGTGAAAAGGCTACAATGGTCAGTGATTTTATACTTAGGTGAATATATAGACATTTCAATGTTTAAGTTGTTTGCTCACTGCAGGATGTTTTTTTGTTCATTCATTGGATCTGGATATTAATGGCTGGGCAAATGTTTATTGGCTGTTCCTCATTATCCTTGAGAAGTTGGTTGTGAGCTGCCTTCTTAAACTGCTGTAGGTAGATCCACACTGCTTTAGGGATGGAATTTGATCCAGTAACATTGCAGGAATGGCAATATAGTTCCAAGTTAGGATGATAAGTGGCTTGGAGGGAAATTTGCAGATGGTGGTGTTGCCATGTATCTGTTGACCTTGTCCCTAAAAATAGAAGTGGCCTTGGGTTTGGCAGGTGCTGTCTAAGGAGTGAATTTGGTAAATTTCTGCAGTGCGTCTTATTGATGATACAAACAGCTTCTGCTAAGCAATGGGTAGTGGAGTGAATGGATGTTTGTGTATGTGCTGCTGATCAAGCCGGCCTATGTCAAGCTAAGTACAGAAACCTGGTCTATTTTTCTGTCAACTTGGGACTAAAGGCAGTTAAACTGGGGAATTTTGCATACCTCTTTAAAATCTTTAAATTTTGTGTTGAATCCAGGAATAGCCGAGCTTGAGTTCCAGCACATTACCCGAGTGAGGAGTAATACCTGTTAATGACCTTATTAACTGCACATCTTGCCTCATTAATGTGCAACTTCCCATCCTATCACCTACCATGAGCAAATTACATGCTGTGAATTCTTGACAATTAAGTCAACTCAGAGCATGATCCATGAGCACTAAGCTGTGCAAAATCATCCGTAGATATTGACCTATGACATTTTCCAATCCCTCATGGCACCTGTCTGAATACACTTCCAAGATATTTAACAAACATATTCATGCATTACAGGTTACAGCAACAACTAGCATTGAAAGGCAATTGCAAGGACAAGTTGTGCTTACAGACTGGCATCCTGCTCACAGATTGGAGCTAACTGCATTTCCGGTCACTCACTTGGTCACTCAGTACTCACTCACACACAGCACCTACCACCATGCTGATAACATTCATTCATTACTTTGCCAAGCCAGATAGTGAGTAGGTGCTCCAGCCAGAGCCTAAAGGCTATCAATGCTGCCATATTGATCTGCTTTTTTACACAGATGTACAGGCTGCTTGTCATGCTTGTTAGTAGGGATCTGTCTGTTACGGGGGAGTATGAATATCTTGCTGTATGGCATACTGAGACATCAATTGAACACCCCTAATAAATTTCAACAGCCTGTCTGGCAAACAGACTATGCATTTATTCAACCAAATAGCCATGTCTGAAAGTTGGTGAGATTAGTCCTCAGTCCAGTCAAGAGGGGGCTACTGTCAGTCAGGGATCCCGGTACCATCAGTCACGGCCAGAGTCTGCACATAGAGCAGAGGCTTTGCCACTGTCAATTGTCCACATGGATTGATTGTGGTCAGGGGATATGTCTGGATACAGTCTGGGCAGTGGGAACCAGTCAGTCCTGTAGGGCTATTACAGGCAGTCAGGGGAATCATGTATCATCAGTTGGGAAGCTGCAAAACAGTGGTTGTAGTCTGGTCAGTCATGTCCAGGGGGCTGCTAATGCAAGTCAGTCAGAGATCTGGGGTGAATATAGTCCTGGCAGTCTTTGGGTTGATCATTTAAAAGACTACAGGGTCACTGTGGGAACAAAGTGGGTGGGGATGGGGGGGTGGGGTGTGCAGGGGGGGAGCTCACTGCTGAAAGCACTGTGGCAGGCAAGTCTTGGGGATGAAAACTGAGGCATGGATTGAGATTGGGTCAATGATGGAGGCAGAGCAGCTTGATACATTGTGGGAGCAGGAGTTATTAGCAGTGACCACCACTGTGCTCTTCAAAGGGGAATCATAGAGGATCAGGATGGACATCAACAAGGTGTAATGTAACGGCTCAGGGAGGAGAGCTGGAGGCAGAGTTCAATGTGTGTCTCTAAGGCTCAGGGTGTATGGGATGGGTGTTGGTATCTTGTGAGCAAATGGAACTGACTGATAATGGTGACTATTGTGAGTGCATTCCCTGCCATTGCATGGAATCCACTAGATGCGAACTGCAACTGTAAAATGACTGAAATAGTGTTCAGCATGAGTGAAATCAGCATCAGTTTGATTGAGGAAAATTCAGGATCCAGATCTGCTGGACATGAGGACATGTGGCATGTGTGTGCAAACTGCAGCTACATTACATTTGCAATCATTTCTTCACCCATTTGCATTGCATATGGAATGAACATGCTCGGGTTTCAAATTCTGGTTGAAGGCAATGCACACAATGCCATAGGTCCTTGAAAGTTGAATGTTGGCATTTCAATTAAGCAAAAGTTAGCAACAATGACTTTGAAAGAAGGAAATGCTAGTCAAAAGCATCCCATCACTTGTAAAACTTCCAGATGGGGGGAAGGGAGCATCACTTCATCGTATGACACCGAAGTATGTTGATGAATTCCATTGAATGAAATGAAAAGTTGAATGATTGATGTCAGTCTGGGTTGGGAAGTCGGGGTGGGTGAAGAGTGCAGCATAAAATCCCTTTTTGGTGTAATTTCCACTCAATGGCACTGCACCTTCACCAAGATGGTGCCCATACTGAGGCTGAAGCTTGAATGCATGATTGGGACATGGCCCTTGTTATCGGGTGGTCCATGTCTCACTGTCTGGATGGGTGTGTGCAGTCCTTAGCTGCTGGGTATGCCATCACTAATTCTTCTTAGAACTAAGAACCTGCTTTGCTCCTTATGTCCCCAACATAGGTCATTGCCAACAAGAGTTATACAACCAGCGGCTGATGGGATGCTGGACACTGTGGCTGCTTCTTAAGAAGGCAGAGGTAGATGTTGGAGGACCAGGGCTTACAGCAAACCCAGGAACAGCAGCAGGCTGCCATGGAGGCTGAGAACCACCCAGCTCAGGGAACGACACAGTCACATCATCCCACAAGATGTGTCAGGTCCAAAATACGATGAAACATTTCTGCTCCAACTCCATTTCCTCGGGATGAGCAAGGCACAGTGTCAATGCAGGTTGTATATGTGACACCATGACAGAACTATGCTGGATGCTACAGCAGAACGTGAAAGAGTGGAAGGCCATTGCCTCCTGGTGACTGTCAGGAAGATGGTTACTTTAAATTTCTATGTGACTGTCTCTTTGCCAGTAGTGAGAGGTGATCTGTGTGGGATCTCTCAGTCATGTGTCAGGGCAATGTACATTTGTACAAGATCATATTGATACATTTTGTTTCCCGATGACAAAGTCAGTGCTGCAGCCCAGGCAGTAGGATTCAGGAACATAGATGACTTCTCCCAGGTGCAGGATACTATTGACAGCACATACATATCAAAACCCTGCAGAATTTATTAATAGGGAGTGTTTCCCCTCGATTAATGTCCTGGTGACCTGTGATCACAGTTACACTTTCCTGGAGGTGTGTGTCCGCTATCCTGGTGGCTGCCATAACTTTTACATTCTGGAGCACTCTTATGTACCTGGTGTATCTGAGGGTCCAGGGCCTGTTTCTCAGGAATAAGGGTGACCCACTATGACTGAGGAGGAGAGACTTACAATTCTGTCCATGCTTTGTCCTGGGCTGTGGTGGGGCGGACAATGTATCGACTGAAGAGGCAGTTCTGCTGCTTGGCCTGCTGGAGGGGTAGACCATCGATATAGTCTGGATGAGTATGCCACATCACCCTAGTGTGCTGTGCTCTGCACAATTTGTACAGACAACGAGTTGATGTGCTCAATGCTGAGGAACTGTGGGGATAGGAACGTTTAGCTCAGTTGCTGAACAGCCACTTTGTGATGTAGATTAATGCCAGTAGCATGGGTCCAACTCCCACACTGGTGGACATTTCTGTGAAGGCTCTGTGTTCTCAATCTTGCCCCTCACCTGAGATATTGTGACCCTCAGGTTAAACTCAACTAGGAGAAAGTGAGGACTGCAGATACTGGAAAATCAGAGTCGAGAGTATGGTGCTGGATGTAGGATTATGCCCGAAACGTCAATTCTCCTGCTTCTCAGATGCTGCCTGACCTGCTGTGCTTTTCAAGCGCCACACTCTGATCTCAGGTTAAACCCACTACCTTTAATGGTCTTCTGGAACTAAGGCGACTTTACATTCCTTAGTAATAGGGAAAATACTGGAATCTATCACAAAATGATGCAATTAATGGAAACTTTGAAACTATTTTCTTGTTTGGATATAATCAACATGGACTTATGAAGGGGAAATTATATTAGACAAATCTGAGAGTTTTGAAGATGTTACTTGCAGAGTCAATAAGTTGGATTTGGATTTTCAGCTGGCTTCTGATAAAGTCCCACACGGGAGGTTAGGAAATAAAATAATTTTTTATAGATTTGGGGGTAGTAGAAGAGCATGGACTGTGTATTGGTTAATGAGCAGAAAGTAGAAAGTTGGACTAAATGGGCCATTCTCAACTTGGCAGGCTATGACTGTTGGGGTACTGCAAGAATCTGTGCTCATGCCCCAGCTATCCCAAATCCACGTCAATAGTTTGGATGTAGAAGCCAATTGTAATAATTCCAAGTTTGCCGATGATACAAAACCTGTGTTTGTGAGGAGGTTCAGGGGGATTTAGATAGGCTGAGTAAATAGGCAAGAGCATGACAGATGTAAGTGAGAGATTATTCACTTTGGCAGAAAGAACAGGGGTGTAAGGTATTTCTTGAAAGCAAGAGATTGGAAAATATTGGCATTCAAAGAAACCAAGGTCCCTTATTCATAAGTCACTTAAAGCTCTCATGCTGGTGCAGCAATCAGTTTGGAAGGCAAATGGTATGTTAGCACAAGAGGATTTGAGAACAAGAACTAAGAAGTCTTGTTTTGATTGTATTGAACTCTTGTGAGACCATTTATAGAGTATCATATACAGTTCTGATCTTCTTTCCAAAGAAAGAATATATTTGTCAAAGAGCAAGTGCAACCGCGATTCACCAGACTGATACCTGGGATGGTGGGACTTCTGTTATGAGGAGAGCTGGAGGAGATTGGGCCTGGTTTCCAAGGACAGACAGAGTTGATGCTGAAAAGATGTTTCCCTGAGCATTAGGGTCTAGAACCAAGAGAGATAAATTCAGAATAAAAGATAATTCACTCAGGACTGCGATGAGAAGGAAATTCTTCTTTCAGGGAATAGAGCATCTTTGGAATTCTTTCTCCCAGAAGCTCAGTCATTAAGTTAGTTCAAGACAGAGATTGATAGATTTAATTTCCCGATGATATAAAGGGATATGGGGATAACATGGGGATATGTCATTAATGGAGATAATCAGCCATGCAGTAGAGAGGTAGAATAAGCTCAAGGGGCTGACTGGCCTATTCTTGCTCTTCTGTACCATGGGCTGGAGAGGATGAGCTCCATCCGGTGGCAGCCTCCATCGACGTAGTAAATGTGTTGCACAAGGGCTGACAATGTAACTGAAGATGATGTGTGCCACATTTCTCCCAGAACCCTAATCATCCTCAGTTTCCTTGGCCCCTCTGAGAGAAGGAGCATCTGTGATGAAGATAGTTTCCTCAGTCAACATGTCATTATCAGCTAACAATCTTCGGAGCCTTCACCAATGGAACCAAGTCGATGACCGGTGTGAACAATGTTGGAGTAATGTGTATCAGAGCTCTCACTTCCAATGTAAAGTGGTTGCATCACAGAAGACATGGGGAATGCTTCCTACAACATCTGGTTTGAAGAAGGTCCTGGTTGATGCTGTGAAGACATTACCTTTATAAGAACTTGGTTGTTGAATTCCAGAATATTTTCTGCTCTATACAAGTGGATGGAAAATAAGCACATCAATCTCTATATGGATATTCGATGGTCGTCACATTGCAAATTTTTGTCCTGTTTCTTGATTTCACTGTAGAGTCAGAGTCATAGGGATGCACAGCACGGAGACAGACCTTCATCCATGCTGACCAGCTATCCTAACCTAATCTGGTCCCATTTGCCAGCACTTGGCCCATATCCCTGTAAAACCTTCCTAGTCATGTACTCATTCAGGTGCCTTTCAAATAATGCAATTGTACCAGCCTCTGCCACTTCCTCTGGCAGCTCATTCCATACAAGCATTACCCTCTGTCTGAAAACGTTACCCCTTAGGTCCCTTTTAAACCTTTCCCCTCTCACCCTAAATCTATGCCCTCTAGTTCTGGACTCCCCCACTGACTTTCAATCTTCCACTATCTGCATGATATGGCCTGGTATTGGCAGCTGAGCTTGGCCAGAATTAGCTACATCTTGTAGTTCAAAAATTCAAAGATGCTCTTCCAGAGCAAATTTATGATGATGAAGTGATTAGAAAAAGCTGAAATTCTGGGCTGACTTAGGTGAAGACAGTTTTCTAAATTAATTAATTTTTGATAGTATATGAACTGCAGACTTTCCTGATGAAGGGCTTATGCCTGAAACTTCGATTCCCCTGCTCCTCGGATGCTGCCTGACCGGCTGTGCTTTTCCATTGCCAAACTTTTCAACTCTGATCTCCAGCCTCTGCAGTCCTCACTTTCTCTTATAAGCAACAGTTTCAGGTCAAAAACAACATCAAACTGCATCTCACTGACAATATGAGGCAATTGCCTGATTACATTCCCCTCAGTGGGAAACACAGATAATGAGTTCCACTGTCCTTTTACCATCTTTCTTTAGTACACTTGTCAAAAACATTAACAAAATAACTAGGGAATTTCTTGAACATCTGAATTGATGCCAAACTCAAGGTTGAATTCCAACTAGTTGTGCACTATTTAAGCTCATTGTATGCTCCTTTAACCAACTTCAAAATTGAAAATGATGGTAAACATTTAAAATGCGCAATAATCAAATTGCTAGACAGGGTTGTCAAGATTTTGACATTGTTAAATGGTTTGAAAGTGAATTTTTGCCACTCATGGGAACAAAATCAATGCAACAGTGGTGACTTTATCTAGAAAAGAACTTGTGACTCAATCACTATCACCTATCATTTCAAACATTATGTATGCTTACTCAAATATTCCTATCCACCACATGAATGGCAAGCAGTAGTATTAAGTGTAAAATTTAAACATTTTGTATAATGCTTAGGCATTACAGGGATTAAAATAACAGCTTAAAATCCGGTAGGAATACATGGGCAGTTCCCATGTCTGAAAGTGGGAGGACGGAATGGCCTCGTGTTATTATCGCTGGATGTTAACACAGAGAGCCAGCAAATGTTCTGGGGACCAGGGTTTGAATCCTGCCATGGCAGATGGTGATATTTAAAACCAATAAAAATTTGGAATTAAGGATCTAATGATGACCATGAATCCAATGTTCATTGTTGGAAACGCCCGTCAGGTTCCCAAAAGTCCCTTAGGGAAGGAAACTGCCATTCGTATCTGGTTCTGGCCTGCCTGTGACTCCAGACCCACAACAATGTGACTGTCTCTTAACTGCCCTCTGGGCAATTAGGGATGGGCAATAAATGTTGACCCAGCCAGCAACACCCTCATCGATAATGAAATAATGGGAAAAAATTTTTGAATCATTATTGCAAAGTATAATTTCATATTCTAACCAATTTTGAAGATTTCAAACATCAATCGTCTTGTGTTGAAAACTCCTATTTAATGAGATGTTGACAGTTATATTTGTAATCACTGCATATTTTAAATGTACTTCATTTTCCATCAGTTTCTTCCTTTCATTGTTAAATAATCTTCTAATTTTAATTTGTCAAATTTAACCAAATTGTTTGTTCAACACTAAACTTTCAATTGCCCACAACTACAATTACAATTACAGTCGAAATGGAGGCTGTTTTCACTCATAATTGTAAATATTGCTTTGTATGTGAAGTTCTTCAAATAGAATCCAGTTACTTAGACATCTCATGGCAGCTGGAGTAACAGCAGAGATTACTCAGCATTTGAAAAAATGCAAACTGATAAAGAAAAACAAAGCGATCTAAATCCCAAGGAATTTGTGGAGCTAAAGGTGAGTGCAGAATATTACAGGAGAAAGTGAGGACTGCAGATGCTGGAGATCAGAGCTGAAAATGTGTTGCTGGAAAAGCGCAGCAGGTCAGGCAGCATCCAAGGAACAGGAGAATCGACGTTTCGGGCATAAGCCCTTCTTCAGGAAGGGCTGAAGAAGGGCTTATGCCCGAAACGTCGATTCTCCTGTTCCTTGAATGCTGCCTGACCTGCTGCGCTTTTCCAGCAACACATTTTCAGTGCAGAATATTACAAACCACTGGAAGACTGAAAAGATATTTGGATACATATGAAACAGAGTTTGCCTCTTCACTATTAACATATTTCTGGGCAACAACACAAGCACTTCAGAAAAATTATTAGGTAACAATATATTGAAATCATGTTGTGTGATATTGGTAATGAATATTTGGTTCATTCAAAACAAATACGTTCATCCCCTTCTAATAACATCAAAGGAATTTTAAACCAGTGTGTTAAGTTGTTTTTACTAATATTGTATTGTACTTTTGCAGTTCAATGTGTGCTCCTGTAATGCACTCTATAATGGAAACAGATGAATCTGAAGGTCCAAAGTTATTAATAAATGTGACTTGTATTCATATACAATGTTTCAGTAGAAACATGTCCAAAAGAAGCTTCACAAAAAAAATTAAACAGACAAAAAAAGGTCACCAAGATGAGGTCAAAGATGTGGATTTGAAGGAAGGTCTTAAAGAAGGATAGGATAGTAGAAAGGTGGAGGAATTTGGGAAGAAGATTCCAGAGTTTGATGTCTAAACATTTGGATGGAACTACCCTAATGGTGGAGCAAAATAAGTGGAATAGGCCAGACTCAGGATTTGGCAAATGGTGAGGGGCTTTGTAGGGTTGAAAGATGTTTCCAAGAAACGGAGAGGTGAGGATAATGGGTATTTTAAACTTGAGACATTCAAATTGGTATGTTCAATATAGGGACAAAAACAGGTGATAGATGAGGGGGTGGGCTGAAGTGACTGTAGTTATGATTGTGAGAGTGGGCATATTTTATAATGGAGATGATATAAGGTTGACATCTTAGTTCACAGTTGAATAGAAAGCTAGAATCGTGAACAATTTGTTTCAATCTGAGATAAAAAGGGGCAAGGATATGAAAAGAGAGTGAGGAGGATGGGGAGCAATTGCATATCATAATGATAGTCACAGAGGATCTTATTTGTCATTTTGATAAAGGATTTCTCAATGCTGTGGCATGCATAGAAATCCAATATGAAAGATTCAATATGGAGTTGCAGGAAAAGTGTGCATGAATTCGAGGATGATCACAAAGAATCATTTGGGAATATCAAAGATAAAATCGCACTGAGCAACTGGAACTTAAAAGTGATCGGAGGAATTAATGTTAAACTCAATAATCTCTATTGTTTTCTTAATTTTGTATGGAATTTACAGTACAAGGGCTGTTCAGCCTAATCAATCCACGCTAGCATTTACACACTACTTTTACTTCCCCTCCTCCTAAGGAGAGGGCAGTGCTGTGGCAGTATTGTCACTGTATTAATAATCCAGAAAACTAAGCTGGTGCACTGGAGGTAGGGAATCAAATTGCACCCTGCAGTGCTTGTGACTTGGATACAATCAATAATTCTGGATTAAACAATAGTCCAATGGTGACAGTGAAACCATTGTCAATTGTAGTAAAACCCGTCGAATTTACTAACACAATTTAAGGAAAGAAGTCTGTGATGCTGACCTAGTCTGATCTACAAATGACTCCAGATCGATAGCAATGTGGTTAGCCTCTTAAATAGCCACAGGACATTCAGTTGTATTGAATTGGTAAGAAAATGGAAATTGGACAGAAGCACCCAGCATTATCTAAGGCACCAGAAATGACAATGACACACACAATCCTGTGTGGTCCTCCAAAGACCCCTTTATCATATCTGGGGGCTTGTGCCAAATTGAGAGAGCAGTCTCACAGATTACTCAATCTATAGCCTGACATTGTCCATAAGGTATGATTCTGTAAGTATGACTATGTCTCATACACCACCATCGCCATCCCAGAGGTAGTGGCCCAGTGGTATAGTTGGAAGGAGGTTGCCCTGGCATCCTCAACATTGACTCTGGATCCCATGAGGTCTCAAAGCTTCAAGTCAAACTGAGCACAAAAACCTCCTGCTGATTATCAGCTACTACATCATACACTCAGTCAGGTGATAATTCAGTTCTCCTCCATGTTGAACACTTTGAGGAAGCGCTTGGTCACCAGGATACCTGAAGTCTTCAGCCTTAAAAATGTCAGACTTAAGCCAACTAACTTAACTCCACATGATATCAAGAAATAGTGAAAACTCTTGATACTGCAAGAAGTAGCTCCAGAACTAGCTGACCCCCAGCAATGCTGTCCTGGTACAGCTACAGCACTAGTACTACATGACCATGTGGAGAATTACAAATAACACTTAAGTCTCTCACTGTTGGGAAATGACCATCTTCAGCAAGAGAGAATCCAATTATTGCCACTTGAGATGTGTCATCACATTGCTCAACAGGTTGATTGGAAAATATTTCTCCTGCTTTACCTGTAAAGGATCTTGAATTACTAACAGTGAAATTAGTTTGCTGTTTGACCTCCAGAGGGGATGAAAGGAAAACTTCGGACTGCCTTGGACTTTCCATCACTGTGTTTAAATTTCTGGATGGAAAGAAACCAGACCTTTGCCTACAAGAAGGAAACCCACTGGTTCCAGCTCATCTAGGACACTGATCTCTGGGACGTTTTAGCTCAGCTGAACTGATTTTAATGATATCTCTTGATTTACCAAAGCTTGTAATTTATACCCTTTCTCCTCCCTTGTCCTTCCTTAATTTTCTTTGTGCTTGTGTGTGAATGAGGTAGCAATGTTATTCCCTGTAATTTAAGTGTTTTGGTAAGAATAAAACCTATCATTGACTTCGTCTCAAATAATTTTGTTTTGGTATAGTTTCGAAGTCGAAATTGGAGAACCAGTGGTTGGGGAACACTCTATGGCTTACCCCACTGAGGAACAGCAATAAAAAGGCAAAGGAATAATCCAAACAATACTTTGTTGTCTCAGGATTTATTTGGGAAGAGCACATATGATTTAAATTCAACCCCATCCTCCATTTGTCTGTGACACAGTGAATTTCAGCTCCGAGACAATCACTGCATTGCAAGCATGCAAACGTGGAACTAAGTAGACCACTCAATCCTTCGAGCCTGCTCCGCCATTCAATAAGATCATGATTAACCTGATTTTAAAGTCTTTCCTCATGTTGGTTTGCCAATCAATTTTTTTTTGCCAAGTAACACCCAGAACAATTTCTATCTAATCTGACTTGACCTCTCTTGATTATGACTCCACTTCTTTCAAATCTTTTCTTAATCTTCTCCAAGAAGAACAGTCTCAGCTTTTTAAATCTATTTCTATAACTAAAGTGCTTTGGCCCTGCAACCATTCTCTTATGTGCTTCACATCATTCCTCAGATATCAGTTTCATCGGTGATGCATCTGAGGAATTTAGAAAGATTCTGGCAAGAGCCTGGAAAACCCCGAACTCTCAATTGCTACATCATCATAAAGCTATAATGTCTGCATACCAAGAAGACTGCTGTATGATGCAGAAACGTTAACTATGTTAAGGGGATGCAGATCAAATTCATTTCATACATGTAGCACGAGAAAGAGTATCTCTCATACAACTTAACTTCAGTGAATTTTGGCCCAATCTGCTCAAGGCTTTATTATAAGAAAAAATAAGTCCAGTGAAACCTCTCTAAGTTGTTTCCATAGAAGTATGTCCCTCCCTAAGTAAGGTGGCCAAAATTGTACACAGAACTCAGGTGCCATCCCAGTAAAGCCCTTTACTCTGTGAGAAGACTTCTCTATCTTTGTATTTCATTTCCCTTGTCATAAAGGCTAACATTCCATATGCTTTCCTGATTACTTATCTACTTCCATGCTGACCTTTTGTGATTCATATACATGAGCACCCAGATCCCATTGTCTTTCTCTATTTAAATAATGTGTTGTTTTTCTATTCTTCCTACCAAAATGGACAAGTTCATGGGTTCCCACATTATGCTCCAAACTCTCACTCCCTTAACCTCTCTGTATCCCTTTGCGGACTCTTTCTATCCTCATCCTAACTTGCTTTCCTACATCTTTTTATTTTGCCAATAAATGTGGCTGCAATATGGTCACAGTTTTGATTCCATTATTTGATAAGGAATCATTAATTCAATTGGTAAAGCAGAGCTAGAGGATATGCAGTTTGATCTGAGGTTGACAGTGTTGAGGACATTTCAACCAACTGCTACTTACTTCAAAATTATTTCTTTAAAAATATATGAACTATTTAACTATTAATTCCAAATTATTCAACTGAATTCCATAGATGCTAGTTTGGGACTGGTAACACCAATGTAAGCTGCCTTGAATTGAACTCTCATCAGTTTCACTACATTCTGTTGAGCTCACCACTACATTAATGCTGGTCATATTTGATGTTAACTCAGGACTTAGGATAATTTATTACATAATTAAACTACAAGTTTGAATGAATTTGCAGCTGAAAGCATTTTGCAATAACACAAAGTGTCTACCCTGACTGCTCTTCGGTTAGGTCAGAACTGTAAAAGGTGCTGGTGACTGAAAATTGAAAGTGACTCTAACGTGACAGTTGTCAAAACATTGTGTTTAATTGGTTTAATGATGATTCATGTTCATGTGCACTCCTGGAGTTTCCATGCTAATCAACAAATGATTTTAACTAAATTCAGTGACCTAAATGATTTAATGAATTTTTGCATTTAATCGGATTGAAATTTAATTGATATCAAAATATTTATGACAGAATGAAATAAAATTTAGTTTGCTTTCAAATAAGATGTTAAATCCAATTTTAATAGATCAATTTTTAATTTTATTTCTATAGAAAGGCACTAACTATTTGGACAATAACATAGCTTAGAATGAAGTCAATCAGATCAAAGTTATTTTTGTATCAGCTCTGTTTTTACACTAAGCAGCCCACAAGCTCAGATGTTATGTTACAATGCAAGTGGACTTCAAGATCATTTTATCGACTTCCTTAAAGAATACCTATTGGACAAACTCTTCCAGTCACTGTACAAAATGGATATTGGTGAGGCAGTTGGGAACATAGGGTGAGATGAACAGTAAGCAGAGTCTCAACACTGACAATATGATGTCTTGAACAGTGAGATAAGAATTGCACCAGTGAGTGACGAGAAGCATATTTGCATCCATTTGCAGATGAGTGTCTTATTATTAGGTAATATTGCCTCATTTATATGCAGTTTTCTCTATTCTCCCACCTGCTGGATGGCAGCTGGAGTACAACAGATGACAATTTCCAACACGGATGTCAGAGTGGTTCATCGCTTGCTCCTCTGGTCCTCCATGTTGAACAGCAGTCACCAAGGCGTTAGAGCACATCCATGGGCAGCTACTGCCTGTACTGCACCTCCCTCGCTGCCCCACCCACCAACTTGTCCAATAGATGATGGCATCAGGTACGTACCAGAACCCCATGGCCCATCTTTGATCCACTTACAATATACTTCTGCATTTCAATGCTGTACTTTGGATTCAACTCGAATCTGTCGTTGGAAGGCTGCTGCCACGGAGAAATCATGAAATATTTATGCAACTAGCTACTTCTAAGGATCCAGCGGAGATCTGAGTGAGATATCAAATCTGTCAGTGATGAAATTTGTGCCAGACAACACTACTTCATCTTGTTTTCCCATGACAAGATCAGTGTTACAGTCCTGACAGTAGGTTTTGCCAACATAACTGTCTTGCCATACGTGCTGGGTGCTATCGACTGTATAGGTGCCACATTGACAGTGTCATACTGTAACGCAGGTGAATTCATCAGTTCCATTCCATCAACGTATAATCATCTTTGAGGCCTGTGCCAGGTACCCTGGTTGTTGTTGTGAGCCTAAATCCTTGAGCTCTCTCATGTCTCTGCTTCATTTAAAGAACCAGGCACCTCGCCTGGATGGTTATGAGGAGACAGGGAGTACCCACAGCTAATGATCATGGCTGATGACTCCATCATACCCTCTGGGCTGAGGTTGAGAGTAGGGACTATGGAGCAGGTGATAAACCTTTTGAAGATAAGGTTCCTATAGACAAGGCCTTGCAGTATTCTCCAGACAAAGTGTACCACATAATCCTCACCTGCTGTGCTCTGCGCAACTGAGGAAAGCAATAACACGTTGTGATGGACTTTGGAGAGCTGGGAAAGTAGCTGCTGTCTTCCATTAAGAAAGATGAAGGCATTGAGTCAGAGGAGCAGCACCTTCTGTACATTAGAGTACTGTGATGTCAGGTGTAACAAGCCAGATAGTTCCAGAGATGAGGCAAAAGTGAGGACTGCAGATGCTGGAAATCAGAATCTAGATTAGAATGGTGCTGGAAAAGCACAGCAGGTCAGGCAGCATCTGAAGAGCAGGAAAATCAACGTTATGGGCAAAAGCCCTCCATCAGGACTGAAGATGAGTTCAGTGCAGACAGCACTCATTGTCTGAAAATGTGTTCGTACTCAAGAAACAAGCAGTCCCTATTCATTCCCAGAGGCAAATTCAGCTTCTATTTTTCACTTCTTTGTTAACTTTTGCTGTTGCTGAATGAGGGTAAATGTTTCAAATAATTTGATAGTTCAAAGTTTGTGAGAAGATTTGTAGCTCGGGTGCTCGTTGCTGTGGTTCTGTTCGCCGAGCTGGAAGTTTTTGTTGCAAACGTTTCGTCCCCTGTCTAGGTGACACTGAGGATGTCAAGTTTTTGTTGCAACATTTCATCCCCTGTCTAGGTGACACTGAGGATGTCACCTAGACAGGGGACGAAATGTTGCAACAAAAACTTCCAGCTCGGCGAACAGAACCGCAGCAATTTGATAGTTTTCTGGTGTGTGATGGTCCCACATTGAACAATGAGCTGATGATGGGCTACACTGATGGCTGGGAAACAGTAGTAGATTAGATTACATTACAGTGTGGAAACAGGCTCTTCGGCCCAACAAGTCCACACCGACCCGCCGAAGCGCAACCTATCCATACCCCTACATGTACCCCTTACCTAACATTATGGGCAATTTAGCATGGACAATTCACCTAACCTGCACATCTTTGGACTGTGGGAGGAAACCGGAGCACCCGGAGGAAACCCACGCAGACACGGGGAGAACGTGCAAACTCCACACAGTCAGTCGCCTGAGGCGGGAATTGAATCCGGGTCTCTGGCGCTGTGAGGCAGCAGTGCTAACCACTGTACCACCGTGCCCCCCATGGCACGGCTATTAGACAGCATTCTAAGATGGAGTGAGATCCTGCTTTATGTTAGCAAAAGAAAATTGTACATCCATTGATTGTTTGTTTTTGAAAAACAAACAATCATGAAGACAGCCATAGTCTGCTGCATTGCCATGACAATGCCCTGACCAATAAGAATTCAGTTGCCTAGTCTGAGAATTAAGCTTGACAGTTAGCCATTCTTGCTGCATCTCTATGTTAGCACCATCTTTGTATTCTGTATAAAACAATCACTGGTCGGGGCAAATAATTAGGACAGATGCACCATAGAAAACATACTGTCTGGTGCATAATGGCCTGGTACAGCAACTGCTCTGCCCAGGACTGTAAGAAACTACAGAAGGTTATATAGACAGCCCAGACCATCATGGAAGCCAACCTTCCACCCATGGAACCTGTTTACATGGCCAACATCATCAAAGACCCATTGCACCTCCATAATGATCTCCTACAACCTCTTCAATCAGGCAGAAGATACAAAAGCTTGAACACACACATACACACACACACACACACACATTCAGGAACATCTTCTTCCAGGTCATTATTAGACTGATGAATGGATTCTCTAACCTCAAATAATGCTGATCTTGCTAATGTCATTCTTGTCTAGTGCACTCCCTGTGCGATATGACCTATATGTCTCTGTCCAAGTATTTCTTTTCACCCTATGATCTGTATGTCCTTGCTTACTATGATCTGCCTGTACTATTCATAAACAAAGCTGTTCACTGTACTTAGGCACACATGATGATAAATCAAATCAAATCAATTCAAATCAAATCAGGGTTGCATGTTGTGCTAGCATTTGCTCAAGAAGACCTTTTCAGCCTCTTATCTGTACAGGTACCTTCTAAGGGATACAGGCTGTGTGGCCCATTACCCAGATTGGGTTCTGGATCTCTAGGAGTCTCACGGAGTCATTGAGCAGCTACACATAGACGGCCACACCTTTGTTTGTGACACAAGAGCTGGAGAGCAGCTACACAAAATGATTTACAGATAGATGCTGTTTGAAGCCAGGTGTCTGGCTGATAATGTGGAGGCAAGCAGTTCAGTAAGAAGTGTACTGGAACTTGCAAGGTTGATGTGTGATGGTTCGAGTGAAGTGGAGTCAGACAGTGAAGAGGAATCCTGGAGTGACTAATGTGTTATGAATCAAGTGTGGGGAATCTGACTTACTTCCTGGAAAATGGAGGGGGGGGGGGGGGGGGGGGGGCTAATCTTCCAGGAGGAGAATACTGAAGCAACAAGTGCCACAAACACTATGGCTCTCAGAGGATCTTGAGTGCTTGGCAATTATTGGTGGCCAATGTTTGTGGGTAAAGTCCGAGCAGCTGATGCCGGTGGATCTGCTCTTGGATGTTGTTTGTTGCTCAGCAACAAGGAGGATATGTGCAGCCAATTCTGAGCTGCAGTCACTAGGGTATCCTCACTGATTTCCATGTCGAGAATTCTTGGCATCTAGTTTGCTCGAGGTGGGTGGTAAGATAGCAAGCAGCATATTTATGAGGCATTTTGTGCAGTTAATAAGGTTGTTATCAAGCAATGATCCCTTTTATTAGATAACTCACCACAGCCATTGAGAATCTCGCTTTGATGCCTGGAAATTAGGAAAAAGTTATGAGTTGCTATTGATGCCAATATAGGCTCTCCGGACTTCTCGCACCTATTTCTCACTATAACCCACATTGGTCAGGCCTCTGTAAGACTTCTAATAATCCCCTATTCTATTACTTTCCCTCAGCAGTATCTCAGAAACAAATATTTAGTAACATATTAACAGGAACATGGACCGAAAAGTTAGAGGAAGCACACTAAATTGAACAAGACATTGTTTGACCATGCTTTAAGTACTATGTGAATGTGTGTACTGCAGATGCTGGAGATCAGAGTCAAGATTAGCATGGTGCTGGAAAAGCACAGCAGGTCAGGCAGCATCCAAGGAGCAGGAAAATCGACATTTCGGGCAAAAGCCCTTCATCAGGAATGAGGCTGGAGAGATAAATGGAAGGGAGCTGGGGCCTTGAACTCTCCATCTCCATCAACAGTGACTGACTCAACACTGACATTTTCTACAAACCCACAGACTCCCACACCTACCTGGATTACACCTCTTCCCACCCTGCCTCCTCCCTTACTCCCAATGCCTCCGCCTCCGCCGCATCTGCTCCCAGAAAGACCAGTTCCACCACAGAACTCACCAGGTGGCCTCCTTCTTTAAAGATTGCAACAACCACCCCCACATGGTTGATGATACCCTCCAGCGCATCTCATCCACGTCTCGCACCTCTGCCCTCAAACCCCACCCCTCCAACCACAACAAGGACAGAACCCGCCCTGGTCCTCACCTTCCACTCAACCAACCTCCACATACATTGCAGCATCCTCCACCATTTTCGCCACTGACAAATGGAACCCACCACCAGCGATATATTTCCCTCTCCACCTCTATCCACCTTCTGTAAAGACTGTTCCCTCTGCGACTACCTGGTCAGGTCCATGCCCTCCCCCCAACAAGCAACCCACCCTTCCTGGCACTTTCCCCTGCCACCACAGGAATTGCAAAACCTGCGCCCACATCTCCTCCCTCACCACCATCCAAGGCCCCAAAGGAGCCTTCCACATCCATCAGAGTTTCACCTGCGCTTCCACACGTATCATTTACTGTATCTGTTGCTCCCGATGTGATCTCCTCTACATTGGGGAGACGGGATGCCTACTCGCAGAGCGCTTCAGAAAAAATCTCCGGGAAACCCACACCAATCAACCCCACCACCACGTGGCTGAACATTTTAATTCCCCCGCCCACTCTGCAGCTTCTGGGCCTCCTCCATCACCACTCCCTTACCACCTGACGCCTGGAGGAAAAGCACCTCATCTTCCGCCTCAGGACCCTTCAACTCCATGGCATCAATGTGGACTTCACCAGTTTCCTCATTTCCCCTCCCCTCACTTTACCCCAATTCCAACCTTCCAGCTCAGCACTGACCTCATGACCTGTCCCACCTGTCAATCTGCCTTCCCACCTATCCGCTCCACCCTCCTCTCCGACCTATCACCTTCACCCCCACCTCCATCCACCTATTGCACTCTCAGCTATCTTCCCCCAGCCCCACCCCTCTCCCATTTATCTCTCCACCCATGAGGCTCCCAGCCTCATTCCTGATGAAGTGAAGCATGTTCTGATTGGGTGAGCTTGCCTGTTCTTTCTCTATTCAGCATCGAACCGTCTCTTATCAGGAGGAAAGAAAAAGCAATGGATCATGTTTTATTTGAAATATTTCACAAACAAGAAGACTATTAATAAAATACCCCTGTTTGCCCTCTGCTATGTTCCACATCAATTGCATTACTGTTTGTGAGCATATGGTGCAAAAAAGAAGTGGTTGAAAGAAATCTGCCAATTAAGGGCACGTTTTTTAAGCACTTCAACTGCTGGGTAATCCATTACAAGACTTTTAAAAACTTAAGGACTATGCGCAGCTAATGAATGCCGCAGAAACCTAACCCTGGAGAACTCTCATTCACTTCACATAATTGAACTGTTTTCACAACGAGGTGGTAACACAAGGGAAATACTGTGTCATTGCTCTTCCTTTTGTTTTGGACTCAAATTTACTCATTGGTGGAGACTACAAGATTAATAGGAAGTTGATAGCTATATTTTCTTTGATATGTACTGCCCATGTGTTATCTGGAAGTGAAATAATAAATTGTCGTTCATTTATCATAGACCTTGAACCTTAATTCAAGCTCTCAGTCCTATTTTTAACTGCATTGTTCCATTTGCTTTGTTTTATGTTAGTGTCTATTTTTCCCATGTATGTACTGATGAAACTCCTTGGGATGTTTTACAATGTTATGAGTGCCATGTAAGTGAAAGCTCTTGTTATTGTCTAACTTGAAGATTTGGGACCAATCTACTGGAAATTCCACTTCAACAGCAGATGTACAGTGGAATATGGAGCCTGTCATTGGCAACACTTCAAACTGAATGTCCAATGTCGACACATTATCAGGGAAGGTGAGGGAAATCCAGAGCTTCCCACCCCAATGACATGGTATTAGTCCAGTGATTCACACTCGCTTTAATAAGATACATGCAGATGTTTTAGAAATCACTATTTTGATTTCTTCAGCATTACTTCCTTCACATCACTGGTCTTTATTGCGTTCAATAGTTAACACACATTTGAAACTGTCTTCCACGACAACAGAAAACAGTTGTAATTGTTCTTGGCAATCCTCCATCTACAAAGATGATGGACATGCAGTGAACAATTATTTAGGTGGGTTCTCATCTGGTGCACCTTTGCTGATGGCTGTGAAGGCCAATCCATTGAGAGGCAGATTTTCCCACAAGCACAGTAGTAATTAGTTGTGATTAATTGTCTGGTATGAACATTTGCCTGTCATATATATAGGCAGCATAAATGGTAGGAGCTTCAGAAGTAGCTAATGCAGAAAGGCATAGATTATAGTAATCCTACTGAGATGGAAAAATAGAATCAAATGTTTTTGTGCTTTGACCAAATTGATAACTCTGACATGGAGAGAGATTTTCACATCAAGGTCTAAAGCAGTGGGACCTTGACACATAATGTAACATACCGTTAACAGAGAACATTATCTTTCAATTCAAAACAAGGTTTTTCAAGCAAATCTATTGCTTGGCTAAGTACATTTGTTTTGTTTTGTTGGATCCACTCAAAAGACATTTCTTTTGCATTTATATGAAAAGAGTGGTGTGAATGCACCAAGTGTAGAACCAATTTTAAAGGGATAACTTCCCTCAGCATGCATTGATACTTTTTAGACAGTAGTTTCAGTTTAATCATCTCCTTGGACAATGTGCAATAGTTTGTTTCTGTACATTTTCATCATTTGTTTTAAACCTTCTTCCTTGTATAGGCTGTTACTGTCTTAGTCACATAAATATTTATTTTCCTCATGCATTTTCATTACCTTGTGCTGAATATTCTTTCAAAGCATTTGCCAATTTCCAATCTTTAAATAGGTATTTAATCAATGAAGATTCACACTGCTCAGCTCAGTCCAGTTTCTGGTCAATGGTAACTCCCAGGATGTTGATATTAGGAGATTCAGTGATGGTAATACTATTGAATGTCAAGCAGAAATGTTGTATTCTCTCCAGTTGAAGAAGATGATTGCCTGTTGCTGATACAAATTACCACTTCTTAGTCCAGGCATGAATGCTGCCCTTTTTGTGTATATACATGGACTGTTTCAGAATTATAGATGTTTAACCATCATTAGACTCTCTTCCTCTTGGACTTCTTACTTCAACATCAATGCATGCACAGTGGAAATTCTTGTATATTTGAAAGAATAAAGGTAGATATTTGGATTTGTGAAGTGGAGATTGAAAGTGAGAGGTGCAAGCTTTGATCATCTGCTGATAGGGATATCAATCTCTAAGCAGTAGTATATTTGTAGGTGAGGTGAATCCTATGAATATTAAGCATAAATTGTAGTTCATTGTGAACGGACGTGAGTCAAGGCTATGTGATCATTTGTCAGTGATTCCTTCAGAAGGATATAACATTTGAAGGCACTTTCGCTGACTTTTATCATTCACCTGGAGGCCTTTGAATCTCTTGTGACACCGCATTCAGATTACTGGGACTACAGTACTGACATTGACTGTGACAGCTATCTGCTCCTACCACACTCAGAGGACTGAAATTGACCAGCCTTATGGTGATGGACTGGCAGATGGATGGCCTGGTATTATGGAAGGTGAAGGCAGGTGGAGGCAAGTCTGAGTGATGTCAGCCTCTAATGAAATTAGTGCCTCTGGTGAAATATGCAGTCACTCAGCAATGTGTTTAGCACTGTGCTGATGCTGTTATCATTAAATTAGCTGGCAGCATGAAGTTTGTATGCTGGCCGTATTGCAACAAATGGGAATGGGTTAATTGCACATCACAATCCTTAGGTCTTTCAATCTTTCAGGCCATATCCATTTTTTTCCCCGTTGACTGATAAATGGCGCACTTTAGAATACTATTTGTTGCCTGACCAAATAATCTTGGTTTTAAATTAACTTGTAATGCTTTGCAATGGAAAGTAAAAGGAAGTTGATATAATAGAAATTCTGGTGCCATCTAAGCCATACATTTGTAAGTGGCATAGAGAGCTATGAGAATCAACAGTTAATTTAATCATTGTGAAAGTACATAGATAAGTGGTCGTGCATATAGACATTAGAAAATATCGAACAAACATTTTACCTTGAATAGTCAGTCCTTGGAGAGTGATAATGCATAAGTAAATGTGGATTTCTGTCATGTTCAGTGCTATTATTTTAAGTAATTACTGAGAATGACAGAATTCTTATATGATTGGTGTTTATTGGATACTACCAAGCAAGCTTTAGGTTCTCTTTTAGCTATTAATAACAATATGAATCGTTCACAGTGTTCTGATTTCTGTGAACATGTTCCCTTGGTGCTAACCAAATTATGCGATTTTCAGGAATTATAGTGATTACTTATCCAAGGAACGTCCCCAAACGTTAGTGATCTAAATGGATAAAAGTAACTATAACATTCTTGGAGTGCCTCCCATAGACCTGGTTTCCTTGGCATCTCCTCCAAAATTATGGATTTTGGAGAGATACCAAAATGAATTTTTGTTTAGACACTGCTTTTAAAGGATAAGCAACAGTCTTCCAGTTTGTTTTCATTTAATCTTCCCTCCTCAGTGTTCACACCCAGGATTGACTAACAGCACACAGATTCTGGATTAGTGGTGCTGGAAGAGCACAGCACTTCAGGCAGCATCCGAGGAGCAGTAATATCGACGTTTTGGGCAAAAGCCCTTCATCAGGAAGGGCTTTTACTGCTCCTCGGATGCTGCCTGAACTGATGCGCTCTTCCAGCACCACTTATCCAGAATCTGGTTTCCAGCATCTGCAGTCATTGTTTTTACCTAACAGCACACAGAACAGAGAACAGTCAACAGGCACACAGAATCAAATTCTGGATTAGTGGTGCTGGAAGAGCACAGCAATTCAGGCAGCATCCGAGGACAGGCAAAATCGACGTTTCGGGCAAAAGCCCTTCATCAGGAATAAAGGCAGAGAGCCTGAAGCATGGAGAGATAAGCTAGAGGAGGGTGGGGGTGGGGAGAGAGTAGCATAGAGTACAATAGGTCAGTGGGGAAGGAGATGAAGGTGATAGGTCAGGGAAGAGAGGGTGGAGTGGATAGGTGGAAAAGGAGCTGGGCAGGTCGGACAAGTCCGGACAAGTCGAGTTGGTGGAGGTTAGAAACTAGGATGAGGTGGAGGAAGGGGAAATGAGGAAACTGTTGAAATCCACATTGATGCCCTGGGGTTGAAGTGTTCCGAGGCGGAAGATGAGGCGTTCTTCCTCCAGGCGTCTGGTGGTGAGGGAGCGGCGGTGGAGGAGGCCCAGCACCTCCATATCCTCGGCAGAGTGGGAAGGGGAGTTGAAATGTTGAGCCACTGGGCGATTTGGTTGATTGATGCGGGTGTCCCTGAGATGTTCCCTAAAGCGCTCTGCTAGGAGGCGCCCAGTCTCCCCAATGTAGAGGAGACCGCATCGGGAGCAACGGATACAATAGATGATATTAGTGGATGTGCAGGTAAAACTTTGATGGATGTGGAAGGCTCCTTTAGGGCCTTGGATGGAGGTGAGGGAGGAGGTGCCTCCTTCTTCAGAGACCGCAATTTCCCTTCCCACGTGGTTAAAGAGGCCCTCCAACGCATCTCATCCACATCCCGCACCTCCGCCCTCAGACCCAACCCCTCCAACCGCAACAGGGACAGAACGCCCCTGGTGCTCACCTTCCACCCTACCAACCTTCGCATAAACCAAATCATCAGCCGACATTTCCGCCACCTCCAAACAGACCCCACCACCAGGGATATATTTCCCTCCCCACCCCTCTCCACCTTCCGCAAAGACCGTTCCCTCCGTGACTACCTGGTCAGGTCCACGCCCCCCGACGACCCACCCTCCCATCCTGGCACTTTCCCCTGCCACCGCAGGAACTGTAAAACCTGTGCCCACACCTCCTCCCTCACGTCCATCCAAGGCCCCAAAGGAGCCTTCCACATCCATCAAAGTTTTACCTGCACATCCACTAATATCATCTGTTGTATCCGTTGCTCCCGATGCGGTCTCCTCTACATTGGGGAGACTGGGCGCCTCCTAGCAGAGCGCTTTAGGGAACATCTCAGGGACACCCGCACCAATCAACCAAATCGCCCAGTGGCTCAACATTTCAACTCCCCTTCCCACTCTGCCGAGGATATGGAGGTGCTGGGCCTCCTCCACCGCCGCTCCCTCACCACCAGACGCCTGGAGGAAGAACGCCTCATCTTCCGCCTCAGAACACTTCAACCCCAGGGCATCAATGTGGATTTCAACAGTTTCCTCATTTCCCCTTCCCCCACCTCATCCTAGTTTCTAACCTCCACCAACTCGACTTGTCCGGACTTGTCCGACCTGCCCAGCTCCTTTTCCGGGGAGAAAGTGAGGTCTGCAGACGCTGGAGATCAAAGCTGAAACTTTATTGCTGGAACAGCACAGCAGGTCAGGCAGCATCTAGGGAACAGAAGATTCGACGTTTCGGGCACATGCCCTTCTTCATTCCTGAAGAAGGGCATGTGCCCGAAACGTCGAATCTTCTGTTCCCTAGATGCTGCCTGACCTGCTGTGCTGTTCCAGCAATAAAGTTTCAGCTCCTTTTCCACCTATCCACTCCACCCTCTCTTCCCTGACCTATCACCTTCATCTCCTTCCCCACTGACCTATTGTACTCTATGCTACTCTCTCCCCACCCCCACCCTCCTCTAGCTTATCTCTCCATGCTTCAGGCTCTCTGCCTTTATTCCTGATGAAGGGCTTTTGCCCGAAACGTCGATTTTGCCTGTCCTCGGATGCTGCCTGAATTGCTGTGCTCTTCCAGCACCACTAATCCAGAATCTGGTTTCCAGCATCTGCAGTCATTGTTTTTACCACACAGAATCAAATGTTGAAACATAGTATGTGACAGTGAGGTACAGTAGGGTGTTGACAGCAAGCATATGAAAATTAATACAGATCTCCAATTATATCAGAAATAGGAGCAGCGGGTGAGGATTAATCCTTAGGATCACCAGAGTAACAGTGCAGAAACAGCAAGTAAAGCTTATGTAACTGATTCACTGTGGAAGATTAAATAGAAAAGAATAGAACCATTTGCTGGGTGATAATCGAGAGGCATTAGGATTATAATGTGAAAGATGTGCATGAGAGGGGGGGTACCAAATCAAGGATTGCAGTCAATATGTTTAGAAGGACAAGGAAAGAAGGTTTACCTTTGCAGCAAGAACACCCCTGAGGAGATTCAAACCAGTGAAATATTTGGCCTGAGAGTCCATTGATCAACAAAGTTAATGAAAGTATAGACACAAGGAATTATAGGTGTCTTTTGAGAATGATATAGCAACAGAAATGTCTTTGTTATTGATTGATGATTTCAGATTTGATATCCTCACTGAAAAAGTAATATAAATGTCAATGCAGAACTGTGTTCTCTTATGACATCTCATTTAGCATATGTCAGCCAATATTTACCATGCTTCGCATTGCTTTTACTTGCATTTCTCCTTTGTAACTCCCATTTCCCCTATTTCACAGCAAGATCCATATTTTATCATTGTACTTGGACTGCTTCAGAATCTGAATTACATTGGAGCCAGTTTAGAGATATTTCACTAGGGTTGGTCCATGAGTATGGAGAAGTTTTTGTGAGGGAGATCGGGTAGATTGGCCTTGATCTCTTTGGTGTTTAGAAAAATGAAGTGACCTTTTTGGAACTTGTAAGATTCTTAGGGAGCTTGACAAGGTAAATGCAAAGAGATTATTTCACCATGTGGGAGACTCTATTATCAGAGGGCATCATCCTAGAGTAAGGAGTTATCCAGTTCATTCACAGAATCCCTACAGTGTAGAAACAGGTCATTAGGACCAACAAGTCCACACCAACCCCCCGAAGAGTAACCCACGCAGACCCATACTCAAACCCATACTTGAACCCAGGTCCCTGGTGCTGTGAGGCAGCAGTCCTAACCACTGAGCCACTGTGCCGCCCAAAGATGAAATGTTCCCTGACTGGGAACTGAACCCAGGCCGCGGCTGTGAGAGCGGCGAATCCTAACCACGAACCACTAGTTACGACAGAGGGGAGTGAATCTGAACAATTCTTTACTGCAAAGGATTGATTTGAATTGAATTGAATTGAATTTATTGTCACATGTACTGAGGCACAGTGAAAAGCTTTGTCTTGCAAGCAATACAGACAGATCACATAGTTAAGTAGCATAGATAAGTAAATAATAGGTAAACAGCGGCAAGAACAAAAACACAGGTACAGGCGAATGTGAAGTGTTTGTGAGTCCATTCAGTATTCTAACAACAGTAGGGTCAAAGCTATTTCAAAACCGGCTGGTGCATGTGTTCAAGCTTCTGTACCTTCTTCCTGATGGTAGAGGTTGTAGAAAAACATTTCCAGGATGGAATGGATCTTTGAGAATGGCGGCCTTTCTTTGACAGCGGACCTGGTAGATATATTCTGTAGATGGGATGTTGGCCTTTTGATTGTTCGGGCCAAGTTCACCACTCTCTGTAACCATCTCTGATCTTGAATTGTACAGTTGCCAGGAGAAAGTGAGGACTGCAGATGCTGGAGATCAGAGCTGAAAATGTGTTGCTGGAAAAGCGCAGCAGGTCAGGCAGCATCCAAGGAGCAGGAGAATCAACGTTTCGGGCATGAGCCATACCAGGTAGTGATACTTCCAGACAGAATGCTCTCGATGGTGCACCTATAAAAGTTGCCAAGGGTATTCGCCGCCATGCCACATTACCTCAGCTGACTGAGGAAGAAGAGATTTTGTTGGGCCTTTGTAACCAATGTGTCCACATGAAGAGTCTAAGAAAGCTTATTGTGGATGACCACTCCCAGGAGCTTGACACTCCCCACTCGTTCCACCTCTGTGCTGTTAATGTGTAGAGGGTCATGAGTAACATCCCGCCAAAAGTCAACAATGAGTTCCTTGGTTTTGCTGGCATTGAGAGCTAGTTTGTTCTCAGTGCACTATTTTTCCAGGTCTTCCACCTCCTCCTATCTTTAGTCTGTTTCATCGCCATCTGAGATTCGACCGACTATGGTGGTGTCATCAGCGAACTTGTAAATGGCATTAGTTTGGTATTTGGCGATGCAGTCATGGGTATATAGTGAGTACAGTAGGAGTACACATCCCTGGGGGGCTCCATTGTTGAGTGTTAGTGAGGATGAAATATTGTCCCCAATCTTCACTGGTTGTGGCCTGTGAGTCAGGAAACTGAGGATTCAGCTGCAGAGAGTGGGGCTTAGTCCAAGATCACGAAGTTTAGTAATCAGTTGAGGCTGTGATTGTTGAGGCAGTGATGTTGAGAATATTGAAGGCTGAGATCGTCAGATCTTTTGATTCAAGGGATCAAGGATTATGGGGAAAAGTCAGGAAGGTGGAGCTGTAGATTATCAAATCAATCATAATCTCACTGAATGTTGGAGCAGACTTGATGGGCCGATTTGCCTCCTCCTGCTCCTCCTTTTTATAGTTTTATTATGTGAATAAAAACATACTTGTCTTTCATGAGACAATTTGTCTCTTTTCTGCTTATAGCTTTCCGTTGGCAGGATACTTTTTGTGATTAAATGTAAAACCGTAGATGTTGGAAATCTGAATTAAACTGCAGGATATGTTCAGCAGAGCAGGTAGGTTTGGAGCAGGGGACAGGAGTTATTGATGCACCACCTGAGTTATTGTTAAAAATTGTACTAAGTCTGTTCAGTTGTTTTTTCTCCGGGTTAGTGTCCAGGACTTGGGAAGGTGTTAGGCCCTGGATTTAACAGGTCACGGTCAAAGGAAATATAAGGGGTTTTGGATGGTGGGGACATATGGAGAGGGGGAGGTTTGGGTGACACCACTAAGTGGGCATTAATCACAGAGTAATTGATGCCCAATGCCATCCCTCATGCTGTCAATTATGATAAGGAAAGGGTAGTGGCTAGTTGGTGGTCAAGCTGCATACTAAATTTAATAGGATCCTGCAGCACTGTCAGGAGTGATTAGTCCAACCTATTAATTCTGTTTCTCTGCAAATACAGTCTCACTTGTTGATGCAGGTCAGGCATTTTCTGTTTTAGTTGTTTTGTATTTTACATGTTACTTGAAGCAGGTATAATCTAAGCATAGACAAGAAGTGCATTTGGGACAAAGAACAATGTGTTTTATTTATGTTTATGTTTACAGGCTGAGAGAGAGCACAGCAATGAGAAATGATAGACCTGTAGGGGAGCAAAGCAAATAGCAGACCATGAGTGCAAATGTTGAGGTGTAGAGAGAAGTAACGTAAAGGGCCAGGCTGAGGTAGGAAAGTGTGTAAAGGTGCAGGCCAGGTGAGGAGAGTCTAGTCTGAGAGAAGAACAGTGCAAATGGACACATTGTGGTGTGAGAAGCAATCAGTGAAGAGAGGTGTTGTGCTAAGAGCCAGCCCGAGAGTGGGGCAGTGTAACAATTTAAACCGAAGAGGAGCTGTGCAAGTGTCTCAGCTGAGAGTGAAGCAGTGTTAAGGACTGGGACAGAAGAGGAAAGACATAGAAGAGAAGATAAAATCACATCAGGAGATATGTGCTGGCATGTTCACAAGTAAGCATTTAATCTAATATATCAATGCCATCCTGGCGAGGAAGGGTGAATCACACATTTCCATGTTCTGGACCTTCTCTGTTGATCGCAACATGGATTTATTGTTCGTTTTAGCACAAGGCTGTGTCTATTGTAGAAGATTATGGCTCTGAAAGAGTTAATGTTGAAGCTATATTAAGTTCTACCCAATCTATTGATGTCACTCAATCTCTGGGTGAATTCGGAGTCCAGCATGAGATCCTGATCCGGGTGTTTCATTTCTCGTTCCTAATAATTATACTTAAATAGTTAATATAACTTGGACCTTTTGCTATCATGTAATAAACCATACCTTGTTGTGCTTCTTTACATTCAGACTCAATAGTTGTTTATCTTCTACTACTTTAAAAGGATAAGTTCTTACACTCATCGGAAAAGGGGGGATTGTTACTGGGGTGAATCATCACCCCCCCCTTTTAATTTACATCAGTAAATTTACTTTGTAAATTTCATTTTGGCTGCTGTGCTGTTTGGGGTTGCCAGAGCTATTTTGTCTGTAAAATTAATTGTTTTATTTCAAAATAGTAGAAAGAATGATTGGTACTGTAATGACTGTAATAATGTCAGCCAGCTGAACCTCATAGAATATGAGTTCCCTGATTGGGGCTGTTAATCTGGGACAATCAGGGAGCCCTGGCTGGCAAAGATATTGACACTTTGCAATCTGACTCAGAATGGTGCATTACTAAAGTCAATGACTGTTCATGTGTAAATAAAGGGCGACTTGGCAATAGGATTCCGGCCTTTGTGGAGTTATTACAGGTACCAGTACTTTATCCCGAATGCAAGCCACCAATAGTTGGCACCACGATATGTAACATGGTGATCAGCAGTAGGATCCTTACTTAAATGCCTCAAGGTAACAATGGTGAAAAAATCCATTCCAACCAAGAAATAAAATTGAGGAAAGGTGAGTTTACCACTTTAAGAACAGTATTTCTTAAGAACAGGGTTCGATTGTTTAATATGCAAACCTCAGAATTTCTTTCAAGTCACTGCCCTGAGACAACTTAAGGTGTTATCAATACAAAGGAGAGGACACCTCCAGTCAAGCAATGTATTTTAGGCATGACGTCAATTTTGGAGTCTGTCCGTGTCTATTATTTACAAAGTAGGAGTTTATAAACTGCCACATTTACTGACTGTCTACAAATAGTGTGCTTTTTGAACAAAATAGGATGTATCTGCAAATGCAAATCTGCAAATACAAATTAACCTCACAGATTTATGTGTGTGAGTGTGTGAGTGAGAGGGAGAGTGAGAGCGTGTGTGAGTGTAAGGGAGAAGATGTATCTGAGAGAGTGTGCATGTGAGTGTGTGTCTGCATGTATGAGTGTGTGTGTATGTGAGAGTGTGTGTGTGTGCGTCTGTGTGTCTGTGCATGTGACAGTGAGTGAATGTATAGTGTGGTGGGGTCACCTGTAGTGTGTCATAAACCCAAGATCCCAGTTGAGGCCATCCTCATGGGTACTGAACCTGGCAATCAGCCTTTGCTTGGCGACTCTGCATTGTTTTCCACCTTGGAGGCTGTTTACCGAAGATTAAGGCCGAATGTCCTTGACTGCTAAAGTGTACACATACACTCTCTCTGGCGTGTGTGTGCCGCCTCCCCCCCCCTCCCCGGCCCACACACACACACAAATCTGTGGAGTGGATTTGCATTTGCAGATACATCCTATTTTGTTCAGAAAGCACACTATTTGTAGACAGTCAGTCAATGTGGCATTTTATAAACTCCTACTTTGTAAATAATAGACTCCAAACATGACCTCATGCCTAATGTACATTGTCTGACCAGAAATGTCACCTCCTTTACATTGATAACCCCTTAAATTATCTCAGGGCAGTGACTTGAAAAAGATTCTGGGATTTGCATATTAATCAATCAAAACCTGCAGCTCCATCCTGACTGATTAAAGATTTAAGGGCTATCTTAGGTGTGCTCAATTCATTCGCATAAGTTGCATGGCCTTTTTATCTTTTCCTTTTAAAGAGCTTCCTCTAAGAGCTTCCTTTCTCTCACTAGTATCTGGTAAAGGAATAATGCTCTGAAAGCCACTGTTTTCAAATGAACCCATTGGTATACAACCTGGTGTTGTGTGATGTTTGACCTTGTTCAACCCAGTCCAACACTGGCACCTACACCCAGAAAAGTGACAGAGTCCTTACAAAAGAAGGGATCTATGGGATCACTTTGGCGATCCTTGAGTATAGCTAGAAATCCTGATGTGTGAAGGGAAAATAGATGTTATAATAACGGCAAAAGAAAATCAGAAACAAGAGGATAGATGTGAAAAGCTGTACTCACACATCAAAATGCACATTGTCACTGTTGTGATCAGCAGGCTCCATTAGAGCAAAGGCCAGAACATTCACTGATACTGAACTTGTAATATTGAAACATATACTTCAGGTGAAAAAGAGACAATTTACCAAATGTTGATAACACAATCTTACCAGAAGAAGATAGAAGAATTTAAAGATTGTGATAAGATTAAGACTTTCATAATTTCTTCCACAATTTCAGTGGGAAGACTCATAATGGTTGCAGGCACAGAAATTTATTTTAGAGGTTGTGCTCTGGGCATGTATTGCAACATTGCTAAAAGCATCAAAGCTAAAAAATTGAACAGACTTTAAGAGAAGTAAAAAAAATTAATGTATTGCAGATTACAAGCTTTAAAGCCATCGGCATTTATGTATTGCAGAATCATTAAATATTTGAGACAAAAAGAACAAACAGCATTGAGAACCTATAGATTTAAAACAACTCTAATAAGAATAAATAACCACATTAATAAGAATTGGTAATTGTAATTATGATTTAATGCCAGAAAGAACATCTTACAGAGAACAATTCCAGATGCAGAATTACTTCAAAATAATTATGAAATGTTAGAGTGTGCAAGTACATTGCTATTATACAGCCAATGACTTTACAAAATGTAGAAGAAACCAAAGATACTTTTGAAGAACATTCAGGATGATTTGATCACTACTTCAATCTGAGAATAAACAAAATGCTTCAAAGAACAAGAGTTAACAGAAAGGTTAAGCTTCTGGGAATCCAAACATAATTTCAGTCAATGACTTCTGCAGATTAGTAGAGGACTCGGACTATGGAACTTTGAAAGTAGAATTCCAAAACACAGAATTGTTACTGGAATTCAAAGTTTGGGTGAAGATTTGTAGCTTGGGTGCTCGTTGCTGTGGTTCTGTTCGCCGAGCTGGAAGTTTTTGTTGCAAACGTTTCGTCCCCTGTCTAGGTGACATCCTCAGTGCTTGGGAGCCTCCTGTGAAGCGCTTCTGTGGTGTTACTGGAATTGTTTATGAATTTTAGTCAAATTTATCACAGTCTATTGAAGATTGGACTTTTGAGAAAGCTAGTCAAATATTGATGGAAGCAGAAATCAGGAAGTTTCAAAGTCAAATCCTGAGAGTAGAAGAACAATCTTATCAAAGGAGAGTAACAAAATCCGTCCATTTTATCAGTTATAATTATTCCACAGACACAAGTGAGAGGTCCCCACAGAAATTGCAAATAGCAACTTACCATTGGCACTCCGAGGGAAAAAAAGGCTCCTAGTCATAAACAGCACCCAGCAATGACAAAACAAAACCTGTAAACTATTGGTTGCTTCCAGAAGACGTGCAAGAGTAGGACAGGTTCACAATATAAAAAAGCCAAATATGATCTCTTACCATGAATTTTTCAATGTTAATGAGCATCCTATTAATTTTAAATTTGATACATATATGAATATCACTGTCCTATCAGACTATGATGGATAAAGAAGCAGAAGTTACAGCCACAGAGAGGAGATGTCATGCAGCAAGTTGAATAATGTGAAAGAGTAAAGGCTCACTACACTAATACTGCAATACAAAGATTGTAAGATTGAAAATGTTTCCATAGGCACAATCAGCACATTTCACATTTGAGCTTGCACAATTGTCTTGACCTCAATATCCTTAAGATAGCAGAAAAAGTTCCAGGGAAAACCTGGTCCAAAAACAATTATTGATGCCCACCTGATCAAGCTGTAGCCAGTAACACATCTGATTGGCTGTCCTAGATTCATGGCAGAAACTGAAAAAAAAAATCTATTGGTATTATTTATGTTGACATTCTGTTTATTGCAGTCGACTGGAAGGAATATACAGATTCTGTAGATTTGATGAAATGTTGTCAATATATATCATCCTAGAAGAAAGATCAGAAAACAAAAATCAGGAAAGTTTGCCAGAAGAAGCAAGGATGAACAGAGCAATCCGCTTGAGCTCATTGATGAATCTTGAATTGAAGTTATTCAGACATCATGATAGTATATTAAATAAATTGATATAGCAGAGTCAACTTTATTGCTTGATGATGAGCATTCACAAATTCAAGAGCAACATTTCAATCTTTGCCTTCCAGAATGAAATGATTAGTGCTAGTGATAAACATTATGCTAAATAAACAGCAGTCCTCAGCTAACGTGACTGAGGATGTGAAAATGAGACAACAGGGGTGAATGAAGGTGTTCAACCTAACCAATTAGTTAAAGAGTTGACATATTTCAACACCAAAATATCAGCTGATTAAGACTAAAGATTTGCCTAAAAATAATCGGGATGAGCTGCATGCAGCTCCATGGAAGCCACACTAATGTTCACAGATTCCGAACATGATCAAAAAGAAGATATTGCCTGGCCTGAAAATCCAGGATACTGTAGGAAATAAGGTACTTGTTCCAAAATGAGTTGAAAGGTCTTCCAGATGTTATGGGCTAACTACCTTAGTTAACAGAAAAGAGTTCAGCTGTGAAGGAAATTCAGGAATTTAAGGGTCCTGCAGATGAGATACTGAGCCAATTACCAGTTTTAGCAAGTATAACATCCCCAGTGAAGGTCGCCCAAGGGATAAAAGATCTTTCAACAGAGAAATGTTTCACAAACTAATCACAATTGATATCAGAATCAAGGTCACTAATTCTCAAGCTAAAGAACATAGAACATAGAACATATAACAGTACAGCACAGTAATGGCCCTTCAGCCCTTGATGTTGTGCCGACCTTTTATCCTGCTCTAAGGTCAGACTAACCTACATACCCTACATTGTACAGTCTTCCATGTGCCTATCCATGAGTTGCTTAAATGTCCCTAATGTCTCTGACTCTACTACCACTGCTGACAGTGCACTCCCCACACCCACCACTCCCTGTGTAAAGAACCTATCTCAGATATCTCCTCTAAACCTTCCTGCAATTACTTTAAAATTTTACCCCCCATGTGATGGACCATGGGAAAAGGTCTCTGGCTATCTATCTATGCCTCTGAACATCTTGTACACCTCTATCAAGTTACCTCTCATCCTTCTTTGTTTGAATGAAAAAAAAAGCCCAGCTTTCTTCATAAGAGATGCCCTCCAGTACAGGCAGCATCCTGATAAATTTCCTCTGCACCCTCTCTTAAGCTTCCACATCTTTCCTATAATGAGGCGGCCAGAACTCAACACAATATTCCAAGTGTGGTCTCACTAGGGCTCTATAGAGCTGCAGCATAAGCTTGTGGTTTTTAAACCTAATTCCCCCTGTTAATGAAAGCCAATAGGCCTTCTTAACAATCCGATCAACCTGGGTGGCAACTTTGAGGGGTCTATGGTCATGGACCCCAAGATTCCTCTGTTCCTCCACACTGCCAAGAATCCTGACTTTAACCCTGTAATCTGCATTCAAATTATATCTTCCAAAGGGAATCACTTCACACTTTTTGTTGAACTCCATCTGCCACTTATCAACCCAGTTCTTCATCCTGTCAACGTCCCGTTGTGACCTACAACAGCCCTCAAGAAAGGAAAGAGAAATAATCGTGGGAATTACAGACCAGTCAGTCTTACATCAATGGTGGGGAAAGTATTGGAGAGGATTCTAAGAAACAGGATTTATGATTTTTTTGAAAAACCATAGTTTGATTGGAAATAGTCAGCATGGCTTTGTGAGGAGCAGGTCATGCCTCACAAATCGTATTAATTTCTTTGAGGATGTGACAAAACACATTAATAAAGGTAGAGCAGTGGATGTTATGTACATAGATTTTAGCAAGGCATCTGGTAAGGTTCTCCATGGTAGGCTCATTCAGAAAGTAAAGAGAAATGGGATACAGGGAAATCTGGCTGTCTGGATACAGAATTGGCTGGCCCATAGAAGACAGAGCATAGTAGTAGATAGGAAGGATTCAACCTGGAGCTTTGTGAGCAGTGGTGTTCTGCTCAATGAGCTCCAGGCTGAATAGTTTTCATCTATCATCATCCTCTGTTATGGTTATAAATGACTTGGATGAGGAAGTGGAAGGGTGGCTTAGTAAGTTGCCAATGACACAAAAGTTGGTGGAAATGCCTTGCTAAAATCTATGTACATCACATCCACTCCTCTACCTTTATTAATGTGTTTTGTCACATCCTCAAAGAAATTAATACGATTTGTGAGGCATGACCTGCTCCTCACAAAGCCATGCTGACTATTTCCAATCAAACTATGGTTTTTCAAAAAAATCATAAATCCTGTTTCTTAGAATCCTCTCCAATACTTTCCCCACCATTGATGTAAGACTGACTGGTCTGTAATTCCCACGATTATTTCTCTTCCCTTTCTTGAAAAAGGGAATAACATTGCCACTCTTCAATCATTTGGCACCACCCTCACTCTGGCCATCCTCTTGTTCCTCACATAGTGAAGAATGCCTTGGGGTTTTCCTTAATCCTACCCACCAAAACTTTCTCTTACACCCTTCTAGTTCTCCGAAGTCCATTCTTTAGTTCCTTCCTGGCTACCTTGTAACCCTTGAAGCCCTGTCTGCTCAACTTTTTTCCTCCTTCCTCTTGACTCGATGTTCCACATCCCTTGTCACCCAAGGTTTTTTCAACCTACCATCCCCTCCTTGCCTCAGTGGGACAAATCTGTCCAGCATTATCAGCAAGTGCTCCCGAAACAACCTTCACATTTCTATCATGCATTTCATTGAGAACATCTGTTCCCAATTTAGACGCCCCGGTTTCTGCCTAGTTGCATTGTAATTCTCCCTCTCCGAATTAAATACTTTCCCATACTGTCTGCTCCCATCTTTCCAATCTTTCAAGTCTGAAGAGAAAATTTTCTAGAAGAAAACTTAAATTTCCTTACTTTCTGAACTTGTGAAGTCAGATACTTGGGGTGAGATGGGATAGTGGTAAATGTAAATTTAGTTATATCTCTGCATCTATAAATGCTCACTATGCAGGGAAAGAACTTAGGGGACACGTTGGATTGGTAATGGTTCTGAAACAGCTAATGTTGAATCTGTATTAAGGACTTCATCCAATATGATGATATTACAACACCTTTGTGCAGAGAAGAAAGAGTTTTGCATGAAGTCCTGATGGGGTCAGATGTGTCATCTCAGGCTGCTGATAGTCTTTTAATTGTGCGTAACTAGTCAATGTAACTATTACTATCATGAACAAATTGATTATTGTTAGCAATGCTATCTGCTCTCCACCTAGACTAGATGCATATTTGCACCTTAAACCACGAGAAAGTGAGGACTGCAGATGCTGGAGATCAGAGTCAAAAAGTGTCAGGAAGACCTGATGAAGAGCTTATACTCGAAATGTTGACTCTCCTACTCCTCAGATGCTGCCTGACTGGCTGTGCTTTTCTAGTTGACTCTGTACCTTAAACCGTCCCAGGACATATTTGCTGGCAATGTTTAAACGATGATCTGACTGACATACATACCTCAACAGGCACAATTCTGGTGTAGTTGCCCAGGATTGTAAAAGCTGACACAGCTGCACTGTCCCAACTGTTGCGACCACTGCTTTGCAACAGTCTCCCAAAAGTACTGTCCCGTTGATTTATCAAGAGAAAACACATTTTATAAACTGGAAACTTTCAATGTTCTCATTCCTGAAGTACTTGTATTGTTAATGTGAATAAGGTTCTGAAGATTTATTGGAACAGGTGAGGAAAATAAGGTGGTTCCGCTCTAGTCTTTCAAAGCTTCAATTCATTACAGTAACTGAAAGGTAATCATCATTTATTGTCTATTCAACATAGGAAAAGAAAGTGAAATATCAAAGTTGTTCTTTCTTTTGGATACGTATTTACAAGAGGAAATATGAAGTTAAGGTGTTTGAAGAATTGCAGTGTTATTTCTTGCATCACAACAGTTTCTAATTGCCTTACCCTTCTTTGTCCTGTCATTTTCTTTCTTAAGGTCATTTTATTCCTGCTAGGTTGAGGTCCATGGGCACTGAGTACCTTCCAGATCTTTTCTGAAAATGCCGACAATGTAAAGCATTTTAATAAGATAAATCGGTCTTCCTTTCTGCCCCATTCTATATCATCTTGCATTAAGAGACAGCTGGTTCCCCTTGATCTGAACCCAATCTCTGTGACAGGCTAACCACAACAACTTGATTTGTTAACATACTTCAAACATGAAAAGGGAAATAACTGCAAAGACATGCATCAATAATTTGCTCACTGATGCTCAGTTTAGATTCTGCCAGAATCACTCAGATCCAGAACACATCAATGTCCTATTTCAAGCATGGACAATGGAGCTGTGTTCCAGAGGTGAGTTGAAAGTGAATCCACTTGATGACAAGACAAAATTGGAATGAAGAGCCCTTGTAAAATTGAAGTCAATGAAAATTGATGGTAAAGCTCCAATGGTTGGAACCATACCTGCAAAAAGGGAGATTATCGATTTTACTTGCATATTTATCTTCTGTTTTTCATGCACTAGGGCAGAGATCTCTTTACATCTCTGTTCCCTGTAGCCTCTCACTATTTAGACAATATGCTTCATTTTTATTTGTTCTGCCAAAGTGGACAATTTCACACTTTCCCTCCATTTGTGAGATCTTTGCCTACTCATTTAATGTATCTGTATTCCTTTCTAGGCTCCGTATGACCTCTTCACAACTCACTTTCATACATACCCTCATCGCAACAGCAAATTTTGTGACTGTACCTTTGGTCCTTTCATCCATATCATTCTTATATATTATAAAGAGCTGAGGCTTCAGCATTGATTCCTGTGGCACAACATTCATTGCATTCTGCCAGCCTGAAAATGGCCTCAGTTCTTAGTCTCTATTGCTTGTTAGCCAGTTAATCTTCTATCTATGCCAATATTTCACCTCACACACCATGAACTTTTATTTTCTGCAGTAACCTTTGATGTGATATCTTATCAATGCTTTCTGGAATTTTAAATATGATCTATCAGCTGCATCTCCTTTATTTACAGCACAAGTTACTTATTCTAAAAACTGCAATAAATTAGCTAAACACCATTTCCTTTTGACAAAACCACATCATCTCTACCTGATTCCCTTGAATTTATCCAAATGCTCTGTTGTAACAATTTTAATTACACTTTCTAACATTTTCCCTATGACAGATATTAATCTAACTGGCCTGTAGTTTCCTACTTTTTGTCTCGCTCCCTTTTTGATTAAAGAAGTTCCATTTGCTGTTTTCCATTCGAAGGGAACTTTCCCTAAATATAATAAGTTTTGGAAAATTAAAACCAATTCATAAACTACTTCATGAGCTATTTCACTTTGTTAAAGACCTTAAGATGAAATCTATCAGGATCTGGGGATTTGTTAACCTACACTTGCAACAATTTACTCAGCACTACTTCCCTGGCAATTGTGTTCAGTTACTCGTTAGCTTTCAATTCCTGATTTACAGCTATTTCCTAAATGTTATTCATATTCTCTCTAGAGAAGACCAATGCAAAATAACTGTTCAATTTATGTGTCATCTGTTTAACTTCCATCATCAATTTCCCAGACCAATTTTTGAGAGGACCAACATTTATTTTGTCACTCTTTTCTTTTTGAGATACCTGAAAAAAACATTTCCACCTTTTAAATATTTTTGGCTAACTTTCTCTTGTCTTTTTCTCACACTTTGTTTTACTGCACCTTTCCAAAGTTGGACTCTTGAGTAGCAAGAGACAATTGACAGGCAATGGCCATCTCCAACAAAAGAGAATCCAGCCATTTCCATATAACATTGAATGGCATTACCATCAATAATCCATCAGCATCAGCATCCTGAAGTTTCAATGACGAGTAATGTAATTGGACCAGCGAAGGCCAAAGGTTGAGAAGTCTGTGGCAAGTAACTCATCTCTTGATTCCACATAAGGTTTCCACTATTTAAAATAAAGTCATAATGTGGAGTATTCAAATTATTGAGCCGAGAGGTGACAAACATACATGGGTTTCTGAGACATATAGGTTAAGGTAGGCACAGTGACAGACAACTTGTACAGATGAAAATAGATGGTCCTGTTAACATTTATGATGTCTAGCGTAAAGCTAAGGGATGCACAGGACATGAAAGTTTAAGATGGACTGATTCAGATTGTCACAGAGGAGAAGGAGTAAGTTTGAAGGAAGTGCATCATATGTCTGAGCCAAAATTTGTGACTCACAGTACTAACTTAAATGAGATTGTGGCTCTTCTACAATTTACTGCTGGCTGGATGGTCTGCTTTCATGTCTGATTGCAATGAGATAACCAGAGAAGACAGCAAGAGAGCTAGGTAAAATTGCCATCAACGTAAGAATTGACTCGCTATCAGTTGATCATGTCAGTCAGGGATGTAGATAAGGAAGAGAGGATCCCAAGAACTACTCCATTAAATTGGAGGGTGAGAGATGACAGGCTGCTGAAGTCACAATGCAAGATCAGAAGTGAATTCCCTGGACCTTCATACGATTTGTTCAAATGAATAGAAGGGAACCGAGTAAGAGCAATTATGTAAAAAACTGAAGGGGGAGAGATGCAGACAATAATCACACCTGCAAATGAAGCTAAGTTTTGAAGAATTTAGTTTGTAATCCAATAAATTGTACAGATAAGTTCAGATCAAAACATATCACCAGAATGTTTCCAGGTCCAGAAGTATCTCTTCAAAATTTGATGCCTAAATTTTCAAATCTTTCGTACATAAGAAGTTAGAGAAGGTGAGTAACAATGACTTTTGTTGTCTATGTGAATTATTATTGCACTGCAAGAAGATACCTATTATCAGGCATGCAAAAATCCCAACATTTTGAATTTGCATATGCCTAACCTTGTTATTATTTTTCATGCAGGAAACAGCATGACACCAAATAATGTACATCAGAGCAGAGTCAAACACTTCATAAGCATATTACAGTAATGTTGTTCCCTTTTTATCACACTGAATGAAATGAAATGAATTTTTTTTCATATATTAACTGTAAATTACGTTTTGCCTGGATAATAAAATTTTATTGTCATGAAACTGTTTTCCACTTCAAATGCATTTGAGAGATTGAAATGTAAATTATTCTAAGCTGCCTCTGACTTATTATAGATGTCTAAATAAATGAGACTTACATGATTGAGAAAATTTACAAAGTACCCTCTGGGGAAAAACAACTATCATACCATCGACTTTATGCTTTTTGTTAATATAAAAAACTAATATCTGTTTGTATTAAAAAAGGGAAGTAAACATATTTGTAAGGCTGTTTTATGCAAAACTCCTTGATTTGAATTTGAGCCTAATTAAAGTTCTACTATGAAAATGTTTGAGAGGATATCAATTGTGAATCCATCTGAAGGACAGACCTATTGTACCAATAGAATCATCACTGTGATTATGTGCCTATATCTGCATCAGGGATACTAACTTCTTTCCACAGTGACTGAACAAGCAAAAAATGCCACTTGGTGAGTTAGTGATCTCTGCAGACCAGGATAGCCCTTGCATCATAGTCTTTGTGAAGAATTAAGAAATGCTCTTGGAGCATAGATGGTGATTTGAAGAAAGGAGGTAAACAATCAAACATGATGTTACCTAACATCCTTTGGACTCTACCACTAAATTGTGTGTATTAAGGACAAGATCAAGATGGGGCTCAGCTAAGAAGATCTCTGATCAGATGCTCTACTGTCTCTCTTCATCAAAACAAACTATAACTCGATCGGATACAGGAGACATTAGCCAGAGCTTGTTGAACGATAGCCAAGTGATAATTTCATTCAGTAAAGCTTTGATGCATGAAGGAATAACAGGAATCGATTTCCTTTTAATGTTCACTAAAATTCATTAAATGCACCTGAAAAATATGAAAACAGGCATCTTCTATTTTATTTCCCAGCACAGGTCTTAATATTTTGTTTTGAGAACACTTGAAGGGTTAAATTTCCATGTACTCATTAACATTCTCCAATGTCCAGTTGGCAAGTGAAATATCCAAATGGATGTTTAGTCTTATGTATTTCCTCCAAAGCATCCAATGCCCTTCTGTGCAAATTAATGTGTGGGAGACTTTATTTTGGTACCTGATAGCCAATTCAAGGTGACAGATGAGTGCAACTTTGTGATGTTGGTATACAAAATATCTAGTTTCATTTAGGAGTGCACACTGATTCCTCATCAACTGGAAGGAAAGGGTTTGAGGAGCACTGAAAAATTAAAATTTCCAAAATTTGACCCCAAGCTGTTACCATTTTGTTTGGTGGTGCTTGAGTGTAACATCTGTGCCCTGACTTGGAGAGAAGAGACATCTGATTATAATATTTATGAAAACCTGATGTAAATTTAACAGTGATGCATCATGTTACTCAGATCTGGAATCACAGAGAGGAGACTTTTTGGCTGATAAGTGCTTTTTAAAATGTAGCATGTGTGGCAAGAAGGGCAGTAGTTTTTCTCCACCAAAACAGGTGCTGATCATGGCTTCTCCTTGCTCCTGTGATCAAATGGTATAATTTCTTCAACCTCTGCAATTCTAAGTCACCTTTCCAGAAATAAATTGACACCCCACCAACCCAATCTTGAAAACTTGACCCACCCCTTTTTCCCAAACCTGCAATTCCAAACATCCCTTTCTTACAACTGTCTGAACTCACTCCCTTCAAACCTGCAACTCCCAGCCTCAGATTAATGTAATCAACAAATCCCACAGACAAACTCTCCATAAATTATTGGATAAACTGCCCATTCAGTCCTGCAATCTTTCCAAAAACTATTAGCTTTCCTGCCTGTATACTGGTCAGACTGCCAATTTGAATGCCAAAGAGGAAACAGGATAAACAAATGGTAATGAGGTCCGCCTGTGAGATTAATTCATCAACTTTTGAAAAGTGAGACTCAATCTCGAGGGAACAATCCCAGGGCTAATATAAATGCTGCGGGAGAGGAATTCAGGTCGACATATTATGAGAGTAACCCATGGAATGGAAGACTGCTTCTTTGCGGGGCATTGGCATGTGCCCAGCATGAAACAATGGGTACATAGATGAAAACTTAAAATTGACTTTATGGTTCATTAAGTTGTTATTCTGCTAAAGGTTCAGTTTCTTGCTATATCAGTGGGTTTTCTTGTTGGATTATTTAGCTTCTTCAAGTTTTTCAAAATACAATGAAGTACCAGCTACGAGTTATTTCTCACTATCTTACTCCACAAACCTTAACACGCACCCATATCAGCATGAATATGGATATTTTAAGTCTTCAGAGGATAACATGACTGATAGCGATTTATAAAAACTGAAATTTAGTATTCTGATTAGCTTATAAGAATAAATTTGCCAATAGCCAGTCAGAGACTGAATTCAAGTTGTGTTGCATCATAGTATTTAGCATAGAAAGATAGAGAAAAGCAAGAAAACTAGATACATAACTTATTTAAATTCAAATTAATGAAAACTAAAGCTGAGGCACTGGAAGATGTGAGAAATAGGAAGACACAGTCAAAATTGAAATTGAATATTTGATTGTAAATACATTTAATTTGATCCAGTAAAGCATTGCTTTTGTATATTATTAATAATGCAGTAAATAGTAATTATTGATATATGGTAGTACTTTAATAATAGAGGTTATTTCAGTGTTACAATTATGTGCAGAAATAAACTGCCAGTCTTCATCTAGAGCAATAAATGCCCCAAATTAACACTTTCAGGGCCAAAATAGATCTTTCCTTATATTACCTTTTAGTATTTTGCAAATCACCTTAGATCTTATTTAATTTTTGTCCTCTGTCAATGGAAACAATTTGTCCCTAGTTGCTTTGTTTAGACCCTTATGGTTTTGAAATGCTCCATCAAATTTTCTCTTGACCTTTTCATCTCTAATAAGAGCAATAAGCTTCTCCAATTACTTTTCATTGAGCATAATTTGGAATTGACTCGCAAATCTTTTCTGTGCCTTTCAAAAAGCCTTCACATCCTTCCTAAAGTGTGGTGCTCCAGAACTGGATTTAATATTTCTTGTTTCTAAAATCAGTACTTCCTTTACAAATTCTCAGTAGTGGTTTATGCTGTACCACGGATCCCTAGGTAGGCCGAAGACATGGATTAATGAATTACCCCAAAAACACCTTATGCATACTACATGCTAGTAGAGTTGGCAAGGTACTATAGGTACCATAATGTACCAGGAGTGGTCATCTAGAGAAATGGCACATTGCTGATTTATCAACTTTAACCTCAGTCAGCTTATCATAAGTTCTTGGCTCATTTAGTGTTCTAACTATTTTTGATTATTAATTTTCCTTGCCAAGGACAGATGGAAAATATTAATTTCAGCCATGCTCTCTGCCTTGGTGCAGATTTTTGCCCCCTAATTGTCCCATTCTTCATTTAGGACCTATTATTATTTTTATGCTAATAGAAGACCTTGGTTTCCCTGTTACTTTGGATATCAGTCTCTTTTTGTAGTCTTTCCCTGTCCCTTTCATTTCTTTTCTCACTTCCTCTCTGACCTTTCTACATTCAGTTTGCTTTTCATTTATATTATCCACCTGAAATAGCCCTCTATTTTCTTTATGTCTTCACCTTACCGTCTGCCTCTTTTATCTTCCTAGAAATCCTAGTACTAAATGCACTACTTTTGTACTTAGTTAGAAGGTACTTTGACTGTACCTGATCCATCTCTATTTTAAAGGCAGTCTTTTCTTCTGTTTCAATTTTGATTTGCCATTTGTGTATTTGAATTTGCCCAGGACATGTCTGAATTTGTCTTTCCAATTAATTATTTGGATCTTACATTTCTTATTGTACTTCTCCAAAGCCAATCTTAACACTTTGGTAAAATGATCATTGTACCTCAAATATTCCTTGCCTGATATTTGATCTAGTTTGTTCACTAAAACTGGATCCAGAAATACCCCCTTCCTCATTATTTTGGAAAGGTACATATCATGAGAATATCCTGAATTCTCTTCATCCTTTCTGACCTATACACTACTCCTATTCCAGTTTGTATTAAGATCATTAAAATCCCCTGTTGTTGCCACTCCAAAAGATTATAAAGTGTCAGGAGGCCTGGGTTCAAGTCTTTCTTGCTCTGTGTGTGTGGAATTATATTTTTGAATAGGTTGATTTGGAAAATATTTATAAAGTGCCTAATTGAAAGATAACAGGTTGTTTCTCAAGATCATGATGAAGTTTACTGGAGCACCACAGGAAGTTGAGGATAGAGCAGTCAGGCTGGAGGCAAGGTGCAGAATTAAAATTACAGGGAACTGCATGCTTGGGGTGACTGTGGTAAACTGAATGGATGGGTTCTGCAAAGCGGTCAGTCAATAAACGTTTAGTCTCCCCAGGCTAGAGGAGGTTGAATTGTGAGCGGCGAATGTAGAAGGCTGAATTGAAAGAAGTACATGTAAATCATTGCTTCCTCAGGATGGGGTATGATGCCTTGGATAGTGAGGAAGTAGGAAGTGAAAGTGAAGGTGTTGGGAGGTTTCCTGCAATTCCTTTGAAATGTCCCATGGGAAGGAGAAGGATCATTGGAAGTGACTGAGGAAGGAACCAGAGTATACTGGAGGAAATAGTCTCTTGAAAATGTTGATAGGGAGTTGAGGCCTCACAGTGATCTGGGGTAATGGCATCATGCTGAATGTAATGGAAATGACAGAGGAAGATCTGATGAACATGAAGGCTGATTGCAAGGACAGGAGGAGTCATATCGTGATTGTGGGAGGGAAGGAGAAAGGGTGAAATCAGAAGTGTAGGAAATAGGATCAAACTTAATGGAAGGCTGTATCAGCCATGCTAGGGATTTGAATTTGAGTTGAGAACAAAGGAGGAAACATTAGAGGTGCTGGTGTGGAAGGCTGCACCATTAAAAGAATATGATGGTGATGGAGAAACTGGAAGTAAAGTGGAGCTCTGATAAGCAACAAAGCATAGGGAAATGTATTTGACATATCAATGGGAGTTAGTGGCTTATAGTGAATCTTGATCCCTAGAAATGGAATCAGCAAAGTTAAAGAAAAGTTGGAGATGCACTATGTGAAGGTGAGGAAGGATGAAATTAAATTTGATAAAAACTTCTAGTTTGGATTACAGCAGGAAATGACACCAATGTAAGCAGCAATTTGTATAAATGCAAGTTGAGAGAGAGAGAGCGAGAAGCTGAGCAGTACTGGAACAATAAATATTACATAAATCCAATAAAAGGTAGGTATAGGGAGGGTTCATGCAAGTACCTATAGTTGGAGGAAGTAAGTAGACGTAAAAGAGATATTCAATGTAAAAGCTAGTTCAGCCAAACAGACAATGGTGATAATGGATGGAAACTTGTTGGATTTCTGTTCAAGGAAGAAGCAAAGAACCTGGTAACTGTCTTGCTGGAGGATTGAGATGTATAGAGATTGGGAGTCCATGATGAAGAGGAGAGGGCTAGGGCCTGGAAACTATCAGCTGTTCAAGTAATCAAGGGCATTAAAGGATCAATGGATAGAGACTGGACAAGGGGAGAAAGTAAAAATAAGAGGAAATTAGTTTAGGAGGGCAGAAATATAACTACAACTATGGCAAATGAATGCAGTGCTGTTTGTGAATCTTGGGATGGAAAAGAAAGTGGATTGTTCAGGGTTAGGGAAAAGTGAGATTAGAGGCCATAAAAAGTAGATCACAAGAGTAGATGAGGTCAATAACAATTTTTGACACAATGTGTTGATCTTCAGTGGTGAGGCTATGATGCTGGGAAGATAGAAGGAAGCTCTGGAGAGTTGGCATTTGGCCTCTACCATGGAGAGGGCCTCTTCTTGGTGTGGTATTTGATGTGCTATAAGTGACAGAGCTGGATTATCATCTGCTAATGTGAAATGGACATAACTTGTATCCTCGGCAGCTATTTGTTATGCAGTGTGCGTTTTTAATAGTTATAGGATCTCTGATATGTTTACTTCTAATGGGCAATAGCTCTGGTGCAACCTTTAAATTACACTAACACAGTAATTCATCCTTCACTACACAATACAATCCTCCTTACACATAGTGCTGGAATTTTCTGCTTATACAGGGAAATCAGGAATGTGCACTTAATGCTGGCCTTGCCAACAATGCTCACATCCAAAGAACAAATATGTTTTAAAAATTCCTGTACATATTAATTCATTCAGGAATGCAACCTGCCAGTGATCCAGGTCTGACTTTGGCTGGTTTGCTTTTGTCATGTTATTTTGCATAATTCAGTAAAACTCCATATGTCTGTGAGGAGTCTCATCTGTTAACTGTGGGTTTCTTGATTCCATTCTCTGTACAACTAAGACCTCATAAAACAAAACCTAAAAATACATTCTAATATTATTTTGCAGTGCTTTTATGTTATTTTAATTTCTAGCTTTTCTCAACAACCATTAATCATTTTAAAGTTAATATCTCGATTTTGAGGTAATGGGAATGTGGATGTGGCCGTTTTTGGTCAGCTCCTTGTCATCAGCTCCTTGTTCCGGTCGCGCACTGTGCATGAGAATTATTCAGTCCCCTTGGGTTCCTTTGAGGGAGGGAGCATTGTCCTTGGTAAGTGTGTGAACACATAGCCACAGACAATGGGGGTCCAGGCTGGAGTGTGGGCGGATGGAGCAGGAATTGATAAGTGCTGCCTGACACTGTGCCAGGAGAAACAGTGAGGGGAACTGGAGTAGATATCCAGCTGCTGGGCACAAATGAATACAAGCTGGATGGCATAAAATTCCCTTTAAATTTGATAGTGAAGCCCAGGACAAGAGACTTTCTGTTCGTGGTCTGGATGGCAAGGTAATAAGGTTCAAATTTTTGAGAAGACCTAGCCGTAGGAGTCCCGTGAACAGGCTGACCCCCAACTTCACTTTTTTTCTGTTATGCTTTAACTCCAGCTTTAATCCTAAATCCATTTTGCAAAGAGTGGAGATAGCAGATAAAAGGGAAAGGTTTATTCCTACTGAACACAAGACATTCCTGTTCCCATTGTTTGACAAACAAATTTGCAACACTGCCGATCCAAGACCAGGAGATGAATGAAATTTCTATATTTTTGGAGTGTCAAGCAACAGTCATCCACTATTAGGAGTTTGTTTTCTAAGAATATACCTTTTCTTTTAGTGAAGATACTTATATGTTGGTGCCAGAGGAATAACGAATCACTGAGCTGGAACCTGTGTCAGTTCATTGTGCTTCTCCAGCATTACATTCAGACAATTTTATTTTATTCAAATATACCTCAGCATCACATCATAGAGACAAGCATGACAAGATAACTGAAAAGAGATTCTAATTTTATAAATGGCAGTGCTGGAGAATTGGAATGGTCAATCTTCCAGGGGATTTAAAAAGTAACCGCCAACTCTGTCATGAAACCTTGTGCTTAGTACAGTTTAGAAAACAATTCTACTCCATTGTTGGCAATGCAGGCATTCATCAGCCAGTCCCAGTTGCCCTGTGATGGCTGTGGTGCCTATGGGCGGCATTATGAAGCTCAGTGGTTAGCACTGCTGCCTCACAGTACCAGGGACCCTGGTTCAATTCCAGCCTCAGGCGACTGTCCATGTGGAGTTTGCACAGTCTCCCCGTGTCTGTGTGGAGGTGCTCCGATTTTGTCCCACAATCCGAAGGTGTGCAGGTTAGGTGAATTGGCCATGCCAAATTGCCCATAGTGTTCGGGGATGTGCATTAGTCAGGGGAAATGTAGAGTAATAGGGTAGGGGAATGGGTCTGGATAGGTTACTCTTCAGAGGGTCAGTGTGGATATTTTGGGGCAAATGGATTCTATGGTGAGCTACCTGCTTGAACAGTTGCAGTCCCTGTAATGAAGGTACACCCATTGTACTGGTAATTTGGGAGTCCCAGGCTTTTGACCCAATAGGAAAGGAATCATGACATTTGTAATCTCTGACTCATTATAGATAATACCATGGAAGATCTACTCGTTTTTCTTTTTAAAATCATTTAACAAATGCATAGAAATAGAAATCCTCACTTCAGTATTCAGTACTGGTGTGGGATCATTTAATGTATCTCAAAGTGTTCTGAGTGAATTCAATATTTCTCAACAAAACTAGAGACGGTGTGTTTTTTCTTGTCCTTCAGGTGGCTTAAGGAGTGATTATTATCATCACTGTTTTAACAGAAGTTCCCTAACCAGAGGCACTGCTGAATGATAATGACTCCATACACTGACATTTTTCTTCATGAACTCTTGAATTGTTTGTTACTGTCCTGTTAATTCCCCTCATTTTCACAGAGAGGGCATTCTCCAGTTTGTGGGTTTTAAACTATTGCAAATTATGGAAAGTTCTAACATGCAACAATTCAGTAGCTTAGTAACTGAAGCATGTACCACTGCAGTTAGTAATCACATCGCTGAGAACATCCCTCAGTCCTCTCTTTCTGATATTATTAAATTGAAAAGGGTGCAGAAAAGATTTATAAGGATGTTACCAGAAACAGACGGTATGAGTTATAAGAAGGGGCTAGGTAGACTGGGACATTTTCCCTGGTGTGGAAGGTTGAGGGTGATCTTATAGAGATTTGTAAAATCATGAGGGGCATGGACAGGATGAATAGCAGAGGTCTTTTCCTTAGGGTAGGGGAATTCAAAACTAGAGAGCATTGTTTTAAGGTGAGAGGGGAAAGATTTAAAAAGGACCTGAAGGGAAGATGTTTCACACAGAGGGTGGTTTGTATGTGGAATGAACTGCCAGAGGAAGTGATAGATGCAGGCGTAATTACAACATTGAAACATTTGGACAGGTGAATGAATATTAAGGGTTTGGATGGATATGGGCAAAATGTAGGCAAATAGGACTAGTTTTGTTTGGGAAATCTGGTCGGCATGGACGAGTTGGGTTGAAGGATCTGTTTTCATGCTGTATAGTTCTATGACTCTATTGTGTTCAATGTCGAGTATAAAAGAACTTTCCAGGAGCAAATCAGGCAGAGCTTAGACTATGTGATCAATTGAGTGAAACTCCAACATATAATAATCCTTGTAACTGAACTCTATGATCCATATGTTCGCATAGCCAGACAGCTGTTGAAATAGTGCAGAGTTGAATTGCATGTTGGGACTGTGCAGAATCCCTGACTCAGCTGAACCCATTGGAATTGCCCACCACATTGACCCTTCAGATGGACAAAAAAATGCTTCTTAAGGTTGGAAACTTTACAGGGTTCCATCTCACATAAGTTTAATATTTATCCTGGAAAAGCTAGAGGGTTATAAATCTACCTTTTGAGAAATCATTAAACTGAATAGTCTATTCAACAATGAGCACCCCCAGTTGCACCCTGACCACTCCCTCCTAGCTGCCCCCACCAGAAACAGCACCCCTTCCCTTTGGACCTGACCCGCTGGACTGTAACAACTGTGCCACACCCCAATCCCCCCTGTCACCTGCCACCCCCACCCTGGACCTGACAACTCTGTAAGCAGGTTGTTTATCAGTCTGTAAATCCCTCCAGCACTCTTGATGGCAGTCAGTAAGAGCTGGAAAGTTTCCTGCTGTCATCCATATTCCAGAGGGCAACAACTTACCAATTTCATCATAGACAAATCCAATGAAAGTTCATGGTCACCAGAATATGTGAAGAGTAAACAACATGGCATTGAAAATAAACAGCAATGAGATAGAAAGAACATCACTAAATTCTTCAGCCCTGAAATTCTACCATGCATTGTAACAATAGAGTATATCTATCTAAAACTTATTTTTCCACTCTGAGTGACAGAAGCCTTGACCCCATCAATAGATTTTAGCTAGTCCTGCTGGGAGGAAAGGGAGAACAGTGAGTCAACAGTCCACCATAAATATTGTCTTGTTTTCCTTTTCATTGAAGGTGAGCAGGATGTAAAACCATTGACTGACCACATTTTGCTTGTTTTCCACCCAACAAAAATGATTAAAATCAGCCTCCATAGCTGCTCCATGTCTATTAAAGTAGCAAAGGCAAAGGTTTTTTTAACAACAGTGTTGAGTACTTGGCCACAATTAATTCTGATGCCTTCAATTTTCTGTTCCTTCATTCTTTTATATGATGTTGTAAAGCATTCATTTTTATTACTTTCAAAGCAATGGAACAAACATTCGAGACCTCTATAAATGTGCTTGAATTGAACACACAATGCTGCAGTTGAGTTACCATGGAAGCAGAGTGCTACCTGACTCACTTTGGATATTCGAGGAATCTCTCAGCCTATTGAGCATCTAATAATAAAGAAAAAAATGTGATTCTGACAGATTTGGTAATTATTTTCTTATTTCTGTGGAGAGTTTCTTTGATGTTGCTTCTTTGTTAAGGCTGAATCTTGTCAACTACATCGAGGTGGCTTTGATGATTGGAAAGACAGAAAAATTTGAAATGTATGCATCAGGTTAATCAGTTGTGGGTAGCTGATTATCAATAATTAGATGCCCTCTTAAATGTAAATTGGAATGTGGTTGATATGAATGATTATCATTCTGGACTCTGTGATCCTATTTCAACTCAGTGGAATCTGGTCATTTATTAATAGTTTTGAGGTGCTGTGTTCATGTGTCTACCTCTGAGCGAGGACTGTAGGGTTCAATTTCCACTTCAGTATGTGAAGTCAAGTGGTGTCATAACATGGACAAACAATTTTATAATGAACCAGAGACAAGTTGGGATCTTACCAAAGATAAATGGGCTCACTGTTGAGGTAACAGCCTTGAGGGTTCCCAGCAGGACTCCACTGAGATCTCCTTTCTTTTGCACCCACTCTGCAGCCGAGGGAGCTAGAGGGCTTTGAGCATAGATCATCCACTGGGAGTGTTTCATTCTCCCTCCCCACCACCATTTCATAATTACAGCCGAGTAGCTTTGGCCACAGTTTACTTTTAAACATTTAAAAATCTTCAAAGGATGTCTTCCTTCTGAGGCACCTGTTCTTAAATTTATTCACGGTGTGTGACCAAGGCTTGCAAAGTCAACAGTTTAGTGCCCATCCCTAGTTACCCTGGAGAAGGCTGTGGGTGAGCTTGCTTCTTGAATTGCTGCAGTCCTTGGAACGTAGAGACACTCACAGTATTGCTAAGGAAGGAGTTCCAGGATTTTTAGGGATGGAACGATGACATGTTTCGAAGTCAGAATGGTTCGTGGTTTGGAGGATAACTTGCAGCTGGTGGTGCTCCCATCTCTCTGTAATCCTTACCCTTCAAAGTTCAAGAGGTTAAGGATTTGGAAGGGCTGTCAGAATAGCCTTAAATTGCTACAGTGAATATTGTCGATAATACACACTGTTGCCACTGTGTTTCAGTGCTGAAGGTAGTGACTGTTGAAAATGGTGTGCTAATCATGCCATGGCTTTGTGTCAAGCTTCTTGAGTGTTGTTGAAGCTATACCACTGTGGGACCCTTGCAGACCTCCCATAGAGTGTCAGTGCTCACCTCTGCCAGAGTCTCAGGCACTCTCTCACTAGCCCTCACAATGACAGAGCCTGCCCCTATCTTTAATTGGGCAACATTTTGCATTGAATATTCAGTTTATTCTATCATTCATAATAAGGAATATTGCAAAGGTAAGACAATTTTACACAATATCAGATGGAAGCTGCAGGAAATATATTCGTACAGTTTTAACTTGATAAACCCAGGTCGGAATGGGATGTGTTGAATAGCCAAGTTATACCTTGTTTGATTTTACTTTCTATTATAAAAAGACAAAATAAAAGGATACAACCCAAAATTGTCTATTTCTTGCCCTGCAAGTTGGATTATCCCTAAAACTCTCACATTGAGATAAAATGTCAAATTACTGTGATTATTCACCCTAAGGAAAGTTCCTTATTCATTTTTAAAGAAGGTGAAGCATGAAGTTAATTCAGTGCTGTGTTAGAGGTGACTTATCAGTGACAAAACCCACAGGTTCATGTCCAGGTACAGTTTCAGTACTGAAGCCAAATGGTTCACTGTGCATTTGTGTTGACACTATTAAACAGGCAGTGAGAAGGGAGATCCCCTTTTTTGCCAGACTCTCATCTACTGGCACTGAAATTCATACACTGAAATTATTACTCATTTTGTATAATAAAATGTTGTTTGGGCTTGATGACAGCATCCTATTAGTGGTGAACTCCATTTGTGTAGCTACTGTATAGTAGCAGTGTGAAACAGTGAATCGATTGCTCAAACCTTTAAGATGCTTTACTTTTCCAGGTGCAATGCCAAATATATAGGTAGTACTTCCCAACAACTGGTAGATTGTGTCAAACAGCAAACAACATACTGCCCTACAGGAGCAGCCTGGACTGTCTCCAGTCCCACAGTAATGTGGTTGACACTTAGCTGATCTCTTAGCAGTTAGGGATGGGCAATACATGCTGGACTAGCCAGCAATGCTCACATTAAATAAAATAATTTAAAAATGACTTATTTATAATTTGATATTTAATTCACTACAAAATATTTACCTGCAATCATAAAGAGAAAGTTCAAAAGACAGATGAAAACTGTGCTCAAGTCCCATTCTCAGATGATACATCAAGCGTTGAAGGTAACTTAATGTCATGGATGATCTGCTGATTTATGTTGAGACATGGGTCATTTCAAGTGTCCATAAACTTGAGATTTTTTAACAGGATACACCAAGGTCACTTGAAAATTAGAAAATGCCATGCCAGAGAGAAAAATTCAATGTGGTGGCCAGCAATTTCAAAATTACAGAAGAAGTTATTTCAAACTGACTCAACTGTATAATCCACCTTCAGGAGCAAGTCAATGCTGCTTTTGTTTTCAGGGAAAAGAAAGCAGAAGGAGGAAGGTCAACTGTGCAGGAAATGGTGTAATATTCTGCTATGTTTGAGCAAAAGTTTGGAAAACAGAACCTTTCCCACTTCCTAGAGAGCTGAGGACAACATCAAAAAGACTGGTGAAACAACCACAGCGATTAACCCTCCGAGCCAGAGATGAAGACAGAGATTTGCAGATTGGGATAAGGGTGGACATAGGATTACATAATTACTGTATAGAGTCAGAGACTTAAGGGAGATTTAATGTAAACAGTTAATGCTAAATATGTAATTACTCAGTTTATATTATTAGTGATGTAAGGCATCACATGAAAATAGACTCTCCAGAGAGGTGGTTCAATGTTAATCCTTGTGTTAAGCTTTATCCTGGAAAGGGAAGAACAATTAACGAAAGGTAACATCACTAATAGCCAAGCTTCCAGTGGGCTCTATTGATCCTAACCAAGCATACAACATCCCCTAAGGACCAGGACGATGATAACAGAGAAAAATCTCCTGCTCCTCTTTAAATCAGGCCATTCCTAATTTCAAATCCATCAGAGGATGCGAATAATGCCGAATGAATGCCTCATCAGAGAGAAGCCACCTTGCACAGTGGGACACTCGTGAATTATTAGGTTAGATTTCATGCTTAAATTACTGGAGTGGGTATTGGACCTTTAGTCTGTCTTACAGGCAACTGTGTCATATTCTGAGCCAAAGCTGACACAATAGAATGTGATGTGTTTTTAAATACAATTATTTTATGAAGTCCATTATTCTCTTATTGAATAAAAAAAAGCACAGATGAAATTACAATTCAGTTGCTCTTTCAAATAACATGTGTTTTATATAATCATGTAGAAAGCAGTGGAGGTGACTGAGGTTAAAGGGTTCCCTTCTCAGTGATATTTAATATTGATACCAGAGGAAAGTTGAGCTTTGATGGCAGGAATAACTACTGTCAAGTACACTGTGAATTGTATGAGAGCTATCACATAGCCTTGCTTGAACCAAGTCTGAGTTTCAAAGGTATCTGTTTCAGATTTCTAATCAATAAAGTTGTAGTTATGTTGTTAGGAAGGATTTGCCAAGGGAAGGTCTTGTCTAAATAGAAGTATTGTGATAAAGTTTCTTGGAGTCCAAATCATTGGAGCACGTTCTACAGAGCCTTTGTGATTTACTGAATCAAATACTTTGGTCAGATCAATTAATGCAATAAAGAGTTCCTGGTGTTTTCTCAACATTCTTCTTGGATATGTCTGACAACAAGGCCTATGTCAGAGTGTGCTCCAAAAGGTGTAAAACCATTAGATTATAAAATATAGGAGCTGAAGTAGGCTATTCGGTCCATCAAGTCTGCTCTGCCATATAATGAGATCATGGCAGATCTGATAATCTTTCACTTTCCTACCTTATTCCCATAATCCTTGATTGCCTTACTGATTAAAAATCTGTTTATCCCAGCCTTGAATATACTTACCAACCCACCCTTGATGCCTCTGTGGTATAAAATTGACAGATTCACTAGCCACAGAGAAAGGAAATTTCTTCTCCTTTTTATCTTAAAGAAGCAACACTTTACTCTGAGATTATGCTCTCTGAGACACTATCTCTCAGCATCTACCCTGTTCAGCTCCCGAAAAATCTTGCATGTTCCAATAAGGTCGCCTCTTATTTTTTTCTAATCTTCAGTAAGTACAGGTACTACCTACACCATCTCTTCTCTTAAGAATACCCCTCCATACCCAGTTTCAACCTACCGAATCTTCTGTAGACTGGCTCTAAGGCCAGCATATCATTTCTTAGAATACTGTTCACAGTATTCCAAGAGAGTCTAACTTGTGCACTGTATCATTTTAGCAAAACTTCCCTACATTTTTACTCCATTCCCGTTGAAATAAAGACGAACATTTAATTTGTCTTCACTATAAACTGCTGAATTTATGTTTCTTGTTTTGATTTATGCATATGAAGATTCCAAAATCCCTCTATGCAGCAGATTTCTGCAGTTTTTCACCAGATAAATAATATTCAGCTCCTTTATTCTTCCTGCCCAAGTGTTAGAGGCTACTATAGAGGATGTAATAGCAAATTAATTCAAAATACATAATATAAATATGGGATATTAGCATCATGTTGTGGAAGGGAAATTATGCCTAACAAATTTATTAGAAGTCTTTGATGAGGTAACAAGCTGGTTAGATAAAGAGAAACAGAGGTACGTAATATATTTGGATTTCAAAAATAATTTTTGACAAGGTACTGCACATAGGAACACTTAATAAGATATAAGCCCATGGTGTTGGTGTGGATTTAAGAGAAGTTAACTAATTGAAGATGGGGAGTTAGGATAAGGGAGTATTTTTAGGTTGGCAATCTGTACCCAATGGAGTGCCACAGGGATCAATGCTAGAGCCTCTAATATAATATCTAATCATAGATTCACACAGCATGGAAACAGACCCTTTGGTCCAACCAGTCTATGCCGACCATAACCCCAAACTGATCTAGTCCTATCTGCCTTCACCTGGCCCACATCCCTCCAAACATTTCCTATTCAAGTTTTTATCTAAATGTCTTTTAAACATTGTAACTGTAGGTGCATCCACTACTTCCGCTGGAAGTTTATTCTATACACGAACCACTCTCTGTATAAAAAAAGGCCTCTCATGTTTTACTTTGATCTTTCTCCTCTCACCTGAAACATATGCCACCTAGTCTTGAAATCCCCCATCCCAGGGAAAAAACACCTGCCATTCACCTTATTTAAGTCCCTCATTATTTTATAAGCCTCAATAAAGTCACTCCCAACTTCTTACGTTTCAGGGAGGCCTATCCAGCCTCTACTTATAACTCAAACACTCAATTCCCGACAACATCCTGGTAAATATTTTCTGAACCCTCTCCAGCTTAATAATATTCTTCCTATAACAGGGTGACCAGAACTGCATACAGTACTCCAGAAGGGGTCTCACCTATGTCCTGTAGAACCTCAACATAACACCCCAACTCCTATACTCAAAGGTCTGAGCAATGAAGGCAAACATGCTAAATATCTTCTTAACCACTCTGTCTATATGTGATGTAAACATCAAAGAATTATGCACCTGAACCCCAGGACTCTCTGTTCTATAATACTGCTAAGGCTCTACTTTTAATATATAAGTCTTGTCTTTGTTTAACCAAAATGTAATACCTCACATTTATCCTAATTAAACTCAATTTGCCACTCTGCAGCCCATTGACCCAAGCTCCCTTTATAATCTGAGATGACTTTCTTCATTGTCCACTATACGACCACTATACTTTGGTGTCATCTGCAGACTTATGGATGCTTTCTATATTCTCATTTAAATCATTTACATAAATGACAAACAAAAGTGGGCCAGCACTGAATCTTGTGGAACACCGCTGGTCACAGGTCTCCAATCCAAAAAAAGCCCTTCACCATCATTCTCTGTCTCCTGTCGTTAAGCCAATTTTGTATCCAATTGGCAAGTTCACCCTGAATCCCATTAAAACTAACTTAAGTCATTAGTCTACCATGTAGAACCTTGTCAAAGACTTTACTAAAGTCCAAGTAAATAATGTCTACCGCTCTGCCCTTGTTAATCTTTTCGGTTACATCATCAAAAACTTCAATCAACTTTGTGAGACATGATTTCCCTCATACAACACCATGCTGACTACCCTTAGTCATTCCTTGCCTCTCTAAATCCATATGAATTCTAAGTTTCAGAATCACTTCCGACAAGCGGGCGGCACGGTGGCACAGTGGTTAGCACTGCTGCCTCACAGCGCCAGAGACCCGGGTTCAATTCCCGACTCAGGCGACTGACTGTGTGGAGTTTGCACATTCTCCCCGTGTCTGCGTGGGTTTCCTCCGGGTGCTCCGGTTTCCTCCCACAGTCCAAAGATGTGCAGGTCAGGTGAATTGGCCATGCTAAATTGCCCGTAGTGTTAGGTTAAAGGGGTAAATGTAGGGTTATGGGTGGGTTGCGCTTCGGCGGGTCGGTGTGGACTTGTTGGGCCGAAGGGCCTGTTTCCACACTGTAAGTAATCTAATCTAAGTTACTCACCACTGTAGTCAGACTCACAGATCTATAGTTCCCAAGCTTCTCCTTATATCTTCTGAGACAAAGGCACAACATTTGCTGCTCACCAATCATTTGGCACCTCACCCATATTTATAAATGATAGAAATATTTCTGCAAGGAGCCTCACAATTGCCTTTTTAACCTCCCTGATATATGGGATCAGGTCCTGGTGATTTATCCAACTTTATATTTTCTACGACGTCCAACACTTCTACTTCTGTAATGTGAACTGTTTCCAAAACATTATTATTTATTTCCCTGAGTTCCCTGGCCTTCAATTCTTTGTCTGCAGTAAAAACTGATGCAAAATATCAAACACTGCCCCCTCTGACCTATCACATTCTCCCTCACTTTCATGCACCTATCATTTTCCCAGCTACCTCTCTCCAACCTCTCCCCTCCCATTTACCTCTCAACCCCTGGCCCACAAACCTCATCCCTGATGAAGGGCTTATACCTGAAACATCGATTCCCAATTCTGCAGTCCATTTTAAGGACATATATGAGAGAAGTACTATTGCTAAGTTTGCTGATGGCACAGGAGGTGATGATGACACAAAGAATCTTTAGAGGAACATAAACAGTTAAATGAAGGGATAAACATTTGGCAGATAGAATATAATGTGAGAAAATGTATTATGTACAATGGCTGGAAACAAAAGGAGCTGAATATTATTTAAACAGAGAAAAACTTCAGAGAGTGGGAGCAGAGACAGATTTAAGGAGTCCCATGAGTGAATCATTGAAAGCTAGCCTCCAAGTTCAACAGGTACTCGGGATGATAAGTGAAATGCTAACCTTTATTTCAAAAAGAATGGACTATAAAATTGATAAATCTTGCTGAAACCAGGCAAACCTGAATTACTGTAAACAAATTTGGCTCCTGGATCTGAGGAAAGATGCACTAGATTCCAGAGAAAGTTCACTCGTTGGTCTCTAATATGTAGGGACCTTTTTAAAAGGAAAGGTTCAGTAGATTGGGTTTGTCCTAGAAAGTGGAGTCACACATAGACAGGGTGGTGAAAATAGCATTTGGAATGCGTGCCTTCATTGGTCAGTGCATTGGGTATTGAAGTTAGGAGGTCATGTTGTGGCTGCTCAGAACATTAGTTAGGCCACTTTTGGAATACTGCATTCAGTTCTGGATCCCTGCTATAGGAAGGATGTTGTTAAGCTTGGAAAAGTTCTGAAAAGATTTACAAGGGTGTTCCTGGAATTGGAGGGTTTGAGCTATTGGGAAAGGCTGAATAGGCTGAGGCTTTTTTCTCTGGAGCATCAGAGGCTGAGGGGTGAGGTTTATTGAGATTTATAAAATCATAAGGGACAAGGATAGGGTGAATAGCCAAGGTCTTTTTGCCAGGGTAGGGGAGTCCAAGACTAGAGGGCATAGGTTTAAGGTGAGTGGGCAAGGACTTAAAAGCAATCTTTTTCACTCAGTGGGTGGTTTGTGTATGGAATGAGCTGCCACAGGAAGTGGTGGATGTGGGTACAATTACAACATTTAAAAGGCATCTGGATGGATATATGAATTGAAAGCATTTAGAGGGATATGGGCTACATGCTGGCAAATGTGACTCAATTAGTTTATGATATCTGATGGACATGGATGATTTGGAGGAAAGGCTGTATAACTGTATGACTCTATGATTCTATTCACTGGAATGTAGAAGAATGAGAGATGATCTTTTTGTAACATATAAGATTGTTATGAAACTTGGCATGATAGATACTGGGAGGTGAGTTCCCCAAGGATGAAAGTCTAGGACTAGAAGGTATAATTTCCACATTTAAGATAGACATACAAAGGAAATTCTACTCTCGGAAGAAGGTAATGAATCTGTGGAATGTTTTTTACTGCAAATGTTTGTCATGGCTGGATTGTTAGGAATATTCAAGGTGGTGATAGGTCTTTTTTTAATTAGTAAGGGAATCTAGAGTTATCAAGTTGAGGATTATTAGATTAGTCATGACCTCATAGAATGATTCAATGGGCTGAATAGCCTATGCCTGCCTCTTTTATGGTCTGTGTTGAGGAGAATGGAATTCCTGCTCCATTAATGTTGTTCTTGTGTCTGCTTCTGGAGGTCTGAGGTGGAATTGCATAATCTGTTTTTAAGGCTAATTGTTAAAATTGTAGATTAGAGGCAGAAAATTCCAAGGCAGCAGAGATGACTTTCAAATTGTTGAACTTGATTAATGATTTTGGAGAAGATTTGTAGCTCAGGTTGATGATAAGTATGGAATCTTCCAGCTCAATGAGCTAACTTAAGTACTTGTTGAACTTGATCTCCAAAAAGTGCAAGTTAATTCTCCAAAGCAAGCCTTGTGGGCAAATGCCTTCTGGATTGGTAAAGGAGAAGCTGCCTTGTCTCAATGATTAATATATTTTTCACTGTTTGATTGTTCAGCTTGTCTCGCCACTGTCCTCTTGCTTTGATTTACTTGGTGAGTTGCAAGAAGACAGAAAGCCTCATGTGCTTGTCCTAAACAAACAGAATCCAAGGTTAAAACTCCACTCAGTTCCTTTCTAGCATGTTTAAATCTTAAATCCAACATGCCTCATGGGGTTTTTCCCATGCCCTAATGAATGTGTTTAAGTTAACAGTTTCCTGACATTCCAGAATAATTTTGCCTCTTTTAAGCAGTAGCCAACATTCCTGCGCTGCTGTTAAACTTCCTTCCCTGACTGAGCTCAGTCAAGAATGATAATGATGTGGGCAATTGAAGATTAACCAATCACTGAGCTACAATATATTGCTATCAGGAATTAAGGAAATTAAATTGCAGGGGGGAAAGCACAGAAAAAAAGTTTATAGCTCAGGGAAAAGTGATGCAAAAGATTGTATTTGTGGGCTGTTACTGGGTAGAAATCTGTCTCAATAAAGTTCATCTGGATGTAGCCGGATGAGATGTGTCTGGGTTAACACGATGTGGCTAGAAGTGTGTCTGGTGACATATGAGTGAAGGAGGTGTGTCTGGATGACATGAATCTGGGTGAGTGGATCTGGGTGGACAGGTTAACTTGTGGTACCTTTGCTTGAGGTTTATCTGGGTAAGATATGTTGAGTGAAGACTGCTCGGTTCTCATTTGTCTGGGCAGGTGAGACTGGGTGAGGGGTATCTGGGACAGGTGAGTCTGGGAAAGGTGTGTCTGGGTGAAGTATACCTGGGTTACATCTGCCTGGGCGTGAGTGAGGACTGCAGATGCTGGAGATTAGAGTCAAGATTAGAGTCAGGCAGGATTTGGGGAGAAGGAAAATCAATGTTTCGGGCAAAAGCCCGAAATCCTGATGAAGAGCTTTTGCCCGAAACATCAATTTTCCTGCACTTAGGAAGCTTTTTTCAGTGCCACGCTGATCTTTACAAACTCCTAGCTCAGCTTCATCCTTAAGATGGGCCTGTGTATGAAGCATGTATTCCTTGATTAGCATTGCCCTGTATTATGGACCAGACCAACTCCCTTCAAAACAGAGCAAGGAAATATCCCAGACCCTAATTTTTTTCTTATTTTTATGGCAAGTGCCAGGCATTGTGTCCAGGGTGAAATTCGACTGGTCAAACTATCAGGCTTGAAGAAAAACATGCTGTATCCATATACTATGATTAAAATACAAACAAAATTAAAATAAAAGAAAAAAATTGGCTTAACTGTAACTCTATCAAAATATTTAACAAAATAATAGACTACTCATTAACTGTTCCAATATAGTAATATCTCATAAGCACACCCTTGGCAAAGGCACATTCAGTAAAATAGGCAGTCTCACATGCGATCCTAGCAGCAGGAAAAGAACCTCAGCTTTTAGATGTAACAGAGAGAAGGAAAAATAGCTTCCACATCCAGTTTCAAGAGCCTAGCAACTGCTACTGAAAGCTAAACTAAACATTTTGATTTCATGAATGCTTGACCTCACCAACTTAGGCTGTTTCTATTGTTACAAGTTCTTTTTTAAGAAAGCCCAAGGCCTCACAAACTGTTTATTGGCTTGGAGCAGACAATTTGTTACCTCAGCCTCAGCCTTTCTTCATAAAAAAAAGACAAAATACACATCTTAAAGTCACAGTATCATCACACTCTTCATTGCTTACTTGGCAAAAAAGAAGTACATTCTATTACTACAATATGTTTCTGAGGACTTAGTCATATTTATCAATGCATTCAACCTCTTAAGCCTATCAATGATCATGAGTTTGTTCTTTAAATACATCTTTGTGGTCTTCAAAGAATGGTTGTGAATATTGGCATCTATAACAATTATTAATGTTTATGAGAGGTTATATTTATATCATCGTTTCAGGAAGATTTTTGTCAATATTTGACAGGCTTGGAGACAAGATATCTTACTGTTGATTAAATATCTTCTTGCTGACTGCGCAATCGGATGTTACACCATTCCTTTGTGTGACCCCAACAATATAAATAGCTTTGGAGAAGACTGTAGTCTGATAAAGAAGGGAAATAGCCATCAAGATCCCTACATTAATAAATTCTTCCTGCTATTTATCATTGCAAGTTCTTCCTGTATGAGAAAGAGTTTATGAATTGACAAATTAAGATTGTGTTGAGAATAGTTAACTGTTGTTTTGCAAATGCACAATTATTCTCAAAGACAAAAGTATAAGGAAAAAATAATGAATAGTGCTAATCTTACCTTGACATTCAGTGATATACTTATCTTATTTTTGTTTTGAAACTTCCCATAAAAATAACAAAGGATTTACTGTGTTTGGTTTAATAAGCTTTAGAACCTTGTCATAAATGTTGAAACTGCTTTGCCATTTGAATGAACATGTGTACTGTATTGGTTGATGTCTGAAATGCTGAAACTAATTTGAATTAATTTCAGCATTTCAGACATCAACCAATATAATTTACATCACAGCAATGGAGCAATACTCTAAAATGGTGAACAAAATTCTATATCAAACAATCCACAAAAGATACAGTACTCACATCATCTCTCAATTTTTTTAAATTAAAAAGTCTAAATTCAGATCTGCATCTTTGTCCAAATTCCATTCTTTGTTCCTTGGGCCATATATTATCTAGTTCTATTGAAGCCCATATGTTAGTTTTTGAATTACACCAAGGAAAAACATTACAGTCAGTTCTTCATTACTGCAAAGGTTGCATTCTTGTGCAGCTCTGCATTATAGAAAAATCACGCTTTAGGAACAGCATTTCAAGTGTTGGCGATGTAATCGCATTACAGTTAGCACACATTTTAAAAACAGCACTTTAGAAACAGTGTCCCCAATTTGTCAATCTTGTTACAGCAAATTGATGTTAACGAAACGCATGTTATAGCAGAACGACCTATATCTCCCCCTAACGTGCAGTGAAAAAGATAATACACACAATATTTACAGCATTCCTCATCAATGGGGAGAGTGTGAATTGTTTCTCCAAACACAATACAGTAATTTTGCGTTTGTGAAAATGCTGCATTGAAAGTAAATTGATAGTCACACCTTGTTATTTTAGCATAATTTAATGAGATAATTCACCCATCATTCTTAAGCTAATGCCTAATGCATATCTAAACTATCTGCTTCACATTCATTTTCCTGATCTTTTCACGTTAGTGTCAGTATTATAACTAAGTACTAATCCAATTCCCTTCTAACTGCTGAAGGTTATGTGAACTTCTAAGACACCAGTTTGACCCGTAATAGAGAGTATTGTGTCCAGTTCTGGGTGCCACACTTTAGGAAGGATATAAAACCATTTGAGTGAGTGCAGCAGAGGCTTATGAGAATGGTTTCTGTTGCAATATGTGAAATTCTCACCACCATCACCATCCTATAAAATGGTGTACCTAAACCATCTGGAATGTCTTAGGTAAATTCTCTGTTATCAGCCCTTCTTATTTGTTTTGGTAAAAGATAACCTGCACAACATCTGCAGCATAAGATAAGCTCAGCCTTGATAATGGTGTCGTTTACCACGTATTATTTATTAGCAATACCATTGATTTACATGATGGTCTCCTGTGAGCCAAGAGCATTGTCTTAAGAATAAGTACATCTTACCGTTATTGAAACATTCTAGTAAACACGTAAAGAGATCTGATCACCATGACCCTTCTTTAAAACTGGTTAAACTTTTATTGTGTAGTTTGATGCACACTATCAGTTTTAGTTTCTCTTCTGGCTAAGACTTTAATGTAACATTTATTATTAAACATTATCACTAAATATTGTCACTAATGGCAATCATAGATATACCAGGTTTTGAACTTACTAGGTAAGGAATAATATTCATGCATTCCTGTCTATATTCTCATGTGACACTTCTGGAGGGTCGTGTAGTCTAATCTGGTTTGATCTAGAGCTGTCAAACTCCACTCACACTCTGCTATTTATAATTAATGATGATATCATCACAATATTGGTCCAATGAAGCTCTTATACGACAGTTTATCCCTTCAAAGAACAGTTCTTTATATCGGGATAAGTGGAATTTAACAAGAAACTGTCTTATACAACAGTGCCATGGATGAGGGACTTCAGTTATGAAGGTAGGTCAGAGAAATGGGATTATTTTGCTTGGAGAACACCGAAAGAAGATTTGATTGTGGCATTCAAACTCATGAAAGGTCAGGACAGAGTAAATTGGGAGAAACTGTTTCTACTCATGAAAAGATTGAGAACAAGATAATAAAAATTTCAAGATACTATAAAAGAAGCGAAAATTATAAATGCATTTTCACACAGTGATAGTTTGAGTCTGGAATGCACTGCCTTAGAAATAAATGGAGATAGGTTCCATTAAGGTATTGTAAAGGGAATTAGATATTTAATTGATTAAAAATAAGACATTATGTAAGGGTACTGTGAGAACACATGGAGATGCCACCAGGTAAAATGCTTATTTGGAGAACTGACATTGACATGATGGGCTGAATAGTCTCTTACTGTGCTGTAACAATTTCATGCTTCTGTTAACCTTGACTACATTAACCATTTACTGTAGAGTATTCTGTAGTTAAAAAATAATCTGATTGAAATAACTTTTAATTACCCTTCTAAGCTTCCTTGTAACTGTTTTGCCAATGAAATTATCTTTTAGTTCCATTTTCCTGTCATTTGATAATTTTGAACATTTCAATAGATTAATTTTCATTGCTTCAGTGAATACAGTTTCAGCTTTTCAAATCTCTCATTGTAACTGTGAGGGTAGTTTTCACTTGCTGCTGTGGGTGGAAAGTTGGCAGCAGTGGTAGCGGTGGTTTGGCTGCCCAATATGCAGCACTCCCACAATTCCAGCTTACTGATCTGAAACCTCCAGCTCAGAACAGAACCAAAAATGATCTCCTTCTTATGCCCTAGTGAATTTATATCATTTGTTTCTATGGCTCTATTTTTCATGAAGAAGTGGTCAAGACTGCATCTCGCTGTGGCTTAACCTATGTCTCTTATGCTCTTCAGTCGCAACTTGAGATATAATGACCAGTTTAAAATAGTTCAGAATTCTAATCCCAGTAATATTTAAAATTCACTGTGGTGGCGCAGTGACTCAGTGGTTGGCACTGCTACCTCACAGCGCCAGCGGACCTGGGTTCAATTCCTGCCTCGGGTCACTGTCTGTGGGGAGTTTGCACATTCTCCCATGTCTGTGTGGGTTTCCTTCCATGATCCAAAGGTGAATTGGCCATGCTAAATTGCCCATAGTATTAGGTGCATTAGTCATGGGTAAATATAGAGTAGAGGAATGGATCTGGGTGGGTTGCTCTTTGGTGGTCTTGTTGGGTCTGTTTCGATACTGTAGGGAATATAATCTAAAAAGACTCACTGAAGTCCTTACCTTGAGTCAAACTCAAGTCAGACCAATTCAGTGCTTTTCTAGGTATTAGAGCTGTATTTATATTATCAGTATTTTCTTTAAAATATGTGGTCTTTTGTCTATAAGTTTACACATTTCAAATGCTGGTCATAATGATTTCCACTTTAACTGGTTTAGATTTGTTTACTGTCCCATTCTACTTGATAGCTTAATAAAAATTATAGGCAGAATTGTTTAGGGGCCTCACCAATGTGGGCAGTGGCAGCAAATAAGGTGAAAGGGATTCATTAAGGGGGAAATAGCATATCAGAAGAAGCTTATCAGGCACATACAAACTAATTGTAAATGCTGATTATGAAAGTGAAGACAAAAATATGTACTATAATGGTCACTGGGTCTGCACAATAGTTTCACCAAGTTGATGCACATTCTGTAACTTGGACTGTAATGGACCCCAGTTGATGGAGTTTGAAAGATGTAGTTCTGCCATTTGGATCCAACTAAGGGGCTATCCAATATAGTCCAGACAGAGTGTGCCAAATCATCTTACCAGGGATGCCAGTTTGCTGGTGAGTGGCGAGTTGATTTGGAAATGATGGGTGATAAGATATGGCTTGAATCAGAAGAAAGAGACATCATAAGGGAAGGGCAAGTAACTTTGGCTATTTTAGTAAAAAATATCACTTAATCTCATGGCTAAAAACTTGGCCAAAAAAAAATTCAGCTGCATAACTCACCTGACTTGTGAGTGAGTCTTTAAGTCATTAGCCATGCTGCCTCTTGAAGTGACTTATGTGATTGCAGTACTATGTTTGAATGTGACACTAAGTGTTGAGTGAACAAAGCCAGTGGTCCCTAAATGAAACCACTGACAACTACTTCAGCAATGTGAGAAAGAAAGCTGTGTGCTGGTCTGCTGACAGTCCATCAATACCTACTTATTACTTGATTACATGCCCTCTCTTTTAACATGACGGAAGAATTGTTGAATTAACACCCTGCCCCTTTTCTAACGCACCCCCACCCTCCACCCCTACCATAATCACATACTCATCCCTTGAATGATGGGATGTCTGTACATAAGCGCTGGAATTGCAACAATTCTATTTTCAAGACACCTCGCCATGCAAATGGTGGTTTGAGTTTGTTATTAATGTCATTGGAATGGAAAGAGGAAAGAACAGGGAATGGCAGAATATTTGACTGCCTGTAAGTCCCTCTCAACTGTGTCTGCTTGCACGATGAAATAATTGTCTCTGAGGCTGCAACAGTTCAAATTGTTCCACTTCAACCCATGAAGGAAAGTTCTTCATCATGACATCCAAATCACCATTTGGTCATGAAATTCAGTCATAATGTTAATTACTCACCAATAATTTTAAATGGTTTGAAGATATAAAAGATCATGCACATATTTCTGATAAAGAATACCCAATTACTTGTAATGTAAGGAATTTTGTTAAGTCTTTTCTGATCTAGTGGAGGTCTTAAGGTGGAATGGCCTCTGAGTTATAAGTTCTGGATTCAAACGAGGACTCGATGGTGGGAGAAGGTACATTCATCACTTTGCTAAACAAGTTGATTATAAATCCATTGTCCTACCAATGCATTTGTTGTGTAAAAGTGGGTGAATTTCCTGGTCCATCATGTTTGATGCAGAGTGATGTCTCTGGTGACCTGTTCCAGGAAAAATATTATCTAATAATCTTGATTAAAGTGCTTACCTTGTCAGTCTCATTTGTCTCTAGATGCAAGAATTCTCTAAGTCGTTATTTCTTCACTGACCAATCTGCATAATTTATCTGGCTTTTTTTTAGTTTCTTACTGAGTGTTTCATTTAAGCTTCACTGTGTTTGGTTTGCTGAAGTTAGCAATTCTATGGACTATGATTTTTATTAAGTGCTTTAGTTTATTTATTCCCAATGCTCAGCTCTTCATCAATAAAAACAGTAGGTAGCTTTGCCAGGACCATTAACTCAGTGGGATGTCATCACTGGAAAAGTTGTTATAGTCTTCTCTGACTCTTTTTTTTGTTAGGTCAGAAGTTCAATGAACAAACATTTAGAAGCATTTTATATTATAAGGTAAGTTGAATAACCCACATTGAAATTATAATTGCATTACTGGCGGAGCTCAGAAACAACAAGAGGTTACAGAGGATCACGCAGATTTGGAAGACACTTACAGAGAGTGATTCTCAGCTTGGAATCTCCAGCTGCCTTTTGGTAGCATTCATTAAATATAAGTCAGTATGGGAAAGCTTTTCTTAATTACATACTTTAATACGCTTAGCAAATGATGAATAGCACAGTCTTACTCAACATTTAAACAGCCTAATAAAAGGAATTCAAGGGAAATGCAATCTACAAGATTCGATCCTGAAATTGTTTTCAGGAAGCTCTAATAGAACAGTGTCAGCATGAGATGACTAACCTCAAAAGAGTTTTCCTAACTGCAGGGTAGTGGATACTGCTGATAGTCATAGATGGTTTCAATTACCTATAATAAGTTCAAGTAATTTTAGGTCCTGAAAATTGGTCTCCTGGAGTATTTATCAATACATCTCTATAATTCTAAATAAGAAACTTCTGTCTGTGGTATCCTGTGAAAATCAGATGCAACTCAGTTTAAAGTTTGTGGCTGTTTACAGCAACCATTCCTCAGCATGTCTCTAGCACTGCATGAAGTATATGTGACTGGAAAAGAAAAAAGTTGACTGCTGTCTGGAATAATCTATAAAAGACAAACTCCTAAGAATGTTATGGTGTTTTGTGCATTTGTCGGTTCACACATTTCCCTGCTATCTCATGGCATAATAGGTTATTAATTTTCCATGTTGCTGTGGCTAAAATGGAAGTATCTAGGGAGGCTGAAATTTCTCGTCTAACCAAAAATGGAAAAGTGCTGGCTTTTCCTTCCTCTGTAATTAGTAATTTCACAACTAACTCAAGTAGGTCGGTGTTTCAAAACTTCACATTTGACAATGTGTCAGTTTAAGTAAAGGACGTTTGGGCATTGCATTTACAATGCTATAGTGCTCATTATTTAATATACCTGTAAAAATGCAGTCGCCTCATATTTGCATTGATTGGCTGAGAACTCACTTTGCCTATGTGCCCGAACCTAGAAGCTCGGGTGTAAATAAGCAAGCACAGGTTGAATGAGTGATAAAAATCTGAAAATGCTGGAAAACATTCAGCAGGTCAGACAGCATCGACTATGGGGAAAGGAACAGAGTTAATGATTCAGGTCGATAACCTTTCATCAAACCTGCATTTGACCTTACACATTAACGCTATTTTCGTTTCCATGGATGCTGCCAGACCTGCTGAGTCTTTCCAGCATCTTTTGCTTTTATTTTAGCTTTTCAATCTCCAGTATTCTGCTTTAATTGAATGATTTCAAGCTAATCCCTGTTCTAAATCATTACATAGACTTTATTCTCTCCATTAAATTTGAATGTTTGTTTCCTGTTCTTTTGGGAAGATGCCATAAGATAATGGGCACCCAACCAAAGACTTCAAAAGCACTTCTTGCATTTAAAATGAATGAAACCTACTCATTTTCTGTTTTTGGTTTAATTGATCATGGTGCTTTGTGTGCAGCTTATACTTTCTGAGCAAAATTCAATTTTTCATAGTTTGTTTCTGGACCTCACACTTACAAATGCAATAATGAATTAAACAAAATTAAAATGGTTGGGTTATGCAGCTTGAAATTAATACTTAGTTGGAAGTGAACACCAGAGTTATTTGAGGTTCATTCCACTTTTAGCACAATCGACAGAGCAGTCTCTCCATATGTGTACGTTTGCATGTATTTATGGAAGTACATTTATTCGTTTGGCTGTACAGAGCTCAATTATTGCAGATAATTTAGAGGGCACAACCAGATTGGGACAAATTTGAACTGAAGTTGCTTAAACAGGTTCAAAGAGCATCATTATCTTCTCACCGAGAGCATGCAACTTTCCCATATCCCCATAATGCTGCCACCGCCTACAAAATCAGAGGTTTTTACATCAACAACATGTTGCTGTCCTCCCAGGTGAGCAAGGATCTCGAACTGCCATCTTCCTGCTGTGATAGGCTCGATTAAATTCCACATAATAAGTCCAATATGTAAACATATATTGGAGACATTTAAATAACCATCCAGTGCAATCTAGGGGTCACTTCTCAGGACTAAAGGTGACAGCCTTAGACATGCTTGCACAATATACGGTAAGAAATGATCTGACTATAGTTGCCATTATTCTAGGTCAATCTGCCTCATTTACAATTTAAGCAAAGCTTGACAGTTACTGTCTGTCATCATCCAACATGTGTATTCTCCATTGTAATGCCTGTGTCAATCACAGTCAACTTGCCAACCAATCAGCACTTGTTTTTCATTCTGTATAAATGTTGCATTCTCTTTACATCCTGATGAATGCAAGTTAAAAACCATTGACAGAAAGTGTCTTTTCTCAGTCAGAGGGAAAAATGTTTATGCTAATACATTGTATGGTTCCATAATGGAAAAACTGGGTGGAATCCAGCCTGTCACCACAGAAAAAATGTTGATCGGGAAAACTTAGTCAGATGGAAGGTTATGTATTATTTTGATGATGGTGTGAAAGAGCCCTGTGATTAAAAATTGAAAATGCTGGAGAGGCAGCCTGCTGAAAAATTCGAGGATACATCTCTGGATATTCTGAAGGTAACCAATAACTCTCCAAACCATACCTCAATTATCCAAATTCCTGCAGTGGCTATAAAATAAATTCCTGTGCTGAATGGGCCAGGAAAAGCAGGGTTCCCCTGATCCTTCGTTGGATCCACAACATATTGTTCTTGGAAATTGTTCCACATACACACTATGAATTATTCCTCAAGGGTCCCTCTGCCAATCTAACTATCCAAGTCTACAAGAAAATTAAAGTCACCTATGATTAATGTAATGCATTTGTTACATTCACTCAATATCTCCTGATTTATTCTCTATACCATCACTTTGCTATTGCACGGCGGCCTATAGTGTACTCTGCATAGTATCATCTTTCCCTTTTTATTTTTTACCTCCACCCAAATTGATTTTATATCTTTCAATCCAAGATGATTTCTTGCCATTTAATTTATTCGGGCCCATACCAATAATGCTACCCCATCATTGTTTCCTTCTTGCCTATCCTTTCAAGAATATATTTCAACATATTCCAGAATACTTAGTTCATAACTTTGAATTCCTTGTAGCCATATGTCCATAATGGCTATAAAATCATAGCCATTAACCTGTTTGTGTGCAGTTAATCGATCTATTTTGTGTCAAATACTAAGCACATTCAAGTTAAGAGATATTCATTTAGCCTTTTTACCATTGTTTTCCCTTCTGACCTTATTTACTGTGTGTTCTATGCTTGTCATGATGTGGAAGTGCCGGTGTTGGACTGGGGTGGGCAATGTTAAAAATCACTTGGATGCTGCCTGACCTGCTGTGCTTTTCCAGCAACACATTTTCAGCAATGTTAAAAATCACACAACACCAGGTTATAATCCAACAGGTTTATTTGGAATCACTAGTTTTCAGAGCGCTGCTCTTACATCAGGTGGTTGTGAAGAACATCACGAAAAAACAGTGCTCTGAAAGCTACTGCTTCCAAATAAACTTGTTAGACTATAATCTGGTGTTGCATGATTTTTAACGTCTATGTTTGTATACTCTGTCCCTTTCTGAAACACTCTGGGTATCATCATCTAAATAGCTGCCTTGTAATTCAGCCACATCCTTTTGCTTTGTAAGCCTATATTTCCACTCTCCCAAAATCCTCCTCCCTCCAGTTAGTTTAAAACCCTCACTACAGTCGAGGTCATTCATTTAACCAGGACACTGGTCCCAACTTGGTTCAAGTGAAGCCCATCTCCAGCAGAACAGTTCCTGATCCTCATGCATTGGACAGGTGAAGTTGGAAAAATACCTTGGCTGATACATAGACTGAATGTGAATTATTGAAAAGAGAGAGAATTGTCTGAATAAGATTTGGAATTCCTCCACAAGTTGTAATGACCAATAACCATGCTTGAGTTTTGAGAAGCTGTTCACATCTGAGAGTCCCAGATTTAGCTTTTTTAAAGTGGGTATTTTGTTAGGATAATATTTCAACGCTGTGTTTTCTTTTATTCATTCATGGGATGTAACCTGGTCCCTTGCTCCAGCATTACAATAATCGCTGCCGTTGCACTCTGTGGTGCAGCATTGAAGTTCAGAAAGTTACTGTAAGTGTGTCAGAGATATACCATGACTGTTCCTTTCTCCTTAAATACCATATAAACCTCCAGCTCCTTACCTTAAATCTATGCCTCCTGGTTATTGATCCATCTACTGAGGGTAAAAAATGTATTTCGATCTACTCTGTCTAGGCCCCTTGTATTGTTGTACACTTCAATCAATTTATCCCTCAGTGTCCTCTGCTCTAAGAAAAACAATTCCAACACAACTAGCCTCTCTTCATCGTGGAAATGTTTCATCCTAAGCAACACCCTGGTGAAACTCCTTCCTGTATCGTGTTGACCAGAACTGCACAAAGTATTCCAGATATGGTGAACTAAAGCTTTAAATGGCTCCATTACTATCATCCTATCCTTCTAAATGGATATCCCTCTCATGTTCTGGCATGACATTTAGCCTCAGAAATGAACTCAGTTTCTTTTTACAAATGTTGCCCAATCTTTTGAGTATTTTCAGTATTTCCTGCTTTTATTTCAGATTTTCAGCATCCAGACTATTTTGCTTTTGTCATAAATTATTTTGTCTGGATATTTCTAACATGAGAGAGGTGAAATAAATAAGGTAGACGATCCGAAATGCTCAGGACGAGCTGTTTTTCAGAATTGGGAATTTTTCAGTTGTCAGAATGTGACAGTTTAATGGTGAAATTTTTAAAAATCTTACTAGAGGAGCAGACTTTCAAGTAAGAACAGGCAAGTCGGTGCTTGGCCACGCCCCCTCACGTCACATCTGAGTGACCCGCATCAAGTGGCTGTGGACTTGGGTTAACTGTTTGCACGCCGAACTACCTTGTTAATGAGAAAAAAGCTTCACAAAAAAACCTTTGGATTTCAGTGCTTTTTGGTTTTTGGATGTTCGGATAAAGGATCGTCTACCTATACTAGGAATGGTTCATGTATTCTTGCATGTAAAGCTTAATAAATGTTTATGTACTCTCTTTGTTTTCATAGTTGCTGTTTATTGTTAGGTATGTTTACATTTCGCAATAAGTTTCTGCACTCATGCCTGTCTGGTGATTAGCAGAAATTCTTAATACCCTCAGCCAGCTGATAGTTCTCATTATTTCACCAGCATTTGGAATCAAATTCAAGGCACTTCCCAGCTTTGCTTAAAGCCTGAATTGTCTAATAGTGGAGGTGTTAGACTTTGCCATCATGCTGAGCACCCCAAGGTTTTTATGTCTTGTTTTGAGATTTTGATAAACAGAGATCGTTTCTAACCGACTCAATCAGTAAAACTGCTTGGATGTTTCTTGCTGCTTATCTTTGTGTTTTCTGTTATTGCTATTCTCTGAGTCTGTTGTTTGTGACAAGAACACAGATTGTTGTAATACTCCTTTCAGCATTGAGGAACATATGAAGAACAAGTCTCTGGGATGTTCAAAGAGGCTATCCTGAGGAGCAGGTTAACCGCCTGCTGGCAAATATTTTCCCAAGCAGGGGAACAGCATGCTGCCAAGTTGATGTACTCTGGAAACACCTCAAACATTTTCTTCAGAAATGAATGGATATCTGCAGATATTTAGACTTTTTTCTCAAAAGTAAAAATGAAAATACATTATTAGCAGGAAGAATTTCAGGAGCTATGAGTCAGTCCTTCCTAATCGGATGAAGCAAAGATTTTCTTGCACTTTGCCAATGCATTTCTCTTCATTTCTTCATTATTGAGAATGACTTGACTGTCTATTGATTAATACTACATTGTGGAAATTCTGTCATACTGAATATAAGCTGACAAATTGGAAACTAATGCATCCTAAAATCGAATCCCTTTCCACAGTATGTTTACTTCCTGCAACTTTCATTCTTTCATTCCTTTCAGAATTCACAATTGTTACACTTTCTCCAACAAAACCCTATATATCACACTGCAGCTTCTCCGTTTCATAAGGATAATGCCACTTTAATAGAATTTGATAGAATAGTCTCTTTATATAAATACAAGATGATTGCAAATTAGTGCCTGCTTTCTACTTAAAATGATAACTTAATGAACTACATTCAAGTGGACTACATGCCCAATTGAATGGCCAAATATGCAAAATGACTTGCTTGGAAGCTGATTAGCTGTAAGTAGCAAATTGGGCAAGTTTGTTAATGTTAAGGAGCTGCTTCTCATCTTTAAAGAAGAATTAATTGAGCATGTTTATTTGAAAACATCATGATCATGTTAAGAGTCATTCAAAAGACTTCCACATTCAGTTATAATTCTTGGGTAATGTTGCTGCCGGAATTTCAATGAAGGAGAATGATCCTGTTCAGTAATAAAGACCATTAACTAAGACATAAATTTCATGAGTAGATCACATTGAGTAAGAAAAAGCCTTGCAGACCAGTTGTAATTGAGGAACAAACCTCAGTGGCATTATCAAAATGTCCAAGGCTCTCACATGCATCAACTTAACAGAGGGTATGGGTGTAGTATAAATGTTTTATCTGTTGCACCCTCAAAGAGATAAGCTAAAAAGCTTGGTGACAGCTGATCTCTGTACAAGCTGTATACCTTAATTCTCCAGAAGTGCACCGCACACTTGAAAAAAAAATGGGGCAGAAACACATAATAAATGAATTCTACTTACTAAAAGATGACACCATGACTCCAAATTAGCCCTCTTCAAGACCCTCGACTGATTCATAGCCGAAGAGAACAATAACCATTCCTTAAGCTCAGATAGCTGCACTATCATAGCTGTCCCAATGCTTATTCTGGTTTTCTTCTGACAGTTGTATAAGCATTAGCCTGTAAGTAAAGCCTGTTGAATTAACATGCTGTAGGTAGTAATGTATTGAAAGGGAAAAAAAACCTGCTTTATTAAGAAGTCAGTCAGTTAGATGATGACTTGATGTTTAGAATGGTCACTGGTCTTAAGCCTCCTGTATTTATTATTGATAATATTTTTATTAAGAATTTAAAACAGACACCATGACTAGTACTGTGAGGTACTATTTGTCAACTAAACAGAGAGTGCTCGATCACAGAGTTCTGCTTTGTAAGTATCAGATAGTTGATGGATTGGCAGCAACAAAAACAAGCTAACTGAGGTCAAGCTTTATTAAAACTCAGAGTTAAGCCTCATTCCAGGGAAACAAGCAATGTCTTATTGAGCAATTGATCAGACCCACCATGGTAGATGACATGTTTGTGAGGCTTGCAACTGTAGCATTTCAAAGTTAGAATATGCAGCTTGTTTATATAAAAAAAAACAGGATAAGAAACAAAAACAGAAATAGCTGGAGAAATGCAGCAGGCCTAGCAACACCTAAGGAGAGTTGGCTTATGCCTGAGATGTTGACTCTCTTGCTTCTCAGATGCTGCCTGACCTGCTGTGCTTTTCCAGCACCACACTTTTCGACTCTCACTTCTCCAGCATCTGCAGTCCTCACTTTCTCCTAGCATCTAAGGAGAGAAAGCAGACTAACATTTCAAACCCAGTGGCCCTTATTCAGAACTCCTGAAGAAGGGTCTGAATGAGGATCATGGACTCGAAACATTGACTTTGCTTCCTTTCTACAGATGCTGTCAGAATTGCTGAGCTTGCCCGGCAATTTCTGTTTTTGTTTCATTTCTCAGTATCCACAATTCTTTGCATTACATAAAGGAAATAAGAAAGCCTGCCTTAGAGTAATAGCGAGCTAGCTGAGGACAGGTTGTCTGCTCAGTGACTGGGGACTGAGGTGGAGCAGGCTACTCATCTGTTTTAGTTTGATCCTCAGACAAGTCCATGCAAACTGGTTCACTTTGAGTTGCAAACATTGTGTATGGGTAAGCTTGTGACCTATCACTATCACTTATCACTGATGTTGGGGCTGCCTTGGGTTATTGATATCCAGAGTAAACCCAACAAACCAGAATCTCAGCAAATGCCTGAACATCCTGAGCTGTATGTGTAGTGACCACCACTGGCATTGTACCAGACCTTCTGATATCAGATGATATAGAATGAAGTTGATGAGATCTAGGAAAGCGTATCTGATGAGCCACCAGAGAGTGCAGTTCGTGAATGGGAACATAAAAGGACTCACTGCACATGCTCCCCGTTAACAAAACCACTATTTAATTGAAGGAGGCTTGCCTGACCAAAACCTGTACTGAAGAATTATCTTACAGAACTTTCTGTGCCCTCAGCCATGTTGCTCTGTACAGTTACCATTCCGACAAGGTGGCAAATTGTCTGGCTATGTCCTGTAAACAAGAAGCAGGACAAATCCAGTTGAGACAGTTACCACACCAGCTGTCTACTCTCAACATCTGTAAAGTGATAGAAAGTACCATCAACAGTGCTATCAAGCAGTACTTGCTTGGCAATAACCTGGTCACTGACCTCAGTTTGAGTTCCACCAGAGCCACTCAGCTCCTGACCTCATTACAATCTTAATTCAAACATGGACAAAAGAGCTGAACTCTAAATGTTAGATGAGAGTGGTATATTTGACATCGAGGCTGCATTTGACCAAATATGATATCAAAGCGTCTGAGCAAATCTGGAGTCAGTGGGAATCAAGGGAAAACTCTTTGCTTATTAGAGGCGTATCTTACAAAGGAAGATGGCTGTGTATCTGGAATTCAGTCAGCTCAGTTTCAGGATGTCTCTGCAGAAAAATCCCTCCTGGAAAATGTCCAGGCTTGGGCTAACAAGTAACAAGTAACATTCACTCCACACAAGTGCCAGAGAATGACTATCCCCAACAAAAGTGCATTACTCAGAGGGAAATGGGTCTGGGTGGGTTGCTCTTCGGAGGGTTGGTGTGGACTTGTTGGGCCAAAGGGCCTGTTTCCACACTATGGGAATCTAAAAAAATCTAAAAAAAATCTAAAATGGCATTACCATCGCTGAATTCTCCACTATCAATATCCTTGCAGTTACTATTGACCACAAACTGATCCTGACTAGCCAGATAATTTCTGGGATTACAACTAGAGGTCAGAGGATAGGAATTGTGCAGCAAGTAGCTAATCGCCTGATTCCCAAAGCCTGCCCACCAATGACAAGGCACAAGTCAAGGGAGTGCAATCAAATAATCCTCACTCGCCTGGATGAGCTCTGTTCCAACACCAATCAAGAGGCTTGATATCATGCAGGACAATCTGCTTGAGTGGCATCATGTCTACAAATATCCACTCCCTCCACCACTGATGCTCACTAGCGCAGTGTTACCATTTACAAGATACTCTGCAGAAATTCACCAAGTGGTTTTAGTATTTTCCAAACCCACGGACAGTAGGTACACCAGCACCTACAAGTTCCTCACCAAGACATTCATCATCCTAACTTTGAAACATATTCCCATTTCTTCAGTGCCACTGGATCAAAATCTTGGTACATTTTCCCTACCAGCATTGTGGGTGCATCCACACCAAATAGGCTAGGGCAATTGAAGAAAGTAGCTCACCATCACCATCTCAAGGACAGTTGGGGATGGGCAATAAATGCTGGCCCAGCCAATGAAGCCCACATCGCCTGAATGAATGAATGAACAAAAAGATGGATCATATTTGACTAGTGATGTGAACTGAAACATCTGCTAAATATCTGCAGCTTAAAGGTATTCTTATGCTAATGTGAGATTAGAATTTGACTTTCGCAACCAAATTTTCCAGTGTCACTTGTTCATTTTTGCCTCCTTCCCACATTAAGTGTTCACTGTCATGTTCCTGAACTGTACTGTTCCTGCACAAACATCACTTTACCTTGTTCTTCCATGTTTTCCACTAAATAAGATAAATACAAAAGTATTCCAAAGGAATATTTCTGGTAAAAATGTAATCATGCCGATGAAAATAGTAGTCGGACGTCTTCATAGAAAGAGTACAAGAATAAATTGGAGACAGAATAAACACCCACACTGACAATATTTTTCTTATGTAGATTTTAAGAAATTAATTGATAAAATTACAATTCTCTTAAGAGTTAAATTTCCTGTCATATGGATCCTTAAACATGGAACAGTCATCATAGTACAGGAGGCCATTCAGCCTATTATGTACATGTTGTTTTGCCATTTGGTATTTCACAAATATGCAAATTAGGAACAGAAGTCAGCCATCCACGCCCTCATGCCTGTTCCACCAATCATTAAGGTCAATGCTGAGCTGATTTTGGCCTCATCTCCACATTCCACCTACCCCTAATAACTTTATCCCCTTTTTATATTCGTTTGCTCTCAACATCGACTTAAACTATTTTGTCTATTTCATCCAGACAGTAGCTGTTGCCAATGATTCTGTTGGTACCACAATTATAATTCTTCTAGGTGTGCCCTATGGGACAGCTGAATCCACATCATATTCCTAACTTGAATGACAGGAAATTTTATGTGCATTTATTTAAAAACATTTTAATGTCAATATTACATTTGAATGAAATCTTGCCTTGTTTATGCAAAGAGCTTTATGCATCCAAATCCCTCCTGAGCCGAAGATGCTGGTCTGATCATTATAGCTGGAAATGGGGTGAATATTACATTTGAGCCCTCCTCACCTTGCCTTTGAGTTTATTTTCTCATTGGTGAGGAAAACTATTAGAAAATATGCCCAGTCATGGGAGCAGCAATTAGGATCACAAATAGATCTCAATAGTATAGTTGGAGCAGCATATATGGCAACTATCACTTTGAGCATTGTATCTAGTTTTGGTCTCTGAGACAAAATTGAAATATTCAACTCATGAATGTAGAAATGAGACAAGGCTGAACTGTAATGTAAGATTATTTAATTATGCGGGAACACTGCAGAAATGTGGAATCTTCCACCTTCTTCTCAATATTACTTTCAGCTGACTGAACTAGTCCTCCTATGCTTTTGTTGTCTGGCTCACTGTCCCATACTTCAGCTCCATAATGGAAAATACATTGAGATCTTTATCCCTTCTATGCTAAAGCTACTAAAATGATGCATTTATCTTTTGATTTATATCCTGGAAATAGTGCCTGCTAGTCTGGCGTGGAAGGGAACAATTTTATCACTGCTCTTGTTTTATTTTGAGTTAATTGACTTATTGGGGCAGCATTAACTTCAAGAAAATGGTTGGATTTGGATTGTCTGAATGTGTTAGGATTCTAATATCAGATTGCTGGCACAAAGCCACTCCAACTCTGCACTTCTGGCGATAACTAAGGCAGCAAGATAGACAGGCAATCAGCTCATCCAGACGAAAAAAAATCAGAAATTGCTGGACAAACTCCAAGTAGAACTCCACTAGAGAGATAGTTAGTACTTCTAATCAGAAAATTGGGCCATGCGTCTCATTATCCCTCATCTTCGATCCCTGGAACAAGGTGAATGTGGGGCATTTAGTTGGGAGGGTTTGGCCAGCTTAAAGAAAGTGGAAAGGCATGTGTGTGGCAGGTTTTAGAGAACAGATAGATAGGAAAAGGAAGGCTATTATCTTTGGGGGTTGTACCCCTGCTGCCAGAAGGTGGTACTCCCTCCCTCCATCACTGACACTCAGTGGCAGCAGTGAGCCAGAAGCATCAGTATGCCCCAGCTCAATAAGGCTCCTTTCACAGCACCTTTCAAATCCACAATCTGTGGGCGGCACGGTGGCACAGTGGTTAGCACTGCTACCTCACAGTGCCAGAGACCCGGTTCAATTCCCGCCTCAGGCGACTGACTGTGTGGAGTTTGCACATTCTCCCCGTGTCTTCGTGGGTTTCCTCCGGGTGCTCCGGTTTTCTCCCACAGTCCAAAGATGTGCAGGTTAGGTGAATTGGCCATGTTAAATTGCCCGTAGTGTTAGGTAAGGGGTAAATGTAGGGGTATGGGTGGGTTACGCATCGGTGTGGACTTGTTGGGCCGAAGGGCCTGTTTCCACACTGTAATGTAATCTATGTCACATTGAACAACAAGGGCAGAAAAACCCATGAGAAATTTTAATTCACTTGACAGTTTTCCTAACATTTGTTTTCAATCGAATTTTGTAAATCTTCATTTTTAGTACAGAAAATAACTTGCAAGAAATACATTGTATCAAATTCTATCATCTGATCCACCTGTCCCATACCAAATCCTCCCTCTCATATCATCTTTATCAGCCATTCCATACTTCCTGTGTCTTCTTCATCATCATCATGCCCAACAGAATATTATTAAATGGAGAAAAACTGCAGAAAGCTGCTACACAGCTCGAAACACAGAAAGCTGGCATAGGTGCAGCAGGTAATTCGGAAGGTTAATGGCATGTTGGCTCTTATTTCAAGGTGGTTGGAGTATAAGGAGAAAGTGAGGACTGCAGATGCTGGAGATCAGAGCTGAAAATGTACAGGGTAAATGCTGAGGGGATGTCACCCCTCATGGGTCAGTCTAGGACCAGTGGGCATATTCTCAAAGTAAAGGGGCATCAATTTAAGACTGATGTGAGGAAGATTTTCTTCTCTCAGATGGGTGAGTCTTTGGAATTCCTTGCTACCAAAAGCTGTGGGGCAGAGGTCTTATGTATATTTAAGGCTGAAACAGATAGTTTCTTGATTAGTAGGGGAATTAAGGTTTATGGGGAAAATACAGGAATGTGGACATAGGAATATCAGATCAGCCATAATCCTACTCCTGTTCCTATTTCTCACTGTGTTATCGTCTTATTGGAGTCAATGCCATGCTACACTTGTCGTGCTTTTATCCTCAACCAATCTAATCACCTTCTTCAAGAAAACAAACCCTCCAGCCAAATCATCTTTGTTGTTGTTTTGATTCCTGACTAACTTGCTCACTTTGTTGCTGTTGTCACTGTTACCATATTTTGAAAGACCTAGACTCCAGTTGGAAAAATTTCATGTGCCATGCAATACAATGTTATATTTCACTGACAGTATATCAATATACCTTTTAAGGAACATGCTCATGATATCACCACTGCATCAAAAAATGTGATTTGAATGTATAAAGGTCCATCTTATCCTGCGATTGAAGTATAATACATGACTAGAAGTGTTTTTCTGTTTGTAACCCAATAGATTAATGTGAGCCCACACACTTTTGTGCCTGTGAATTTAATTTTTGTGTGGAATAGTCAGCTGGATTAAGAATATGTTGGATTCTTCAATATCATGGTATCCACACCTATTTTCTTACATTATGGGGAGGTGATGACCTAATGACATTAATGCAAGACTGTTAATCCAAAACTCAGCTAATGTTCTGGAGACCTGGGTTTGAATCCTGCCATGACACATTGTGGAATTTGAATTCAATAAAGAGACAATCTGGAATTAAGAGTCTACTGATGACGGTGAAACCATTGTTGATCGTCAGAAAAGCCCATTGGTTCACTCATGTCTTTCAGGGTAGGAAATCTGCCATCCTCACCTGGTCTGGGCTACATGTGACTCTAGTAACTGATTCACAATTGCCCCATGAAATGGGCTAAGAAGCCATTCAGTTGTACCAATCATTACAAAAGTCTCAAAGAAATTAAACCGACAGATCACCTGACATTGATCTGGCACCGGGAAAGACAAGGGCAGAAAAAGCCCTATCGACTCTGCAGAGTCCTTGCTATTAACGTCTGTGGGCCATTGCCAAAATTGGGACAGCCATCTCAGACTAATCACACAACAGCCTGACATAGTCATGCTCACAGAATCATACCTTACAGAAAATGTCCCAGGCCCCACCATCACCATCTCTGGATATGTCTTGTCCCACCAGCAGGACAGATCCAGCAGAGGTGTCAGCATATTGGTATCCAGTTAGGAAGGAGTTGCCCTGGGAGTTATCAACATTGACTTTGGATCCTATGAAGTTTCATGGCTTCAGGTTAAACATGGGCAAGAAAATATCTTATTGATTACCACATACTGTCCTCCCTCAGCTGATGGTTTAGTACTCCTCCATGTTGAACAACACTCAGAGGAAGCATTGAGGATGGCAAGGCCACAAAATGCACTCTGGGTAGGAGATTTCAATGTCCACACTAAGGGTGGCTTGGCAGCAATACTACAGATTGAGCTGGTTATGTCCTAAAGGACATAGCTGCTAGCCTGGGTCTGTGGCAGCTGGTGAGGGAATCAAGAAGAGGGAAAAACTTACTTGACCTCATCCTTACCAATCTGCCAGCTGCAAATGCTTTTGTCCATGACAGTAGAGTGACCACTGCATAATCCTTGTGGAGATGAAGTCTTGCCTTCACACTGAGAATAATATCCATTGTGTTGTGTGGCACTTTCATCGTGCTAAATGGGACAGACTTCGAACAGATCTAGTAAATCAATGCGGGATATCCATGAGGTACTGTGGCCATCAACAGCAACAGAATTGGACTTCAACCAAATCTGTAACCTCATAGTTTCGTATATCTCCCACTCAACCATTACCATAAAACCAAGGGCTCAACCATGGTTCAGTACAGGATTAGGCAAATCTCAAAATTAGGTACCAACCTAACGAAGCTACCAAACAGGACTACTTGCATGTGAAACAGTATAGGCAGCAAGTGATAGACAGAGCTAAGAAATCCCATAACCAACAGATTAAATCTAAGCTCTGTAGTCCTGCCGCATCCAGTCATGAATGGTGGTGGAAAATTAAACAACACACTGGAGGAGGAGCAAGCTCCACAAGTACCTCCATCCTCAATGATGGAAGAGCCCAAAAGATCAGTGAGAAAGATAAGGCTGAAGCATTCACAGCAATCTTCAGACAGAAGATTGAGTGGATGACCCATCTTGGCTTCCTCCAGTGGTCCCCAGCATTACAAGTACCAATTTAATTCACTTCACATGATATCAAAAATGGTTGGAAACATTGGATACAACAAAGCCTGCAGGCCCTAACAACATTCCAGCTGAAGACTTATGCTCCAGAACTTGTTGTTCTCCCAGCCAAGCTCTTCCAGTACAGTTACAAGACTGGCATCTACCTGACAATATGCAAAATTATCCTGGTATGCTTTGCACATTAAAATCAGGACAAATCTAACCCAGCCAATTGCCGCCCCATCAGTCTACTGTCAATCATCAGTGAAGTGATGGAAGGTGTCGACAACAGTGCGATCAAGCAGCACCTGCTCACCAATAACCTGCTCAGTGACACCCAGTTTGGCTTCCACCAAATCTATTCAACTTCTGGCCTCATTAGAGCCTTGTGTTAAAAATGGACAAAAGAGCTGAATTCCAGAGGGAAGTTGAGAGTGACAGCCCTTGACATCAAGGCTGCGTTTGACCATGTGTGGCATCAAGCAGCCCTAGCAAAACTGGAATTAATGGGTATCAGGGGCAAACTCTCTGCTGGTTGGAGTGATGCCTGGTACATAGGAAAATGGTAGTGTTTGTTGGAAATCAGTCATCTCAGCTCCAGAACATCTCTACAGGTGATCCTTAGGGTAGTGTCCTCTGTCTACCCATCTTTAGCTGCTTCGTCAATGACATTTCATAAGACCATAAGACATAGGAGTAGAAATTAGGCCATGCAGTCCAATGAGTCTGCTCTGCCATTCAATCATGGCTGCTAGGTTTCTCAATTCCATTTTCCTGCTTTCTCCCCATAACCCATAAGAACAGAAGTTTCATCATAAGGACAGAAGTAAGGATGTTCGCCAATGATTGCACAATGTTCAGCACCATTTGCAACTCCTCAGATAGTGAAACAGTCCATGACCAAATTCAACAAGATGTGGGCAATATCCAGGCTTGGGGCTGGCAAGTAGCAAGTCACATTTGCACCACACAAATGCCAGGCTATGACCATCATCAATAAGAAACAGTCTAACCTCCGCCCCTTGACATTCAATGGTGCTATCATCACGAAATCACCCATTATCAACATCCTGGGGATTATCATTGACCAGAAACTCAAATGGACTCACGACATAAAGACAGTGGCTGCAAGATTAAGTCAGAGGCCAGAAATAATGTGGTGAATAACTCACTTCCTGACTCCTCAAAGTCTGTCCACCATCCACAGGGCACAAGTTAGGAGTGTGTTGGAATACTCTCCATTTGCCTGATGCATGCAGCTCCAACAGCATTTAGGAAGGTTGACACCATTCAGGACAAATCAGCCCACTTAGTTGGCATCACATCCACAGCCTCCACTCCCTCCACCACTGATGCTCAGTAGCAGCAGTATGTACTATTTACAAGATCCACTGCAGAAAATCATCAAAGATTCTCAGACAGCACCTTCTATCTAGAAGGGCAAGGGAAGCAGATATATGGGAACAACATCACTTGCAAGTTCCCCTCCAAGTCACTCACAATCCTGACTTGGAAATGTATCACGGTTCTTTAACTTACACTGGGTCAAAATCATGGAATTCCCTTCCTAATAACATTGTGGGTCAACCTACAGCAGGTGGACTGCAGCGGTTCAAGAAGTCAGCTCACCACCACCTTCTCAAGGGCAACTAGGGATGGCAATAAATGCTAACCCAGCCAGTGACACCATTTTCCATAAAATGAATTAAAGAAAACAAGCAAAAATATTGCCACACAGGTAAAATACCCTGCTGGCGGCAAAAATCATGTCAGCAATACCCACCAGATTATCATCCAACAGACACATTATGTAAATTTCTCCTTTGAATCCTCCCACTTCCTCCAGGCCAAAGGGGTAGCCATGGGCACACGTATGGGGCCCAGCTATGCCTGTCTCTTTGTTGGCTATGTAGAGCAGTTGATCTTCCGTAATTACACCGGCACCACTTCCCACCTCTTCCTCCACTACATTGATAACTGCATTGGTGCCACCTCGTGCTCTCGTGAGGAGGTTGAGCAATTCATCAACTTCACCAACACATTCCACCCTGACCTTAAATTTACCTGGACCATCTCTGACACCTCCCTCCCCTTCCTGGACCTCTCCATCTCCATTAATGACGACTGACTTGACACTGACATTTTTTACAAACCCACCGACTCCCACAGCTACCTGGATTATACCTCTTCCCACCCTACCTCTTGCAAAAATGCCATCCCGTATTCCCAATTCCTCCGCCGTATCTGCTCCCAGGAGGACCGGTTCCACCACAGAACACACCAGATGGCCTCCTTCTTTAGAGACCGCAATTTCCCTTCCCACGTGGTTAAAGATGCCCTCCAACGCATCTCGTCCACATCCCGCACCTCCGCCCTCAGACCCCACCCCTCCAACTGTAACAAGGACAGAATGCCCATGGTGCTCACCTTCCACCCTACCAATCTTCGCATAAACCAAATCATCCGCCGACATTTCCGCCACCTCCAAAAAGACCCCACCACCAGGGATATATTTCCCTCTCCACCCCTTTCCACCTTCCGCAAAGACTGTTCCCTCCATGACTACCTGATCAGGTCCACGCCCCCCTACAACCCACCCTCCCATCCTGGCACTTTCTCCTGCCACTACAGGAACTGTTAAACCTGCACCCACACCTCTTCCCTCACCTCTATCCAAGGCCCTAAAGGAGCCTTCCACATCCATCAAAGTTTTACCTGCACATCCACTAATATCATTTATTGTATCCGTTGCTCCCGATGCGGTCTCCTCTACATTGGGGAGACTGGGCGCCTCCTAGCAGAGCGCTTTAGGGAAAATCTCCGGGACACCCGCACCAATCAACCACACCGCCCCGTGGCCCAATATTTCAACTCCCCCTTCCACTCTGCCGAGGTCATGGAGGTCCTGGGCCTCCTTCACCACTGCTCCCTCACCACCAGACGCCTGGAGGAAGAACGCCTCATCTTCCGCCTTGGAACACTTCAACCGCAGGGCATCAATGTGGACTTCAACAGCTTCCTCATTTCCCCTTCCCCCACCTCACCCTAGTTCCAAACTTCCAGCTCAGCACTGTCCCCATGACTTGTCCGGACTTGTCCTACCTGCCTATCTCCTTTTCCACCTATCTACTCCACCCTCTCCTCCCTGACCTATCACCTTCATCCCCTCCCCCACTCACCTATTGAACTCTATGCTACTTTCTCCCCACCCCCACCCTCCTCTAGCTTATCTCTCCACACTCCAGGCTCTCTGCCTTTATTCCAGATGAAGGGCTTTTGCCTGAAACATCGATTTCGCTGCTCTTTGGATGCTGCCTGAACTGCTGTGCTCTTCCAGCACCACTAATCCACATTATGTAAATTGACCAACCAGCACCATTCAGGTGGACCAAAGTATCCATATTGTTATTATAGATGCAGCAAAATAAGGTATTATCATATGTTGAATTTGGCAATTATTACTTTTTCTTTCTTTCCTTTTGTATGGGCTGGATTTGACAGCCTTTCAGGGGAGTAGAGGCATCCCCTCTCCTTTTTTGAGGCACCCACGGCCAAGGTCATATTTCTGGCCTCGAAAGAAAAAAGTTAAAAAACCAGCAATGCATGAAAATGAGCATGCTGGTTATACTGAGCCTCCATTTGGAAGTATACAAGACAAGTCAAACAAGTATATTTCAGTATGTTCTCAACACCGGGGGCTTTTAAAATATGGCCCCTCATTCCCTACTTTCATTTACTGGCATCTGCCCAGCAGACTCGGCTGAAACCCAGACTCATCTGAATTTCGGGATCCATGGCATTTCTTCTTGGGGACGGCATTGAATCAGCATTGAACAGTAAGCTCTTCTGGTTTTGCTGGGGTTTAAGAGCAGCTGGCAAATCTGATTGACTGATAGTTCACTGTGATGAGGCTTTCTCCCAGATTGGGGGTTAGTCCCTTTATGACAGACCCCACAGCATACTATCACTGATAGGCTACCCAGGTTCTGGATGGGTGGGCGTATGACAGAGGTTTTGTTTGGAGAGGTGAGGGGAAGGGACTATGACTGCCCATAAATGCACGTGTGTGTATGTGTGTGTGGGGGTGTGTGTGTGCGTGTGTGTGAGAAAATATGTATGTATGTATGAATGCATATGCATGTGTGTATATATGTGTATTTATATGTGCATATGTGCATTTCTATACATTTGCATGCATGTGGGTGTGTGTGTGTTCTTTTGTTAATGTCATTCCATGTGTTTAGCATGTGTGTTTGTATATGCATTTATGTGTGTGTGTGTATGTACATGTGTTTATGCGTGTACATGTTTGTATGAGGATGGGTATGTATGAATGCATGTGTGCATGTCTGTACGTGTGTAAGCACATACATTTGTATTTTTCTCAAAAATATTAAAACTGAACTGACCACAATAAGGTGGTTTGGTTGACCTATTGTGAATATGGATCATTATTTATCCACTCACATTCACTTTGGATATATTTGACCAGTGTTACAAACTATAACAAGAAAATCCAGCAGCTTGCATCAATGCTAAACCATTTGGAGTTGTGATTTATTTTCCAGCAGAGGCAAATGATAATTGTAAATGCAAATCATCCAGTAGACCCGTTGTCACACTTTAATTACTCCAGGCTGCTCCAGTTTTCATTTGTTCATCCCTCCGGTCATCACTTGTAACCTTTGGAATACTTTTCTCCCTTGTTGCGGTGAGCTGTTAAACAGATAAAAGGGACCAGATAGCTTTGTTTCTGGCAAAGGAAAACTGGTATTAAAACTGCTGTCAAATAAAACAAATTAGCTTAACACCATGTAGAGAAAGCTCTTCATTTGTCAAGTGTGAGAAAGTTCACAGCAAAACACATGAAGGCATTGTTCTCCTTCTATTCACGTGATTGTTAGGGCCCACACATTCCTACGTGGAGGGGATATAATGGGTATTATTTCAATAACAGCTTCTAGCCACGTCCTCAGCTCCATGCTGCAGTTGAGATTATTCCATGAGAAATGAGTAATTCAGCCCATTATGAGGCCCCTTGATAAGAAATACCAATAAATCTATTTCTCAAATGGATCACTTTGACATCTACAATAAAACGTTTTGGTTGGTAAGATCATTGAATGACGTTTTGGTAGCAAACCTTTGCTTTGCTGCAGAGTATGATTGTGCTTGTAATATTCCTCATATTTTTTATTCTTCGGCCACTGGCTTTAGCTGTTTCAGTCTTCTACATACCTAATGTACCAATGCCTTAAACTTAGGAAAAAATGAACCTATAAACTGATTTTGTTAATGGATTAACGATCCAAAGGCCGAAATTAAAACTCTCTGGCCAGAAGCAGAGAGGAATATCACGGAAACATAAGTGGCCACTGCAGCTTCTTTATTTATATCCACAACTGCTCCTAATCCCTTATTTCATTATCCTGATCTTTAAGCTCTGTGTGATCTCATCACACATTAGTCCTTACCGTGGGAGCACATATTGCATTGTGACCATTGGGTTTTTACTCACTTGCTTCCACCCCACCATCTCAGCAACTCAAAGAGGAAGAGAAAGCAGCTTACCCTCCTCAACAGGAGGAAGAGGAGGAGAAGGAAGGGTGAGAGAGAAAAGAAATCGCCCACTCGGGGACTAGCAGGTTTAGAACACTAGTCAGTACTAACTAATTGGGTGGACTGTGCCATCTTTCTGGGACAAGGTTGTAAACAGACGTGGATCTTGCAGGGTGATACCATAAGGAGCCTGATGGTTTTGACAAGCTGTGTTTGGAGCACTGGAGAACCTACCTGAAATCTTGTAGATCACGGCTAAAAAATAGAGGAATCTTCCTTCAGCTTAAGTTCAAGGATTGATGTAGAACTTTCAACCTATTTTCTACAACATGGAGAGGCTGGCCAACTCTATCCTGCAACACATAAAGTTTAAAATCCAGCAGCGTCTCATAGCTTCAGTTTTTATTACAGTCTTCAGTGGAATGACAACATGTTACAATAAAAGGCCAATCAGCTACCATTGCATGAGTAACATCTTCAACAGGACAATAAAGTGCTGTATTTTGAAGTTGACGGTTATTTTGGGGCCCTTTGATTGAAAGGAGTTTGCAGAGTGCCTTCCAGCAAATCACTGAATTGGATGAACAGAGTTCCCAAAGTAATGATGTGAAAATCATGGCAAAAGAACCCAACAGTCTGTCTCCAGAAGACAGCATTGTTGCTCCCTCCCTTGCTACTTCACCATTGTTTTACATCCTCCTGTCAGCCTGGGTTCAAATCTGAAAGCCCTGCTGGGATGGTGCAGGCTGAGGGACAGCCGATACAATCCAGAGCCTCTTAAGAATTTCCCAGGATGAGATATGAACTGCACTGTTCAAACTCTCAGGAACTTTGTCTGCTGCTGCTACTTAGGATGCACTCAGAGAAGCACCACAGCCAGCAAGAGCAGCTAAATTATAGGAATAGAGTGAACATCAGGGGGAATAGTTTAATATTTTAAACTGATGCTAGTGCTGTCACGTTTTTGAGTGTTTATATTTACTACAGATTAAGAGGGATATGGGAAATGGATTGTGCTGGAATTAATGATGATTTTGTGTTCTTCATGGGGAAGGTGTTGAAAGGATTGAGTGCAGATGGTGAATCCCTCATTGAATCCTCAGTTGTGGAAGTTGCCATGTGGCATCAGAGCTCTGAAGCGTAATGGGAGAGGATCCTGTTCAAACATGATTTCAATAAAGTAGCAGTGAGAGTCCAGGCTGTCTCGCTGAAACCTCCTGGTGCTTTCACTTTTATCCCATGCCCTCCATTTCCAACCCAGACTTATATTCCTTGTCTTCTTCAACCTCCTCCTTCATTACCTCTTGTGAGCTCGGCCTTTTGGCAGAAATGTTGAGTTGACAGCTCGTCTTGAAAGAACATTTAGAATAGTGGAACAGGCAGCAAGTCACCATGAATCTGCTGCGTTCCTCATCTGTCTGCATTAGCTGTTGTTGCTGGTCTGCCTGATTTCACCTCTTCCTCCAACTCAAGGAAAACCCCTCACAGGATCCCTATCACCAAGCACAATATTTCTGTTGGTGACGCTCATAAAACACAATGGCACATCATGCACTATCTTTGGGTGAATTACTCAGAAAATTTCAGAAACACATTTTGACAGAGTATGGGTAAAGTCTTGACAAAGTGTCCTTGATAGTTTTCCCAAGTGACTCTTCTTTAAATACAATGTAGTCATGTCATCTCAATCAACTTCAAATGCTGATCATGAATTTAAGTGATTCTCACCATCCAAACCAATGACTTACTGCTCCTAAGGTAGTCATTGTCAGAAGAGGTCATTGATTTAAATGTTAGCCAACCACATGGTGTGCAGTCCTTCAAAAGTAAATTTATTTATCAGAGGCCTGAGCTTCCTTGGGTGACCATGCCTCATGGTAAGAGGCTAGTCAAGTGGTGCAACTCAAGGCTGCACCTTAATAAGCATGGATATTTTGCAACTAAGGTATGTGGGCAATAGAACCCCTTAATATTTCAGGTCAATTATCTTCCATCAGAACTGGAGAAGTTTAGAGGTATAACAGGCATTAAGTAAATGATGGAAGAGAAAGGAAAGTACAAAAGAGAAGGCCTGTAACAATGTAGAGGGCAGAGAGATTAAATATTAAAAGGAATTTGACACAAGGCAAAAAGGATAATTAGAGTCTAGTGGTGCTGGAAAAGCACAGCAGGTCAGGCAGCATCCAAGGAGCAGGAAAATCGACGTTTCGGGCAAAAGTCCTTCATCAGGAATATTCCTGATGAAGAGCTTTTGCCGGAAACGTTGATTTTCCTGCTCCTTGGATGCTGCCTGACCTGTTGTGCTTTTACAGCACCACTCTAATCTAGACTCTGGTTTCCAGCATCTGCAGTCCTTGTTTTTACCTTTTAAAACGGATAATTAACTGACAAATAAACAAATAAAGGGTAGAACCAGAGGAATTGTAAGTCATTGTCAACTGCTGTTGTCTGAATAAATGGCAACAGTTATAATGGTCTGAAATTTTTTAACTTAACATTGACTTCAGCAGACCACATAGTGCTTCATTGAAAGATGGGATGGTGTCCCTGGAACTTATGGTAATCATCAACAGAATAGCGTAAGATGCTGAGAGATCTGAGTGAGAGTGGGGCTGAAAATTAAAATCATGATTAAGATACACAAGAATCAGAATAATGAATAACATGCAGAACGAGTGGAGGATTTCTGCAAAGGAATCTCTTTTACTCACACAAGAAAATGACATAAAAAGAGCAGTGTGTGTTGGGGTGTATGGAGATTTGACCAGGGTGTCTTGCAAGGAATCGTCTTGATTAAAAGAGTACAGAGCGATTGTAATGAGGTCAGCTGGTTGGACCTCATTGAAAATGAGTTCCCTTTTTGTGGCTGTTAATCTGGTGCAATCAGGGAGGCCTGGCTGACGGATAAGAACAGGAGTCTCAGACATCCTGTTCACACTAAGAGCTGGCTCTGAGGTAAGCTGGATCAGTGACAAGGACTCTCCATGCCCAAGTAAAGGATGACGAAGTGATGAGCTACCAAGCTTTGTGGAGTTATTACACTGGCGGTGAGAGAAAAGCATGCTCTTGAAGAAATTCGCACCCAACAGTCATCTTTGAGGGGCAAGCATTTCTGGCAATATGCCGTCATTTGGGAAGCTTTACTCCTTCAATCCCGCTGTTGGAGACTGAGCCCAGTGTGTGGAAAGAATATGTTTGCTTTTTCCTAATCACATTGAGGCAGGGGAAAAGCAATGAGTAATTATCCTGACAGCTTGTAGAGCCAGAACATTTTCAGTTATGAGGAGCCTAACATTCCCTGATGCATCAGATACTAAAATGCTTCAAGCAATGACAGATTTAGTTAAGGAATATTATGAGCCCAAGCCTGCTTTAGATCTGAAATGCTATCAGTTTTACTCGGCAACTTGAAAACCAGGGAAACCCGTACTGGCATTTTTGATTAGATTAAGGTGACTGGCAGAGACATGTGACTTTGGTTTCACCTTTGATGAGATACTGAGAGATCATTTGGTATATGGGATTAAGATGTAACCATGCAAAAGCACCCATTCGCTGAAATCCAACTAGACTTCAAACAGACACTACAACTGGATTTATCATTGGAAAATGGGGAGCATATAACTTGCAGGGTATTCCAACCTTGTCAGCCCTACTGAGCTTGAGGAACACCACTTGAACAAAAGCAATTGCAGAGCCTCACTCAGGACATACCCTGATCAGAGGGACTCTAGGTCAGCCCACAGCAAAACCCCAAAACAAAGCCGAGCCTCAGCCAACAGTTCAAAATTTCTTCAAGATCTGGGCCAGCAAGCCATTGTAGTTGCTGCCGGTGTGTGGACTTGAGACAGCAAAAGAGTACCACTTGACTTAAATTGAGTGGGACACTAGTAGGACAATATCCAGGAGAGTGTACATCCTGGAAAGTCCACCTACATCCGGTTGGAACAGTTAAATTGCATAGCAACATCCAAATCAGAACCAATCAAAATAAACGTCTGGTTAAACAGTCACCCAGTTCTAATGGAGGTCGATACTAGTGAAACCACTTCTGAGATTGTAGAACCAGTCTTTAACAAAATTTACTTTAGACTTCAACCCTTAAGTATGTGCAAAACCTTGCCTGGACTGAGAACCTATACTGGGGAATCCATTCAGCTTAAGGATACAACTTCACACCCACTCTCATGAGAAGCAGCTGGTTCCATTCCCACTGATTGTAGTTAAAGGCTCGGGGCCCAAGCTTGATGGGGGTGAAGTTGGTTGAAACAAATTTGCCTGGATTGGCTCAACACATTTTGATTAGAAAAAGGCTGCCTGAAAGAAGTTGTAATGAAATACTTGGATGCCTTTCAGGAAGGTCTAGGGACTATCAAAAGAGCCAAAGCCATCTTGCATGTTGATCAGGAAGCAATCCCATGATTCTGCAAGGCCTGCCCAGTATCCTTTGCCTTATGGGCAAAAGTAGAGACAGAAATCAGAAGGCTGGAAAATGAAGGAATCACCAGCCAGTCCAGATTGGGGAAAGGGCAGCACTGGTCATACTAATTGCAAAGTTTTGTGGGGATTTCAAACAAGCAATAAACCACTTTTTGCAGCTGGATAAATATCCAATACCTCACATAGAGGGTCTATACATAAAGTTTGCAGGGAGATTGTCCTTCATGAAGATGGACATGAGCCTTGTACTTGCAACTGCGGTCAGATGTGGATTCCCATAAGTATGCTATATTAATACCCATCAAGGTATGTACCAAGGTACGAGACCTCCATTTGGAGTATCATCATCCTATGCAACTTTTCAGCAGGTGATGAAGAAGATTTTACAAGGTCTACCCCATATTGCCATTTATCTAGATAATATGGTAATAACAAGGAAGATCAACAACGAGCACTTACAAAACTTGAACACAGACGCAGGCATTTCTCCCAGGTGGGCGTCCACCCTCAGAAGGGAAAAGCGTGTGGTCCAGGCACTCCAAGTGACCTACATGGGCTACAGAGTCGACAAGATCGGATTACACCTCTTGGATGAGGGCAATCAAAGGTACTCTAGTTTCCACATCTGTACCAGAGCTTAGATCTTTCCTTGGACTGGTGAATAATTATAGTAAGTTCATTTATAATCTGGCATTCATCCTGGCATATTTGGATCAATTCCTAAAAAAAAAGGATCAACCTTGGAAATGGCATAATCAAGCCACAGCTTTCAGGGAAGTGAAGAAACAGCTATCATCTTATAAGGTGTTGACCCGCTTTGATCCCACATGAGATCTGGTGTTGACATACAGTGTTTCCTTGTATGGCATTGGGATAGTATTAGCTCATAGATGGCCCAATGGAGAGGAATGCCCAATAGCATATGCAGTCAGGACCTTGGCTGATGCAGTGCGTAAATATACCCAGATGGAGAAAAAAGATTTGGCGGTCATATTCGGAGTCAGGAAGTTCCACCATAGTTTTTATGAATGTAAATTTGTAATAATACTGACCACAAACCCCTGCTTAAAGAAGACAAGGCAGTACCACCCATACCTTCGGGCCAATTTCAGTAGTGGGCTCTAATACTAAGTGCATATAATTACAAGTTAGAACACTGACTGGGAGGCTAAGAAAAACTGTGGATGCATTGAGCCACTTCCTGCTGGTAGATACACAACTGATGATACTGCCACTGGAAGAGTCCATAATGGTTTTAAAATTTCTGTGCACACTTCCAGTCACATCTGACAAGATCAGACTTTGGATGCGGATAGATCTGGTCCTGCAAAACTGAAACAGCTGGTGGTGAAGGGAGAAACGAAAGGGCTGTCATAACCAAAATTGAAACCTTTTTGGACCTGGAGGTACCAGATCACAGTAGAGGACAGCATATTATTCTGGGGGGCAAAAGTGATTCTTGCAAGCAAAGATCGCTGCCAGATGCTGGCTGAACACCATCAGGGTTATTCAGGGATTTTCAAATTGAAGATGCTGGTGAGAAGCTATGTCTGGTGGCCAGGATTGAATGCAGATATAGCCACACTGGGGGACAGTGGCCAGAGTGCCACAAGGTCAAAAACTACTGCCATCAGTTCCCTACATCCATGGGAATAGTTAGGTAAACCTTGGACTCGATTTACATGTCAATTATGTCGGTCCTATCATAGGTTCAATGCTCTTAGTTATTGTGGAAGCCCAGTGTAAGTGATTGGACATAGATCGAGTTCATTCATCAAACATGGGGATGACAGTGGAAAACTATGTGCATCTTTTACAATTCACGGACTCCAGAAGTGTTGGTCACTGATAACAGGCAATGGATTATCAGCAGGAATTTGAGTATTTCCTAATGTCAAATGATATTTGACATGGAAGGACAGCTCTGTACCATTCATTATCCAATGGTCTGGCAGGAAGAGCAGTCCAAAATTTGAAGGCAGGCGTAAAAAAACACTTTACAACTTCACTTGATATGAAACTATCCCAGTTCCTGTTTGATTACCAGACCATCCCTTACACACCCACAGGGATAGCTCCAGCATAGTTGATAAGGGGGAGAAGACTCTGCGTCAGGTTAAATCCAATCTTCCTGCACCTGTGGGGGGAAGGTGAACTGGCATCAGGAACGCCAATGCTGGACACAAGACTCTGCTAAGCGAGAAAGACAGTGTACTTCAGGGAACAAAGTTTGGTGAAGGAACCACAGTTTCGGCCCTGCATGGGAAAGAGGTTTCGTCAATATGACATCAGGTCCAGTGACATATTAAAGTTCAGATAGGTGTAACTGTCCTGAACAAGCACGTGGACTAGATGAGAGCTGCAAACTTGCAAATGGAATAAAACATGCCCAGCGCCTCAATGGCCTTTCCAATTGTCCAACTGTTCTAAACCCATGGGTTCTCCCTTTCCTCAAAATCTGTGATGAACACAGCAGACGCTGCTACTCAATGCCTTTGCTGCCTGATGAAGAGAAAGAATTTCTTCCAAGAAATTTGGCACAAAAGGTGAGTTACAGTGTATTACATGCCACCTGTATCAGAGGCAGAGTTGGAGGAACTTGACCCAATGCTAAAATGCCCCAGGATGAAATACAAAAAAAAGCCTATATCCTTGTACTCAGAGATAGAGGGATATAGCGATTGTAATGAGGTCAGCCAAGTGGACCTTGTAGAATATGAGTCCCCTGATCAAGGCTGTTAATTTGGTCTAATCAGGGAGCCCGGGCTGACAGATATAAACTAGAGTGTCAGATATTCTGTTCACTCTGACAACTGCCTCTGAGGGAGCTGGATCAGTGTCAAGGACTCCCCCTGTGTAAAAAGAAGTGACTTTGTAATGGGATACCAGCCTCTGTAGTTATTTCAGTGTGGAATGGTGGTTCATGATGGTGACAGACTGGAAGTATGTGTGTCCTAGGGTTTTTCACAAAGAAAATGTAAAAATATTGAAAAAGTAAAGGAACCCATGACCATTGTTATTAGTTTCAAAAAAGCAAAGTATTTTTTAATATAAGAGTATGATTAATTACAAGAGCTCTCAATCCTTTTTTAGGGTCTATAACCTGCATGCCAATTAATGTGTCTTGTTGTTAGGTCTCTCAGTAGCCTCAAACCTGGAGGAGAATCTATACACCCTCTCTTCTAATCAAGACATGACTGAGGGAGTGGTTGAAATTTTTAAGATTAAATAGCAAATTAAAACTCAGTCAATAAATGATTGGGGATGCCTCTAACTAGATCTTCACTATTGTTATAAAATAATGTACAGCAATTAAAATAGTACTTGTTGCATTTGTTATACACCTATCAGTTGCTGAATTTGTCAACATAAAAACAGTGAATGCGCTTCAAATGAAAATGATTAGTGTAAAGTAAGTTAATGCGCTGCTAGATTTGAAAAGTGCTGTATAAATTCAAGGTCATCTTTTTTCTTTGAAACTGTTTGTGTGAAATAAAAATAATAATCTTGCTTCATGGAGTTGAGGTAAATATTTTGAGTGTAAATGTTTGACATCAAAGTTGAATATTCACTCTGCCATCTACACAATGTATTCACTTTATTAACATTGCAATCATATCATTTGAATAAGGTAGTTTTTCACTGCCTTATGTTACCTAGCAGCTTGTATTTTGAATAAAGCATTTTTTTTCTAATCATGAATCTTTCATCTGGCAGATGCCTAACATGTCTATTATATGCTAATTGGCCTAGATTTAACACCCACTGTGACCCTTTCAGTAATGACATATTCAGAATATTTGTAAAAGCTGTCTCTCCTCTAAAATTTCATTGAAAACTGTAGTGGTCAGATACCAAAACTTTCAATCATTGTCAACAAGTAGGAAATGGCCAAGAATATAGCAATACATTCTGATACACTAAAACCTTGAAGGGATATGAGCTCACTTAAGAAAAGTACATAAGAAGGAAGGTCAGTCATTTCATACTCTTGAGCAACACTGTGGGAGAATAACTAACATTATGAAAAGTTTCTCTTGGTCACCGTGTGCCTATTAGAATCTTATTTCCCTGCATATCACCATTAAATAGTCTATGACCTGTCACCCTTTCTTCCATTCTATGTATTTCACGTATACTCTTAGATCTCTCATTAGCTTGATCGCCTTTCATTGATTGCCTTTCCTCAAGGACAATACACATCTTTATTGAAAATCTTTCATCTCTCATCAAAAAACTCATAATCCTCACATACTAAAGCAGTAGAAATCGTTGTGGATGAAAGTCACAAGAAAACCGTTTATCATGATTTAAATATTAATGAAAATTATGCGATGGGTATCTTTTGAATAGGCTAATCCTTGAGACCAAAAATATAATAATCTGGTAATGAATATATCGCATCATTTATAACCTTTGCAAAATGCAACAAAGCAGCACAAAGGCTGACATTATGATTAAACACATTTAGTGAAAATCCTAAATTATTGATGAAGGTCACCTCAGAGCACTAAAGTACAATAATTAAAACATTTTTCTTTGTAATTGACTTGTGATTATGTTTTGCTGCCACCTGAATGCTACTAATCTATGTCAGCAGCTCAAGGGTTAAAAGAGTGCAGTGGGATTGAGTAATTATATATATTGATTACCTGTAGAAATCTGCTCACTGACAGGATAAGAAGGGCTCACTTTTCTGGTAGCACAGTCATTTTATTTTTGTTAAGATGGATGAGTTAATAAACATGGAGCAAGCACTCTCATAAATTCAGCATCTGTAATATTTGTCACTTTCAAAATTACTTGCTTGAGAGCAACATCCGTTATGCGATTTCACAAGAGAGGTGCTAGGAGACCTGAAGCAAGGTTTTCACTTTCCTGGTGATTAATATACTGTTGTTGTTTAGAAAGGCAGCATCATTAGGCAGAAGCTTAGCTCCAGTGCACTGAGGAAATGTTTGCTACATTGAGCCATATTGTGCTATTTAGGAGTTCACTGATGTTTCATCAGTGCAGATCATTGTGAGTTTTTGCTGGCAGTTTTGTTGCCTTGGGCTCGATTTATGGAAACTTCAGGATCATTTTTAAAAGACATTTACAATAGGTGTTTTAATGCCTACATGAGCATAGCCCCCCAGATAACTGGTTTGCCACTAATATGTGATTAAAATGTACTGTAGCATTTCTAAACTGTAACTTTTTAATTTCATTTTTCCACTGGCCTTAAAGAAAATGAATTTGAGGGTCATGTAAAATGAAAACATTCATGTAAAGTTAAAGCAAATTTATACATCATTGTCATTTAATTAAATAAATTCAGTTTGTTCTGTATTTTCAAGACAGTCCATTTAGTATTTTTGCAATAAAAATGTGTATATATCACTGTGTATAGGCACAGGCATCAAAATGAGACATGATTGAAATAGGAAATGGAAGGATTCCATTTCCACCTTGGAGCCAGGTATAGTGGCACACATCAATCCTTCAGCATTGGAGACTTCCTTCTTCATTACCTAGAAATTATTCCTGAACCTAGTGACAGCTCACTCTGCTGCACTACTCTGATGTCTACAGTTGTCTGCTTATTTATTGAGAATGCAGCGATTAGTATACTATTGATCCTCGTCTGTGTCTTCATTCCTGATTAAGTGCTTATGCTTGAAATGTCAACTCTCCCGCTCCTCGGATGTTGCCTGACCAACTGTGCTTTTCCAGCACCACAATTTTTGACTCTGTCTGTCAATGTCTACTTTTCATGTGTAATCTGTATATAATCACCAGCTTGGAAGGGACGTTGACAGCCATTGTTGACCCTGTTCGTGTGTTCATCTACCATCCACAGCCAGCTTAACCAGCAGAATCACTTGACAAAGTCTGAAGCAGGAATTGTACATAAAGCCCTAACTTTTGCTGCAAAACTGTCAGAGTATCACGACAAGCCAAGAATTAATGCTGTGATCTAATAAACCAACCAGGATTCAGCACTGATTGTCTTTAGATTAGATTCCCTATGGTATGAAAACAGGCCCTTCAGCCCAACAAGTCCACACCGACCCTCCGAAGAGTAACCCACCCAGACCCATTCCCTTACACTGACTAATACACCTAACACTATGGGAAATTTAGCATGGCCAATTCGCCTAACCTGCACATCTTTGGACTGTGGGAGGAAACCGGAGCAAACCCATGCAGACACAGGGAAAATGTGCCAACTCCATACAGACAGCCACCCGAGGCTGGAAACGAACCCGGGTCCCTGGCGCTGTGAGGTTGCAGTGTTAACCACTGAGCCACCATATGCAAGACGTATCCTTTACCTAAGATACCATTGACAAATTGATACATGGAAAACTGGCTGAACCTGCAATGGAAGATTCATGTGATGACACAAGTTTTGTTGGGTGTCTGAACTTAGCTTTGAGAAGTTATTGGCTGCAAAGTGCTTTGGGATGTCTGATGGTGATGCAACTTCAAGGGCCATAACTTGAGGAAAATATTTTTCACCCAGAGGGCGTTGGGAATCAGGAATGCATTTCCTGGGAGGGTAGTAAAGGCAGAAAATCTTATAACTTTTAAAAAGCCTGTGGATGAGCACTTGAAGTGGCTTAACTTTCAAGACTGTGGTCCAAGTGTTGGAAAGTGGGATTAGTGTAAATAGATGATTTTGTTTTGTCAGTACAGACTCCATGGGCTGAAGGGCCTCTTCTGTACTGTGTGACTCTTTGACTTCATGAGAGTTTTTCTATTTTGATATCACGTTATTGATCCTAAGAACCTTTGAACCTGTAGACTGACAGTTGGCTGATCCGATATTAGCCGAAATCTTCCAGATTGGATCGGGGACCCTGTTTTCAATACAGATCAGGAAAAATGCTTTCACTTAATGTTTTTAGGAGTTTTCTGTTTGGACTATCAAGTCGAGAGTCTTTATAACATAAAGAATTCAGCAAAGCATTCTTGTAGTAGCAGTGTGGATCATTGCATAAATCACACCTATTTCTTTATAGCAGTAGCTGCTGGATTCGATGTATCAAGGCCCCTAACCCACTTTGACAGCTACAGAGAGGGAAATGGTGGAAGGTGAGGTGTTGGGTGAGTGGTGGGTGAGAGGTTAGGGTGACGGGTAGGTGAGAGGGTTGGATGATGGGAGTGTTGGGGGATTGGGTGACAGGTGGGTGAGGGGTTTGGGTAATGGTTGTGTGAGGACTTTGGGTGACAGGTGATGGGTGGGTGAGGGTTTGAATGATGGGTGAGCAAGGGGATTGGGTGACAGGTGACGGATGGGTGAGGGGATTGGGCGATAGGTTACTGGGGAGGTTGGATGGTGTGTGTGAAGGGTTTGGGTGACAGTGGGTGAGGGAATTGGTGGATTGATGTTGAGTGGTCAGTGCGGGAGGAGGTTGGTTAGAGATGGGTGAGGGAGTAGGTTGGTAGTTAGGCAGGATGTCTGTGTCTCATGGCTAAGAAGTACAGGAGGTGGGTGGGTGAGAAGATCAGGTACCAAATGGGTGAAGGGTTAAGATGGCAAGTGGGTGTTGGTCATGTGCCAGGTGTATTAGAATTAGGATTAGCTTTATTGTTACATGTACCCACACGACTAAAATGAAAAGTTAGCAAGTTGCCTATTAGGGCACAATCTTATGTAACAAGGTATCGAGGTTTGATTAGATTACTTACAGTGTGGAAACAGGCCCTTCGGCCCAACAAGTCCACACCAACCGTCCAAAGAGCAACCCACCCAGACCCATTCCGCTACATTTACCCCTTCACCTAATACTACGAGCAATTTAGCATGGCCAATTCAACTAACCTGCACTTTTGATTTGGACTGTGGGAGGAAACCGGAGCACCCGGAAGAAACCCACACAGACATGGGGAGAACGTGCAAACTCCACACAGACAGTTGCCTGAGGCGGGAACTGAACCCAGGTCTCCAGCGCTGTGAGGCAGCAATGCTAACCACTGTGCCACCGTGCCGTCCAAGACAATGAAGTCAACCTTACAGGGGAGCGTCAACGTGAACCACAGTTAAATATTGGGCATTGCTCTCGAGCCAGGTAGGACTCGAACATACAATCTTCTGATTCAAAGTCAGACACGTTATCCATTACACTGGCCCAAACGACTGGGGTATGGTTTCTTAAAGTACAAATTCTTAGGGAAAATATTTAGAAAAGTAAATAAATAAAATGTCCAGCAATAATTTAGAAAAATAGAGAAATAAGAGCTCAGAATCACAGTCCTTCCAATGCAGACCCTGTGGGGTATCACCTCAACATTGTGGGATATCGTATCCATGCCAAAGCGGGGAGCCCCGTGTCCACACTGAGGCCTGGGGCCTGTGTCCATGCTGAGGCCTGGGGTCTGTGTCCACACCAAGGCTGGGGGTCCATGTCCACACTGAGGCCTGGGGCCTATGTCCACACTGAGGTCGGGAGTCCATGTCCACACTGAGGCCTGGGGCCCATGTCCACTCCGAGGCCGGGGGACCGTATCCACATCAAGGCCGGGAGTCCGTATCCACACCGAACCGGGCGTCCGTGTCCACGCTGAGGTCTGGGGCCCATGTCCACGCCGAGGCCAGGGGTCTGTGTCCACACTGAGGCCAGGAGTCCATGTCCACTCCGAGGCCGGAGGACCGTATCCACATCAAGGCTGGGAGTCCATGTCCACGACGAGGCCAGGAGCCCGTGTCCACACCGAGGCCGGGGGCCCGTGTCCACGACGAGGCTGGGAGTCCGTGTCCACACCGAGGCCGGGAGTCCGTGTCCACACCGAGGCCAGGAGTCCATGTCCTCGGTGTGCACATGGACTCCCGGCCTCGGTGTGGACACGGACTCCCGGCCTCGGCGTGGACATGGACACCCGGCCTCAGTGTGGACACGAACTCCCGGCCTCGGTTTGGACACGGACTCCCGGCCTCGGTGTGGACACGGTCCCCCAGCCTCGGTGTGGACAGGGACCCCCGGCCTCGGTGTGGACATGGACTCCCGGCCTCGCTGTGGACACGGACTCCCGACATCGGCGTGGACATGGACTCCCGGCCTCGGTGTGGACACGGACCCCGGACTCGGTGTGGACATGGACTCCCCGCCTCGGTGTGGACAAGGACCCACGGCCACGGTGTGGACACTATCTCCCGGCCTCGGTGTGAACACGGACTCCCGGCCTCGGTGTGGACATGGACTCCTGGCATCGGTTTGGACACGGACTCCCGGCCTCAGCGTGGACACGGACTCCCGGCCTCGGTGTGGACACGGACTCCCGGCCTCGGTTTGGACACGGACTCCTGGCCTCGGTGTGGACACGGACTCCCGACCTCGGTGTAGACACAGACTTCTGGCCTCGGTTTGGACACGGACTCCTGGCCTCAACGTGAACATGGACGTCCGGCCTCTGAGTGGACACAGACCCCCGGCCTCAGTTTGAAGACGGACCCCCGGCCTCGGTGTGGACACTGACTCCCGGCCTCGGCGTGGACATGGGTTCCCGGCCTTGGCGTGGACATGGACTCTCGGCCTCGGTGTGGACAAGGACTACTGGCCTCAGCATGAACATGGACTCCCGGACTCGGTGTGGACACGGATTCCTGGCCTCGGTGTGGACAAGGACCCCCGGTCTCGGTGTGGACACGGACCCCGGACTCGGTGTGGACATGGACTCCCCGCCTCGGTATGGACACGGACCCACGGCCTCGGTGTGGACAAGGACCCACGGCCACGGTGTGGACACTATCTCCCGGCCTCGTGTGGACACAGATTCCCGGCCTCAGTGTAGACAGGGACTCCCGGCCTCACCGTGGACATGGACTCCCGGCCTCGGCGTGGACACGGGCCCCAGGCCTCGGTTTGGACACAGACCCCTGGCCTCGGTGGGCACGGACTCCCGGCCTTGGCGTGGACACGGGCTCCGGGCCTCGGTGTAGACACGGACTTCTGGCCTCGGTTTGGACACGGACTCCTGGCCTCAACGTGAACATGGACGTCCGGCCTCTGAGTGGACACAGACCCCCGGCCTCAGTTTGAAGACGGACCCCCGGCCTCGGTGTGGACACTGACTCCCGGCCTCGGCGTGGACATGGGTTCCCGGCCTTGGCGTGGACATGGACTCTCGGCCTCGGTGTGGACACGGACTACTGGCCTCAGCATGAACATGGACTCCCGGACTCGGTGTGGACACGGATTCCTGGCCTCGGTGTGGACAAGGACCCCCGGCCTCGGTTTGGACTCGGACCCCCGGCCTCGGCGTGGACCCGGGCTCCCGGCCTCGGCGTGGACATGGCCTCCCGGACTCGGTGTGGACAAGGACCCCCGGACTCGGTTTGGACTCGGACCCCTGGCCTCGGCGTGGACACAGACTCCCAGACTCGGCGTGGACAAGGACCCACGGCCACGGTGTAGACACGGACTCCCAGCCTCGGCGTGGACACGGGCCCCCGGCCTCGGTTTGGACATGGACCCCCGGCCTCGGCGTAGACACGGGCCCCCGGCCTTGGCGTGGGCACGGACTCCTGGCCTCGATTTGGACATGGACTCCTGGCCTCAGCGTGAACATTGACTCCCGGCCTCCGCTTGGTCATGGACTCCCGGCCTTGGGTGGACACAGACACCTGGCCTCGTGTGGACACAGACTCCCGGACTTGGTGTGGACACGGGCCCCAGGCCTGGGTTTGGACATGGACCCCGGCCTCGGTGGGCACGGACTCCCGGCCTCGGCGTGGACACGGGCTACCGGCCTCGGCGTGGACACGGACTCCTGACCTCGGTTTGGACACGGACTCCTGGCCTCAGCGTGAACATGGACTCCCGGCCTCCGCGTGGTCACAGACTCCCAGCCTTGGCGTGGACACAGGCTCCCAGCCTCAGTGTGGACACGGGCTCCCAGCCTCGGTGTAGACACGGACCCCCGGCCTCGTTGTGGACACGGACTCCCGGCCTCGGTGTGGACACAGAATCCCGGCCTCAGTTTGGACACGGACTCCCGGCCTCTGAGTGGACACGGACCCCCGGCCTCAGTTTGAAGACGGACCCCCGGCCTCGGTGTGGACACGAACTCCCGACCTCAGTGTGGACATGGACTCCCGGCCTCAGTGTGGACATGGGTTCCCGGCCTTGGCATGGACATGGACTCCCGGCCTCGGCGTGGACACGGACTCCCGGCCTCGGTGTGAACACGGACACCCGGCCTCGGTGTGGACATGGACTCCTGGCCTCGGTTTGGACACGGACTCCCGGCCTCAGCGTGGACACGGACTCCCGGCCTCGGTGTGGACACGGACTCCCGGCCTCGGTTTGGACACGGACACCTGGCCTCGGTGTGGACACGGACTCCCGACCTCGGTGTGGACATGGAGTCCCAACCTCAGTGTGGACATGGGCTCCCAGCTTTGGCGTGAACATGGACTCCCGGCCTCGGTGTGGACACGGACTCCCGGCCTCGGTGTTGACATGGACTCCTGGCCTCGGCGTGAACATGGACTCCCGGCCTCGGTGTGGACACAGACTCCCGGCCTCGGTGTGAACATGGACACACGGCCTCGGTGTGGACACGGACTCCCGGCCTCGGTGTTGACATGGACTCCTGGCCTCGGCGTGAACATGGACTCCTGGCCTCGGCATGAACATGGATCCCGGCCTCGGTGTGGACACGGACTCCCGGCCTCGGTGTGAACATGGACTCCTGGCCTCGGCATGGACACAGGCTCCCGGCCTTGGTGTGGACAAAGGCTCCCAGCCTCAGTGTGGACACGGACTCCCAGCCTCGGCGTGGACACGGGCTCCCGGCCTTGGCGTGGGCACGGACTCCTGGCCTCGATTTGGACACGGACTCCTGGCCTCAGCGTGAACATGGACTCCCGGCCTCTGCGTGGTCACGGACTCCCGGCCTTGGCGTGGACACAGACACCTGGCCTCGTGTGGACACAGACCCCCGGCCTCAGTGTGGACACGGGCCCCAGGCCTCGGTTTGGACATGAACCCCCGGCCTCGGTGTGAACACGGACTCCCGGCCTCGGTGTGGACACGGACTCCTGGCCTCGGTTTGGACACAGACTCCCGGCCTCAGCGTGGACACGGACTCCCGGCCTCGGTTTGGACACGGACTCCTGGCCTCGGTGTGGACACGGACTCCCGGCCTCGGTGTGGACACGGACTCCCGGCCTCGGTGTGGACACGGACTCCTGGCCTCGGTGTGGACACGGACTCCTGGCCTCGGTTTGGACACGGACTCCCGGCCTCGGTGTGGACATGGACTCCCAACCTCAGTGTGGACATGGGCTCCCAGCCTCGTCGTTAACATAGACTCCTGGCCTCGGTGTGGACACGGACTCCCGGCCTTGGTGTGGACATGGACTCCTGGCCTCGGTGTGGACATGGACTCCCGGCCTCGGTGTGGACATGGACTCCTGGCCTCAGTGTGGACATGGACTCCCGGCCTCAGTGTGAACATGGACTCCCGGCCTCAGTGTGAACATGGACTCCCGGCCTCGGTGTGAACATGGACTCACGGCCTCGGTGTGGACATGGACTCCCGGCCTCGGTGTGGACAAAGGCTCCCAGCCTCAGTGTGGACACGGACTCCCGGCCTCAGCATGGACACAGGCTCTCGGCCTCAGTGTGGACATGGACTCCGGACTTGGTGTGGACAGGGACTCCCGGCCTCGGTGTGGACACGGACTCCCGGCTTCGGTGTGAACAGGGACTCCTGGCCTCAGCATGGACACAGGCTCTTGGCCTCAGTGTGGACATGGACTCCCGGACTTGGTGTGGACAGGGACTCCCGGCCTCGGTGTGGACACGGACTCCCGGCTTCGGTGTGGACACGGACTACTGGCCTCAGCGTGAACATGGTAAAAACAATGACTGCAGATGCTGGAAACCAGATTCTGGATCAGTGGTGCTGGAAGAGCACAGCAATTCAGGCAGCATCCGACGAGCAGCAAAATCGACGTTTCAAGCAAAAGCCCTTAATCAGGAAACGTCGATTTTGGTGCTCGTCGGATGCTGCCTGAATTGCTGTGCTCTTCCAGCACCACTGATCCAGAATCAGCATGAACATGGCCGGGAGTCTGTGTCCACACCGAGGCCGGGAGTCTGTGCCCACACCGAGGCTGGGGGTGCATGTCCACACCGAGGCCGGGAGTCTTTGTCCAAACTGAGGCCGGGAGCCTTTGTCCACACTGAGGCCGGGAGTCCGTGTCCACACCGAGGCCGGGGGTCCGTGTGCAAACCGAGGCCGGGTGTCCGTGTCCACGCCGAGGCTGGAAGTCCGTGTCCACAACAAAGCTGGGAGCCTGTGTCCACTCCGAGGCCGGGAGTCCGTGTCCCCGCCGAGTCCGGGAGTGTGTCCACACTGAGGCCGGGAGTCCATGTCCACACCGAGGCCGGGGGTCCGTGTGCAAACCGAGGCTGGGAGTCCGTGTCCACGCCGAGGCCGGGAGTCCGTGTCTACACCGAGGCCGGGGGTCTGTGTCCACGCTGAGGCCGGGACTCCCGTGCTCACGCCGAGGCCGGTAGCCCGTGTCCACACCGAGGTCGGGAGCCTGTGTCCACACTGAGGCCGGGAGTCTTTGTCCTCGCTGAGGCTGGGGGCCCGTGCCCACACCGAGGCCGGGGGTCCGTGTCCACACCGAGGCCGGGAGTCCGTGGCCACGCCGAGGCCGGGAGTCTGTGTCCACACCGAAGCCAGGAGTCCGTGTCCACGCCGAGGCCGGGAGTCCGTGTCCACACCGAAGCCGGGAGTTCATGTCCACACCGAGGCCGGGAGTCCGTGTCCACGCCGAGGCCAGGAGTCCATGTCCACGCCGAGGCCGGGAGTCCGTGCTCACGGCGAGGCTGGGGGTCCGTGTCCACGCTGAGTCCTGGGGTCCGTGTCCACGCTGAGGCCGGGAGCCCGTGTCCACGCCGAGGCCAGGAGCCTATGTCCACGCTGACGCCGGGAGACTTTGTCCACGCTGAGGCCGGGAGTCCGTGTCCACGCTGAGGCCGGGAGTCCGTGTCCACGCGGAGGCCAGGAGTCCGTGTCCACGCCGAGGCTGGGAGTCCGTGACTACACTGAGGCCGGGAGTCCGTCTCCACACCAAGGCCGGGAGCCCCTGTCCACACCGAGGACAGGAGTCCGTGTCCCCACCAAGGCCGTGAGCCCATGTCCACATCGAGGCCGGGAACCCGTGTTCACGCCGAGGCCGGGAGTCCGTGTTCACGCCGAGGCCGGGAGCCCGTGTTCACGCCAAGGCCGGGAGTCCGTGTTCATTCCGAGGCCGGGAGCCCGTGCCAACGTAGAGGCCGGGAGTCCGTGTTCACGCCGATGCCTGGTGTCCGTGTTCACGCCGAGTCCGGGAGTCCGTGCCCACGCTGAGGCCGGAAGTCCATGTCCATGCTGAGTGCGGGGGTCCGTGTCCACACCGAGGCCGGGAGCCCGTGTCCACTCCGAGGCTGGGAGTCCGTGTCCACGAGGAGGCCGGGAGTCCGTGTCCATGCTGAGGCCGGGAGTCCGTGTCTACACTGAGGCCGGGAGCCTGTGACCACGCCGAGGCCGGGAGTCTGTGTCTACACTGAGGCTGGGAGCCCGTGTCCACGCCGAGGCCGGGAGTCCATGTCCACGCCGAGGCCAGGAGTCCGTGTCCATGCCGAGGCCGGGAGCACATGTCCACGCTGAGGCCGGGAGTCCGTGTTCACGCCGAGGCAGGGAGCCCATGTCCACACCGATGCCGGGAGCCCGTGTCCATGCCGAGGCCGGGAGCACATGTCCACGCTGAGGCCGGGAGTCCATGTTCACGCTGAGGCCGGGAGTCCGTGTCCACGCCGAGGCCGGGAGCCAGTGTCCCCGCCGAGTCTGGGAGATATTGTAACACTGAGATACCAAATCTTAGTGTAAACTATATCAAGTTAGTTGTCTGTTGTGGCCTGTTTTTAACCCTGCGAATGACCATGTTTTATGTAAGTTAAAGTCAGGTACTTTATCATCCAAATTCTTTTAATCTTTGGTAGCCCTGATTACTTTTTTGGTGCTGCTGTGAACTCAATAACATTACCTTCATTTTTCTTTCTTTCTTGTTAATTTCTGTACATCCTTTCTCATACCTTTCATGCCTTGTATCTCTTCCTTCTTGTGTGTTGCACGCCTTCTCCTCCCTCAGTCATTGCCTTCTTATGCCCTTGTCATCCTTCCACACTTGAATACACTTTGAATAAGCTCAGTTGCACCCAGAGTCTCTCTTGGAATTCTTCAAAGGATGCACCGCACCACACATTATCATCATCAGATTCCTTCACCCCTACTGTTCCACCCTTCCCTCTTCTCAACTTGCTTACTCAGTGCATCCAATAGAGATTAAGCTCACCACCTCCTTCCCATTTTTCTCACCCTATTCCATTACAGTGCTCGTGTACCAATCAAATTTCTTCTCTTCATTATCATTCAGAATATAAATGCACTCATGAATTAGTCTCTGCTGTCTGCAACCTAATTGGCCTGAATTGGAACATTTCTTGCTGACTCAAGCCATTTTTCACAGTAACTTCAGAGCCCTTAATTTTTATCCCTTGGCCATTCATTGACTATGAGAGTTGGATGAGTGTCACTTGCTGAAGCACTTGCACATTACCACCTTTAATAACGTGTTCCCAATGAAACCTTTACTCCATCTCTGCAATCTTGGTCAGTTCTCCCAGCTTCATCCATACTTTGCTTCCTCAGGTCCCAGGAATGCAGCACTGGGCAAATCTTGCATGCAACTGATTCGCCTGCCTATCACCAATTCTAGTTGAAGTATATCAGTTCCTAATGGTCAAAACTCTGAATGGTTCTTGGACAACAAAGGTAATCCATAGCTTATTTTCTTTGTTATCAATCATCTCTGCAATAACTCTCTCTAGCCACCTCCACCATCGCCTCCAAGAAATCCAAAGGACACATGAATTATTCAGCATAACCACCATAAAATCATACAGGTATGATTGAGACGATCTCTCTGAATATGTCTGTTGCATGTGTGACATAAGACTTACCTCCTGCAATCTTAACTCCCTCTCCCTACATCCTTTTCATGTTATACTGCATACTTTCTAACATTGCAAATTGTTCCTTGTTTTTAAGTGATTTGAAAGATACAAACTGGCATATTCCTACTTCCAAAGCTAAAACAAATAAGCCCATTTCAGGTAAAGTTACACTGACAGTAAACGGGGCTTAATACCTCCTTATGACACCTGCCAGAAAGCTCAGCTCATAATATTAATTTAATTCCGAGTCACTTCAGTTATTCATACAGTTTGGCATGATAATACAAGAGTTAAATTTGAAATACAGGTCATGTTGGAAATTTTCCTGTCTCAGTTGGCTTGTTTCAGCAAAAAATGCTTGGAAATGGGAAATTCCCATTTGATGGGAGTGGTAGGGAAAGAACAGATAGAGCCAGGTCCACTCACACTGGAAACAGAGTGTAACCAACAGTGGAGGCATGCAGCTGCCAAAGTGGGATGGTTAGAATACCTTTCCAGGTTCTCTTAGAATTTGTCCACATTGTTTCAGAAATTGTTAAGCCCTCCAACCCTCATCCCTCATATTTTCTTACCCCCACCCATACCCTCAATGGCAAGTCAATACCAAATCATATTTCCATACACCATCCATGCTCCTCCCACAGCCTCCATACTATCTTCATGTTCATTCACCGTAAAAAATAAAGAATATGGAATTAGAAAATTCAGATCATGGCAATTGTACAGACCTTATCGACCTTTCAAGGATGTTTACACCTCGTCCATCACTTCATGACTCCCATAAAACAGATAAGGGTTATGCAATAGTCAAAATTGTGTTGAATTGAATTGAGGACTGAGTTCAAATGGACCTACTTTCCCTCCTGAGAGATTCATGCCATACCTAACTCCCTATATCAGCAAAAATTGGATTAGTCAGATATTGTGTGAAGCTTCCATATCCTGGACCCATCTGCCATTCCAAACAGAAAGAAAACAGATCTGTATGTGTCATTTGCAAGTGTTACTAACTGGTCCCCTGGAATGTTTCAATGGTTGAGGAGTCAGGAAGACACTGACAAAATTTGATCCTAAGTTCTTCTTGTCTAAATTTTATTTGTTAATCTTTCAGTTTGTGCTGACTCTGTTGGTTACTCGGAAGTCATTGAAGTCCATCAATTTTTAAAACATGAATACTTCTTGCGAAGGTGATCAGCCAGGGATTGATTTCACATGATATTTATTATTTACATGAATATAGACAGTAGCAAACATGTAGCCCACTATTGACTGATGAAATGTGATGTGAAAAGCTCAAAAACACCACAAAATCATGTAAATAACATTTCAGGTTTTAAGAACATACACACCAAATCTCCAGTGGCTGGGAAGGAATCACATATTACCCAGAACCTTGATGCATCAAATTCTGGCCTCTCATAGAAAACAGAGAATCGTTTACATCTATAGCTATTACTATGTACGCATATACAAAATACATACATATTAGATATTTAGCTTAAGGTGGAGCACAATATTGAATTGTGATATTTTTAGACACTTAAGCAAAATAAATCCCGAATTCAGCTAATTTTACCGTTGTAAATCTTTCAGGAAGCACCTAGAACATCCAGGAAGGCTACACACAAAATGTCTGAATCTGTGTCCCGTTCATATTAGTATTGGTTCTGATTCTGTCATATTCAAGGGTGGTGTCCCCTTTAAGAAATTGCTTGAAAAGATAACTGAAGAGAAGGGAAACAAAGAGGAGTAGGATTGAAGGGCAACATTTCAGGTGCATATTTCACCTGAAACTGCAGAACACAAATCATTGTGATGGATGCATTTGACCTTTGTAGTTGGTCACAAAAGGGTTTCCCAGGGTGCATCCTCGAATCCTCAGAGCAGTCAGTGTGGAAATTCTAAATCCTGTGCTGATTTTTGTCAGCAAAGATTGACAAGTGAACACAATTTGAGAAACACTGGTTGTCAGCAGAAAACACTGACAGTTGACATTTTTGAGTAACCAATGTTACACATACACCTTATTAATCGCCAGTTTAATCAGGAAAAAAAATTGCTGAATTAACAGTTGCTGCATTCAGAGGAACCCATTCTGTACAAATGAGAACAACAGGCAAAACTTGAAAAAACCAAAATAATATAATGCATCATATTGGTGTCTTATATAGCTGTGAATTTATACTGTTGATTGGAATTATAGAGTATTACATTTTAATACACAAATGGGATTAAGTGTTGTCAAAGTCTTTAACTTGGATAAGTTCCAACACAGATGTGGGCCATATTGGCCAGAAAATTAAACATATGATGCCAGCCTCAATCGTCTTGAACTTTGTAGCCTGGAGTCAAGACAAGGTTTTTAATTTATGCAGGTATGTTTTGATGAAAATTAGAAGTATCCAGGTTTAGTCTCCCATTAAGATATGAGAAGTAAATCTTTAGTATTATACTATTTGTAAACTTTGGATGCTGATTGTGGTTGAGGAAAGGCCAATGCCTTTTTCAATGCGTTTTTGGGCTGAGGTAGATTTGGGTCCTTCCTCCTCACCTCCCTTTTGCTTTACTGGAGTGGTGCCTCTCAAACTACCGAACCAATCATCTGTCTTCAATGGAGGGAGATGCCTACAGTAACTCATGGACAATGGCTAATTACCTACTTTATAAAATCAAGTCAATCTTGTGGTGATCAAATCAAATCTTGTGGTGCAGTGGTAGTGTCCCGAACCCTTAGCCAGAGTGATCCCACCTACGCCATAGGTGTATAATAATATCTCTGAGCAGGTTGATCAGAAATATTTTTTAAAAATCAGGTGAGTGAATGCTTTGACATTGTGCAACTGTTTGAACTGATTAGATCTCAAATTTATCTACAACTGGGATCTGATAGGTGGTCAGGTTGTTCTTTAATTGGGGTTAAAGGCTAGAATCGTTTTCCACCTTTGCTTTTTGCATGCTGACTTCTGCAGGTAAGTGCAGAGACTGGATGCAGTTAAGATCAGGTTGGGTTGTAACTCTCTACCCTCATCAGTCAGCCTTGCGACATCCTGCTGTGCAGCACAGTGCAGTGACTACAAGTGACCTGTGCTCCTCATCTCAGCAAGTGTTCTGGGGTTGCAGTGGAGTAATTTCATTTAGATAATTTTAGTTTATATCCATGCTGTGGGTATTGGATGTTCTTAAACTACAAGTAGGTTTACAGAACTGAATTGCCTGATAAATCACTTGTAAGGCCAGTTAAGACCCAAATATACAGCTGTAAGATTGGATTCCTATATTGGCTAGATTGAGTAATGAATGGAAGATTCCTTCCCTGAAGATCATTTGTTGAACATGTTAGAATTTTATGATAATCTGACAGCTACATGGTCACTTCACCGGTACTAACATCTTATATCCTCAATTCAAATTCTCAAACTGGGATTTGCACTCACATTCTTTGGATATTTAGTGCAGACCTGTTACATATGCTAGTGTTCGACATAGTCATTATGCTACCATACCACAACTCACTGTCACTTGGCTAGCAAAACCAAGATATTTATGGCCCATTATGCAAATATAATGGGAACTTGGATGAGACAGTAGGGAACAGACTACCCAGTGCAGTGGTAAAATTGTACAAGCCACCAAGTTCAGTTGTATTGAGAGAGAAAATTGGGGAAAAATATCATTATTAAGAACCTATGACATTTTTTTGTAAAGTTACATATATTTATGACAATTGCCTTCTACTCAATTGCTTCCCTGAAATAGATGACAGTATCGCTACTCAAGTTGAATATTACTCTCCTAAGAGATGCATTATTAACTGAAATCATGCCTGGCAAATATGAAAAGCCTACAGTTCAAGAAAAGCAATCAGTCTTTTGGCTTGGAAACAATAGGCATCAGCAGCTGATGCTGTGGCCTGGCTAATAAGAAGTAAATAGATAATCGGTTTTGTGTTTTCACCCACGGAATGGCATTTGTTCTTTGTCAAGGATAATGGTTGCCAGACTATGCTGACCCATTGACCTTAATTTTCTTGTCAGCTTTGAATTTGTAGAAAAATGGAACAACTTTGTAACATTTAAACAATTATTCCCTCCCTGGTGTGGTGTGATCAATGGAGAAAGAGATTAAGCAATGCAGAGAGAATGAATAAAATGAGAGGTTTGATTTCTCCATTCCTATGAGCAGCACAGGCAATAGTGAAAAAGTGGCAAAATTCAAAAAATCAGATTTTCAATGTGGAGATTCTCATTAATACGTTGGCGAGTGCCTTATCTCTGTGCATTTGCATCTCATTATTAAATAAATTTGGCTCATTTCCATGCAGCTCCTTAATTTCCTCTCACTTCCTGAGAAATTAGATGGAGCCAATCCCCAACATGAAAGATGCTGTTTGCTTCTCTGGGTCTACAGTCACTTCTGCCCTCGCCACAATATCCCTATAAGCTCCATGGATACTGTATTCCTTTACCCTTTATCCATGCAAACGGACATTGGCAAACCACCAACTTCACCACATCATTATGGATGTTCTTGGACCACCTCAATCCTTCAGGATTTCACGTTGGAGCTCAGAGACACTTATAGCATGCAAGCTTCTGCCAGATCACTTTGGCTGCAGTCCATGTCTAAATGCAGTAAAACCTCGACAATTTATTGGAGAAAGTGAGAACTGCAGATGCTGGAGATCAGTGTCGAGAGTGTGTTGCTGGGAAAGCACAGCAGGTCAGGCAGCATCCTAGGAGCAGGAGAATTGATGGTTTGGGCATAAGCCCTTCATCAGGAATGAGGCTTGTGGATCAGGGCTGAGAGATAAATTTGAGGGGGTGGGGTTTGGGGGAAGGTAGCTAAGAAAGCAATAGGTAGATGAAGGTGAAATAGGTCACAGGGGGAGTAATGGACAGGTCCGGAGGGTGGTGCCAAGTTGGAGGTGTGAGACTGGGATAATTTGGGGGGGAGGAGAAATGAGGAAGCTATTGAAATCCACATTTATCCTGTGTGGTTGCAGGGTCCCAAGGCGGAATATGAGGCTTTCTTCCTTCAGGCGTCGGGTGGTAACAGTTTGGCGGTGGAGGAGGCCCAGGACCTGCATGTCCTTGACGGAGTGGGAGGGGGAATTGAAATGTTCATCCACGGGGCGGTGGGGTTGGTGGGTGCGGATGTCCCAGAGATGTCTGAAACGATCAGCAAGAAGATATCCTGTCTCCCCGATGTAGAGGAGACCACACTGGGTGCAATTGATACAGTAGGTGACATTGGTAAAGGTACAGACAAATTTCTGATGGATGTGGAAGGATCCCTTGGGGCCTTGAATGAAGGCGAGGGGAGTGGTGTGGGTGCAGGCTTTGCACTTCCTGCAGTGGCAGGGAAAGGTGGCAGGAGTCGGGTGTGGGCTGGTGAAGGGCATGGACCTGACGAGGGAGTCACAGAGGGAATGGTCTCTCTGGAACCCTGATAGGCATAGGGAGGGAAATATATCTTTGATGGTGGGGTCTGCTTGGAGGTGGCGGAAGTGGCAGGGGGTTTATGCAATGTTTATAATACCCAGGCTTGGGCTGACAAGTGGCAAGAAACATTCATGCCACACAAGTGCCAGGTAATGACCAGCTGCAAGAAGAAGAAGGGCAGTAGATGCAGGAGGACGCCATCACTGGCAAGTTCACTTCCAAGCCCCCCACCATCCTGACTTGGAAATATATCATTGTTCAATGTCACTAGGTTAAAACCTTTGAGTTCTATCTCTAACAGCATTGTGGGTTTACCTAAAGCACACAGTCTGCAGTGGGTAGAGGAAGGCAGTTCACCAATACTTTCTCAAGGGCAACCAGGGATGGACAAGAAATGCTGATCAGCTAGCAACAACCATAGGTTATAAGTGAATTTAAAAAAACACTCACATAACATACGTCTGCTCAGGATAGATCTTAGGACTCTTAGGTTAAAATCTTAACATTCATTCACTTTGCATTTACCTCGAGGTTACTAGCCTCTGTGATTTGAATTGCTTTTCATTGCATAAGCTGTTCAATGTTGACATGTTGACTGTCAGTCTTTGTGACTTGCATTGCTTTTTTAGCAGGGAGGGACAGGCAGGCAGTCTGTCACAGGTTGGAGTACGGGAAAGTCAAGGGGTGGACATGTTGCTGTATGGTACTGTGCTATATCAATGTCACGCCTACAGCATGTCCCAGCAGCTTACATGGCAAACATACTGAATATGCTTGATTCAAATTATCGTGTCTGAAAGTTAAAAAGGGCCAGCCCTCATTGGGGTGAAGCCAGATTACAATCAATCAGGATTCCACCGTTATTCAATCAAGCAGCTCATCCGATCCAGTCCAGGGGTGGGTCATCAAGGTCAAACAAAGCCATTTGTTCCTACAGAGACTGGGATCTGGGGGTTAGGTCACGTTCAATCCTGTAGGAAAAATGCAACCAGTGAACACAGGTACAGGGTCCTGCGGAGACATCAGCATGGGGTGTGTGTGTGGACTTTTCCTGCAAAAGGACAAGGTGACGGACTGAGTATGATGTCTGGGGATGGTATACCATTTGGTGGTGATGTAAAAGCAGTAGATGTGATTCAGTTTCCCCACTGAGTGTGTCAGAAATACAGAAGGCAGGAAGGGTTATAATTTGGAAGGAAGAGGTGAGTGAACATGCGACACATTATATTGAGAGTTATTTTCCCTGAGCCTTGGTGAGAGGCATTTGCAGAGACAGAGTTAGTGGTGGACCTTTTATTGTGAGGAAGCACAGTGAAGATGGTGACATTTACACTCACAGACAGCAGAAAATCAATAACCTCCTCCATGTACTACTGTGCGCTATATTTCACCCAGGATACTGCCCAGATCCAAGCTGCTACTTTCGTCCAGGTTGATTGAGTCTAATGTCATGACCTCAGCATATTGGGTTCCCTGTCCACAAACAGGAGAGCTAACTTGACCTTCTGGCCCATTGCTCAGTGTTGCTGCAACAGGACAGAGTGAGGCACAATGCCCAGCTTTTAGCATCTGAAATGATGCACAGCTGGATTTAAATATGGCAACAGTGGTGTGATTATCACAAAATCTTGGCAACAGAATGACTTGTATCTCTCCTGCTGTATGATTCCATGATACTGGAGCCAAAGAAATCAATTGGACAATAAATGGGATGAAGGGCAGAAGATTACCAAGTAAGGAAACTCAGCATAGGCATGATGGACTGAGACTAACTCTCACTCAATGAAGAACTTTGCCAAAACATTCAGCCCAGAAATATGACAATAAGAACAAGTTTTGTAATTTTCCCTTCAAGCCTTAAACAGTGATTTCAGAATCTCGCCATTTAGTGGCAACTCGTTCACTTCCACACATTTACATCTCATTAAAGTCCCAACGCAGTTTATTTATATGCCCCTTTCAATTCTGTTCTCCCTTCCTGAGAAACCAGGCTGTGCAAATTCCAGACCTGTAAATCAGAGTGGTTGCCTGGCTGCTGCAGCACGCAGAATGCTTTTCCCAGCTATTATTCAACAACAACATTCCTGCATGTTCCGTGGACACCATTTCAATGACCCTTCATCCATGCAAGTTGGCCTCAGCAATCCACTGGCCTCAACACGTCATCATATCTGCTTGCCAGCCACCTCACACACCATTTCTGCCCTTCAACACTTTTCTTTGGAGTAGACACCTATGACTTGTATTCCTCTGCTAGGCCACTTTGTGTGCAGGGGCATGTACACATCTCATGCATCAATGTATAGTTTGCTTTCTTAACACTTACTTCTCACTTGGAGACAACAAGGCTTTGTCTACTTTACTTTGCTTCCTTAGCATACACTCACTAACTTCAACCCTGACTGACAGGCTTCCAGCCTTGGCATGGGTCACATTGCTTTTTTAGTGCATGGAATCGGTAATGTTCAGCTGTAGGCTGCTGGCCTCTGTGGTTTACATTACATTTTATAATAGAAGGAGAGGAGAACTGCAGGCCATGGTGGGCACAGTTAAGGGAAAAAATAATGACTGCAGATGCTGGAAACCAGATTCTGGATTAGTGGTGCTGGAAGAGCACAGCGGTTCAGGCAGCATCCAAGGAGAGCAAAATCGACGTTTCGGGCAAAAGCCCTTCATCAGGAATCAAGGGAAAGGACTTGTTACTGTATGGCATCATGCTATTTCGAAACCACACCTGTAAAAGGTGCTTGCAGTTTTTGTGGCAAACACATTGAAAGTGCTTCAAGCAAACGATATGTGTTAAAGGCTGCACTGGGGTGAAGGAGGATTACAGTCAGTCAGTACATACCGCTGTAGTCAGTCAGGGCTCTCATATTCCAGTCTGGAGTTTGACCAGTCAGTCATGCATTGAAACCTACCAAAGGCCAGGGATCTGAATTTTTAAGGGAAGTTCTTTATTGAATGAGATTCATGCTGTTCAGTCCATAATGGCCTTTGTCAAGCTTCCTTACTCAGTAATCATCTGCACTTCCCCTCATTTATTATCCATTGGCCTCTTTGGCTCCAGTATCATGGCATGATACAGCATGAGAGGTGTGTGCTGTTGCTGGGACTTTGTGATGTTCACACAGATTGGACCATGCTCAGTCCTGCAGGTCAAGTGCAACCGCTCTGGGTTTTATGTGTAGATCAGTCAGGGTGCTGTGGAGACACCAGTCCAATGGCTGGTCACTATTATCATGCAATAATTTAATGTGAGGCATTTTGTATGGTAGAAGTGGATAGGAGAGCAGTTAGTGGTGATACCCTGGCAGGAGAGGTGATAAGAGTGTGAGTGAGTAGACAGCAGGATGAGTAATTAATTTACTAGGATATGTTGGGTGAGCAACATTGGGTGAACATAATGCATGCAATAGTGAGAGTTTCTGTCCATATCTATGGTAAGAGGCATGTGAAGTGGCAAAATTACAATGACTGCCTGTGAGGTGGCAGAGAGAAGATGGTATCATTTAAGCTAGTGGAATGCAAAACATCAATGACCTTCTTCCCGCACAGCTGGACATCTCACTGCACCCAGGACACTGCACTGACCAGGGCTGCTGTTTGTGTCCGGCCCGGCTTGATCTGGTGGTGCTCAGGAAAAAGAACTATCCTTGTCTCCAGCATCCTGTCCTCCAACACATCTATGAAGCAGGGAATGTGTTTTCCTTTCCTCTAGGCTATATCCTTGGTGATAATCATCAAATCCCACAGAGTGAGGGTTAATTCCTGGCCTGCAGTATCTGAAGTGCTGAACAGCTGAGCTTTAAATATGATGTAAAGACTTGAATGTAGAGCGGTTCAAACTCTTGAGCTGCCCGGTTCCTGAGAAAGGTGTCAAAGAGCCTAGTTACATAACTAATGGCACGAAGAACGGAAGATTGAGAAAGGTTGCTCTGAACAATGGAGGAGCAGGCCCCAAGAATCTTACTCAACAAACCACTTTAACTGAAAAGGTGGAAATTCCACCCGAATGCATCCTCAGACTATTAACTTTCTGAAAGAATATCTCATTTTCCATAGATGTCACATCCATGGATTCGAAAATGTAGCACGGAAAAAGATCATCAATTGCACTAATAAATTTGTGACTTCCATTCAACATTGAAAATCGCGTGGTTTCAAACAAATTAATGCTCTTGTTGGCATCAAAACTGGGTGTGATTAATTTGTTGGCAATGAGCTCTTTTGACATATTGATGGTCTCTGTAAAAGAGGCAACATCACATACATAAAAAGAAATCTAGGCTTTAAACTCTGCAATGGAATTAGTCATCATTAAGTGGATGTTATAGAAATGCCACATCACTTAATGATGATGAAATACATTAATCTAAATACAGTATTGTGATCAGTGGCTATACATGTGGTTTCAGACAACAATGCTTTTCTTTATTCCATGGAACTCTTTGAAGTTTCAACAACCAGGATGAAACAGGCTGTGTGTAATTGGTTTGGCTCTTCATGGTTGTCAAATAATCCTATAATGAACAAAGATCTGGAAAAATGAGTCATGTTTTAAAAATTCAGTTTCAGGCATAAGTGTCATTGGCAAAACTGATGTTTATTGCCCACCCCCAGTTGCCTTTGTGAAAGCGTTGGTCTGCCATCTTCTTCAAACACTTCAGTCCATGTGAGAAAGGAGCTCCCACAGTAGTTTAAGTTACACACAATATATTGGAATCCATTTCCCTGGAGTTTCTCCTGTTGTGTGGTCTTGCCATTCACATGCCTGCATGTGATTTTAGCTGAATTTGCACCAGCTGAAGATTAGGAAAAATACAAAGATTTTCAACCCCCACTGTCGCCTGAAACCATAATGTTTTGATCTCTGCTTTAGGTTTCATAACAAATGCTTTGATATTGCACAGTCAGTCAAAGATTTTCGATAAAATCTTTGAGCAATGTCCTCAGTTTAATTGAGAAGTGATGGTTACAAACATGAACCTATACAAACTGATTGGTTTGATGGAAATCATGGAGTTAAATTCTTTTCTTGTTTCAGTTCTCCTCACAAAAATACTATTTACTCACCTGGTTTCGTTCTTTATCTGTGATCCTTTATAATGAGTGTCTGTTAGTTATTTCACTAGGTGGGGAACATAGCCCTTTATATGGTTTTTAACTTTTGATTACTATTCAATAAGTAGTCCAATGAATAGTTACATCTGATAGTATAGATGATTGTCAATCTTCATATATATTTGGGACTGTTCTGTTGTCCTATTTGCTAGGAGAACTGTGTATCACGTTTTGCTTATTTGCTGCACTGTGATTAATTTATTGTTAGGATTTACTATTTCTGAATGAAAGCAATTCAAAGCAAGGACTGTTTGTGTAAGCTGAGAAATTTAAACAGTGTTTATTGCTATTTTATTTTATGACTAATCAAGGTAATGGCATTTAACACTTTGGGTCCCATTGGCTAGTGTTCCACTGAGATATTATAAGGACATCTGAAGTACAAGATCCCTCTGTAGCTTAGGAGCTCCCTGGATATGCATTTGTCAAAGTGGTATTTACAACATCTCTCAGATAAGGCAGAATCTAGTTCCACCCAAGCTGACAGCAGCCAAAGAGCTACTCCCATTCTTAACCTTTGTCATTTTGACAATAATATCAGGCCTTTTTGGCTTACAGTCCCTATTCCCATGTTAGGGCCAATTTTGTGCACATTACTTAAAGACTATAGTGGGAACATCATTTTAGCATAACCCCTACAGCCAGTTGACAGAGATGATTTTCACCCTGTTGGTCTGGGATGAGTTAGAGTAATGTTGCAGAGGTAAATTGCTACCATCAACGTCACTGCACTTGTGAGTCCCCAGTACAGTTTATGTATTTATTGCTAGTGTGTGGAGTGTTGATTGAATTTCATCCCGCTGACGTGTTCTTTTGAAGTGTTGGCTGGACTATATGTCCTCTGTCAGGTGTGATGGGACCATCCATGTGGCATATTTCATAATAGATGCTGTTTATAGACTTTGCAGGTATAAAGAGATCAGCCTGTGGATTTTCAGGAGAGCAGATGCTCTTGATTTGATTTGTTTTTCAAATGAATTGTGGGCTTACTCCCAGGTGAGTTTTTGTTTGCTGCTCTGTTGAGTATTGTAAGTCTTTCGGTCCATTGGCATTGCTTACCATCACCTTGGTTTAAATTGAGTTATTCATCCTACCTCATCTGTCAAAATGTAATATCAGATTTAACCACAGTGTGTTGATTAATATCTGCAGTGGATGTGGTCTCGGATGTTCCCCTTTGATAATAAGATTGCTGTTTTACCTTTCCTATCCCGTTACAAAAAAATGATTTTGATTTGTTTTTGGAGAGCAATCATTTATTATTTTTTCAAATGAATTCAAATTTAATTTACAATCGAATTGTAAATAATGTTATGTATGAGGTGATACTATCAGTAAGACCCCTGAACAGTAATGGCTCACCCTTGGCATCATCATATTTTCTGACATGACAATAAATTTAGTTGAGATGTTATTTTATTCATTAGATGGTATTGATTTTGCCAAGCTGCTGCACGACAGCACAGTTGATGCAAGCTCCCTAGGCAACATTTTCTTTGGGAGATTTTACTTGCTTTTAGTTCAGTTGCATCATCATTCACAAAAAAGACACAGGCAGTTTTCAGTCTCTGACCATCTGACAGAGCTGAGACAGCATGTGGCAGTGGATGCACCACAGAACTGGATGGTTCAGAAAGCATATTTCTGTTCTGCCTCAACATTGGGATGGTAATGTTTAGGATTATTTTAATAACAGCTTTTTATTAAGATCAAATGATAACACAAGTCACAAGGGGAAAGAAGATGAAATATGAGGGTAAACTTGCAAGTACTATAAAAGAAGATTGTACGACTTTTTCTCGGTGAATAAGAGGTAAGAGTGGACATTGGATTGCTGGAAAATGAGGCTGGAGAAGGAGTAAGGAGCAACAAAGAAACAGCAGAGGAACTGAATAGGTATTTTGCATCAGTCTTCCCAGTAGAAGACACCAACAGCAGACCAGAACTTCATGAGAGTCAGAGGGCAGAGGTGAGTATAGTGGCCATTTCTAAGGAAAAGGATGCTGGGGAAGCTGAAAGATCTGAAGGTGGATAAGTCATTCGGAGAAGATGGACTGTATACCAGGGTTCTGAGGAAGATAGCTGAGGAGATTGTGGGGGCATTGGTGGTGACCTTTCGGGAATCATTGGAGTCAGGGAGGGTCCATGATGACTAGAAAATGGCTCATGTAACACTCCTGTTTAAGACGGGAGGGATGCAGAAGACTGGAAATTTTAGGCTGCTTAACCTGACCCTTAGTTGTTAGTAGGACTTTCAAGTCCACTACAAAGGCTGAGATTGCACAGTACATGGAAGTACATGGTACAAAAGGGCTGAATTAGGATGGCTTTATCAAGGGAGATCATGCTTGACAAATCTGTTAGAATCCTTTGAGGAAGTAATGAACAAGTTAGACCAAGGACAGCCAGTGGAAATGATCCATTTGGAGATCCAGAAGGCCTTTGACAAGGTGTCAAACAGGAGCCTGCTAAATAAGAGAAGAGCCCATGGTGTTAGGGACAAGGTACTGTATGGAAAGAGGATTAGCTGGCTGGAAAGTGAGAGTGGAGACAACAGGGTCTTTTTCAATGTAGCAGCTGGTGACCAGTGGAGTTCTATAGATGTCAGGGTTGGGACTACAAGTATTCACATTACAAATTTATGATCTGGATGAAGGTACTGAGGGCATTGTTGCTAAATTTGCAGGTGACACAAAAATAGATGGAAGGACAGGTATTGCTGAGGAAGTGGAGAGGCTACAGAAGGACTTGGACAGTTTAGGAAAGAGGTGTCAGATCAAAAACAATGTGGGAAAGTGTGAGGTTATGCACTTTGGTGGGAAAAATAGAGGTGTAGACTATTTTATAAATAGAGAAAGGGTTTGGGAAACAAGCACAAAAGAGACTTGGGTATTCTAGTTCAGGATTCTCTTAAGTTTTACAGTTCAGCCTTCAACACTATTATCTCCTCGAGACTGGTTACTAAACTTACTGATCTTGGACTAAGCCCCACTCTCTGCAACTGGATCCTCGGTTTCTTTACCCACAGGCCACAATCAGTGAAGACTGGGGACAATATTTCATCCTCATTAATACTCAACACTGGAGCCCCCCTGGGGTGCGTACCCAGCCCCCTACTGTACACGCTGTATACCCATGACTGCGTCACCAAATACCAGACTAATGCCATTTACATGTTCACTAATGACACTACCATAATTGGTAGAATCTCAGATGGCGACGAAACAGACTACCGACAAGAGGTGGAAGACCTGGAAAAATGGTGGACTGAGAGCAGCCAAGGAACTCATCATTGACTTTTGGCGGGATGTTACTCATGCCTCCCTACACATTAACAGCACAGAGGTGGAACGAGTGGAGAGTGTCAAGCTCCTGGGAGTGGTCATCAACAACAAGCTTTCTTGGACTCTTCCTTTTGGGTGCACTGGTTACAAAGGCCCAATATTTGAATGATCCCTGATGTGCTGATATTACAAGGCCTTAGTAATTGTGAACATTTGTAGGTAGGGCCACATCCAAAACACCACATGACAGTTTATCAGAAAGCTGGAGAGGCTGTTTGGAGAAGGTGAATGCGCCAAATGCATTGTGGACCTTAGAAGTACAAAATGTAGCACCAGAACACCCCCAGTTTGAATGCTATGGGTGATATTTTGGTCCCAAAATTGTGTTTGCATCATATATATAGATTTTTGACACAGCCAATTCCAATGGCTATGAACATAATCTTGGCTTTGAATTTCTTTCATTTATATCCTTCCGGACTAGCGCAAGCAACAATTTATGACAAGCCCCAGATTGTCATCCTTGGTGGTTGCTGTGTGCCAAAGGCTATCTGCTTAACACCTGACTCTTAAAATGCACTGGGCATTCCAACGACCTGTGACTGGCAGAAGCATATAATGAGAGCCATGTTTCCCCACGCAGTATCTTACAGCAGAACATTTGTTTGCTTAGCCAATGGTTCTTCTGCCTGGGAAAGGCTTTGCTGTTTTTTTTTGCTGGAGGAGGTTCCTGGATTCCTCATAGTCTGCATGTCTGCCTAACCTCCTCATTATAAGGGCACAATCCATAGCACCAGGCATATAGCATTTGGTTCAGGAGGAAGAGAAGGAGTAGAAAAGGTCAAGCCAGCGAAAACATTTCCTTCTGGACTGGGCTTTCTGTCATTACTTTCTTAATCATTTGGTTGTCCTGAATACAATTCCAATAGCCCAATCCATAACAGTCATGCACCTTACATGGAGCTTTCCTCGCTTTGTTCTATCACCCTGTATTCTTTGTATGGTATGATCTGCCTGTACTGCATGTAAAACAAAACTTTTCAATATCCCCAGGTAAATGTGGCAGTAACACATCACTTCAAATCAAATCAAAATCCTCTGTCACCAACCATCTTGACACCCTCATGTGCTTAATGGTGATTGTCAGTGGGTGAATGAAGAAGAGTAGAGTTGGGGAGGTTGCTAGATGTGAAAAGAGTGGTTCTGAAGAGAATGGTTCATTTAATAGGATATAACATGAGTAGATGAAATCAGTGATTATGATCACTCATGTTGGATTATTCAACACCTTCCTGTAAAATATTCAAATTCTCAAAACTAGATCCTTGCACCAACAATGCTGGCTATCTGAACACTTGATGCTTTACATGTATCTGACTGGACGGTCTTCTGAACCCACATGGAAAGAAGACCTCTCTCCTGCTGTCACCAAGAGTCCCATGCTGCATTGCAAATCCTTCGGGCATGCTCTCTGCCTTCTTGTGCCATTTTCATTCTTCTTCCTGTGCACCTAGGGTAGTAAGAATGCAGTTTAACTTTGTTTGGAGAAATGTGTTTGGATGTTATAAACTGTGACTTGTTATAGTTATATGACCTCTGACTTAGTTACATTCTGTTTAACTAACAGCTATGAAACCCACCACATGAAACATATTATCAGCAGTGTGCAACTGAAATTGTGTGAATTTTTAAAACTATATGAGAGTCAGCTACTGTCAGGAACATCAAAGAAGAATTAGAAAAGCAGACCACAACTTTGAACTACTGTGTGTGTCAAAATAGGCATAAATTTTCCAGTCTTTCATATTGTGGAAATGAAAAGTGACATGAGACAGAATTTGAACTTAGCCTAGACTCAATGGCAAAATTATGAAATCACTACACAGTTAAACAAATAGCACGAATAAATAACAGTAGTGACACTGTTGGAGGAAGGGTGATACAAGTTGTATTGCAACTCAACATTACTGAAAAACAGAGAAGCCAAACTGTAAACATTTTGAGGATCTTGTAAGCATATTTAGAAAATTTTACTGAATTTACTTAGAAACAGTCTGCATTGAATATCAGAGCTTAAGGGTAAATGAAAATATTGATCAGTATATGATGGTACCATGACATATAACTGATACTTATATATTTAGGCAACTGAAAAATGATAGAGTTAGAAATAGTTTTGTCTAAGGCACAAAAGGCACTGCTGAGATACTTCTATATCCACTGAGAGAGAGAGAGAGAGAGAGAGAAAAGAGAAATTAGTCTCCAGGAAGCTAACAATATGTGAAGAAAATCTGAAATTTTCAATCTTCATCTAGAGATTATTAAAGGCTGAACAGGTGAGGATTTCCATTCTGTCAGTAGACTATCCAGGCCTGAAAAGAACAACATAGAGTCATAGAGATGTGCAGCATAGAAACAGACCCTTCGGTCCAACCTGTCCATGCTGACCAGATATCCCAACCCAATCTAGTCCCACCTGCCAGCACCCAACCTATATCCTTCCAAACCCTTCCTATTCATATACCCATCCAAATTCCTCTTAAATGTTGCAATTGAACCAGCCTCCACCACTTCCTCTGACAGCTCATTCCATTTATGTACCACCCTATGTGTGAAAATGTTGCCCCTTAGGTCTCTTTTATATCTTTCCCCTCTCACCCTAAACCTACGCCCTCTAGTTCTGGACTCCCCGACCCCAGGGAAAAGACTTTGTCTATTTACACTATCCGTGCCCCTCATAATTTTGTAAACCTCTATAAGGTCACCCCTCGGCCTCTGATGCTCCAGGGAAAACAGCCCCAGCCTGTTCAGCCGCTCCCTGTAGCTCAAATCCTCCAACCCTGGCAACATCCTTATAAATCTTTTCTGGACCCTTTCAAGTTTCACAACATCTCTCCAATAGGAAGGAGACTAGAACTGCACACAATATTCCAACAGTGGTCTAACCAATGTCCTGTACAGCCACAACATGACCTCCCAACTCCTGTACTCAATACTCTGACCAGTAAAAGAAAACATAGCAAACGCCTTCTTCACTATCCTAACTACTTGCGACTCTACTTTCAAGGAGCTATGAACTTGCACTCCAAGGTCTCTGTTCAGCAACACTCCCTAGCACCTTACCATTAGGCGTATAAGTCCTGCTTTCCCAAAATGCAGCACCTCGCATTTATCTGAATTAAACTCCATCTGCCACTCCTCAGTCCCTTGGCCCATCTGGTCAAGATCCTGTTGTAATCTGATATAAACCTCTGCACTGTCCACTGCACCTCCAATTTTGGTATCATCTGCAAACTTACTAACTGTACCTCTTATGATCGCTTCCAAATCATTTCTGTAAATGACAAAAAGTAGAGTACCCAGCACCGATCCTTGTGGCACTCCACTGGTCACAGGCCTTCAGTCTGAAAAATAACCCTCCACCACCACCCTCTGCTTCTACCTTTGAGCCAGTTCTGTATCCAAATGGCTAGTTCTCTCTGTATTCCGTGAGATCTAACCTTGCTAATCAATCTCCATGGGGAACCTTGTCAAACACCTTACTGAAGTCCATATAGATCACATCTACTGCTCTGCCCTCATCAATCCTCTTTGTTACTTCTTCAAAAATATTGGAAAAGAACATGGAACATAGAACTGTATAACGTAGGAACAGGCCCTTCGGATCACCATGTTGGTACTGACCAAGAGGCCATTCTAAACTAGTCCCATTTGCCTGCTCATAATCCTTATCCATCTATTCTCTGGCTGCTCACATTCTGAACAAATATTTCTTACATCTTTCAAACATATTTGCTTCTATCATCGCCCTTGGCAGCTCATTTCAGGCACCTACCACCTTCTGTGTGAACATTCTCTCACACATCTCCTTTAAATTTTCCCCTTTGCACCTTAAACCTATGCCCTATAGTATTTGACATTTTGACCCTCTGAAAGAGACTCCAACTATCCACCCTATCATGCCTGTCATAATTTTATATACTTTTATTAGGTCGTCCCCTCAGCGCCCAATGCTCTAATGAATACAATCCAAGTTTGTCCAACCTAAACCATCAATTAATACACTCTAATGCAGGCAATATCCTGGTAAACCTCTTTATAGCCTCTCTAAAGCCTCCACATCTTTCCTATGATGTGGCAACTAGATCTGCACACACTATCCCAATTGCAGGCTAACTAATGTCTTATCAGCTGCAACATGACTTGCCAAGTTTTATTCTCATTGCCCTGACTGATATAGGCAAGCATGCCATACACCTTCTCTACCATCTTGTTCACTTGTGTTGCCACTTTCAGGGAGCCATGGACCTGTACCCCAAGATCCTTTTGAAGATCAGTGCTCCTAAGATTAATGTCATTTTATTGTATACTTCTCTCTTGTATTTGACCTCCCAAAGTGCATCACCTCACACTTGTCCAGGTTAAACTCCTTGCATCCTTTCTCTCCCCAAATATTTGCAGAAGGGCCAGCAGAAAAGTGAAGATCAGACTATAGATGTAAATATTGTGGAGGGCACCACATTGAAAGATGAGTGTATATCCAGCCTAGGTAAAGCAGGACTTGAGCAACTAAATCCATTTGTGTGCAAATTAGCCAGACAGTTTAGCTAGAAAGAAGAAAAACAAGACTTTAAAGGTGGCAGCTGGAGAAATCTAGCTTGATAAATCTGATGATTATCAGATCTGAAAATGACAAATGATTTGTGACTATCAGAATGATAACTGCAGATGTAAATGTGAAATGCTAGGTGGTCACCAGTGCTTCATATACAAGCTCCTCAGATCTCTGAAGTGGCTGTTTGTGTCACCCAAAAATAAAATGTTCGAAAGTGAAATTGAACCTTATGCATAGAACATAAAACAGTCCTGTTTAGGAACGGGCCTTTTGGCTCATGATATTGTCCTAATATGATGCCAAATTAAATGAATCCCTTCTGCTTGTCCTTGGTCCATATCCCTCCATACCTTATTTACCACCCTATCTACTTGTGTGGCCACTTTCAGGGAGCTATGGACTTGAACACCAAGATCCCTCTGTGCATCAATGCTGTTCAGGATCCTGCCATTAACTGTATACTTTTCCTTAACATTTGATTTCCCAAAGTGCAGCACCTCACACTTAACTGGATTGAACTTCATCTGCCAATTCTCCACCCATATCTGCAACTGAGCTATATCCCACTGTATCTTTTGACAACCTTCTACATACATCTTTGCATCATCAGCAAACTTGCTAACCCACCCATCTCATTTTTATCCCAATCATTTATATATATCACAAACAGCAGAAGTCCCAGTATGGATCCCTGTGGAACATCACTAGTCAGAGACCTCTAGCCTGAAAAACACCCTTCCACCACGACTCTCTGCCTTCCATGGGCAAGCCAATTCTGAATCCCCGTGGCCAATTCACCGTGGATTCCATGTATCTTAATCTTCTGGATGAGCCTACCATGAGGGACCTTCTTGAAAGCCTAACTAAAATCCATGTAGACAATATCCACTCCCCTAGCCTCATTGATCACCTTTGTCACCTCCTCCATAAATTTCATCAAGTTAATAAGACATGACCTGCCCTGCACAAAGCCATGCTGATTGTCCCTAATTTGGCCATGCTTTTTCAAATGCACATAAATCCATCCTTCCACTAGCTTCCCAACCATTGATGTGAGACTCACCAGTCTATAGTTTCCTGGATTATCCCTACTTCCCTTCTTGAACAGAGGAACAATAGTAATTACTGTGGGACCTCTCTAGTGGCTAGTGAGGATACAAAGATCTTGGTCAAGGCTCCAGCAATCTCCTCACTTGCCTCCCTCAATAACCTGGGGTAGGTACCTGGGGACTTATCCACCTTAATGCTCTTCATGAGATACAACACCACTTCTTTCTTGATCTCAAAATGCCCTAGCAGATGAGCATGCTCCACACAAATCTCACTGTCCTCCATATCCTTCTCCGGGGTGAATACCGACACAAAGTACTCATTTAGGATCTCACCCACATCCTCTGCCTCAAAGCACGAGTTCCATCTGTTACGCTTGAATTGTCCTACCTTCTCCCTAGTTATCCTCTTGTTTTTAATGCAAGTATAGATGCCTTGGGATTCTCCTTAACCCTACTTGTCAAGGTCATTTCATGGCGCCTTCTTGCTCTCCTAATTCCCTGCATGAGTTCTTTCCTGCCTTCTTTATATTTCTCATGGGTCCTGTCTGATTGTAGCTTCCTAAATCTAAAGTTATGCTTCTTTTTCCCTTTTGACTAAATTCACAACCTCTCCCATTATCCAAAGGTCCCTTACCTTGCCATCATTATCCTTCCTCCTTTCTAGAACATGCTGGCCCTGAACTCTCATCAGCACGTTGTTAAACAATTCCCACATATCAAATGTTGATTTACCCAATAACAGTTTGTCCTAATTGACACTCCCTAACTCCTGCCTAATACTCACATAATTTACCCTCCCTCAATTTAGAACCTTCCCACAAGGTCCTGACTGATCCTTATTCATAACTATCTTAAAACTTAAGGAGTTGTAATTACTGTTTCCAAAATGCTGTCCCACTGAAAGCTCAGTTACCTGGCCAGGCTCATTAGTCAGCACAAGGTCCAGTGTGGCTCCTCCTCTCGCTGGGCATTCCATAGACTGTTTCTAGGGACCTTCTTGGATGCACTTTACAAATTCTGCAATGGAAAATGAAGCTGAAGGCCCAGTGCATTGGGAAGAATGAAATCCTGAAATTCCAGATAGACAGCAGTAAAGAAAATACATTTACCACAGCCGAAGCAAGTCTACAGTGGGGATTGATAACCCTCTAGATGCTAGAAGAGATTCTCAGCATTTTACAAACCATGAAGCCATGACTGTTGAACAAACCCTGAATGATTACAAAGATACTTTTTTTATATCTTAACGATATTTCTGGCTGACAAGATAAAAAAAGCTGGAACCACAGGGAGTCATCAGTAAAGGAACAACTCTTGAACCTGGCCAACTGTGAGTATGTATTGGTCTGAATGAACTTCACAAATGTTTGAAGATATCTCACTACCAACTATTGAAGAAATTTTGTCACATCTAGCAAAGGCCAATAACTTTACTGCACTAGATGCAAAGCTGGTGACTGGCAAGTGGGGCATGATGAAAGCAATAGTTGCACTTCAGTCATCTATTGAAAGATACAGAAACCATTAGAGTTTTCAGTGTTCTCAAAGAGTACCAAAACAGACAACATCAAATATTCATTGATCTTCACAGCGTGAGAACTAATGTTGATGATCTGCCGATTTATGGAAATACAATACAGGAAGCCATCATAAAACACAGTCAGAATCTAGTGTGATTGCAAGACAGTGCTCAGCTAACAAACCCAATTCAGAATAAGGTAAGTACATAGGTAAAGGGTTTTTACAAATACATTAAGGACAAAAGGGTAACTAGGGAGAAAATAGGGCCCCTCAAAGGCGGCCTTTGTGTGGAGCCGCAGAAAATGAGGGAGATATTAAACGGGTATCATCAGTACTTACTGTGGAAAAGGATATGGAAGATATAGACTGTAGGGAAATAGATGGTGACACCTTGCAAAATGTTCAAATTACAGAGGAGGAAGTGCTGGATATCTTAAAACGCATAAAGGTGGATAAATCCCCAGGACCTGATCAGGTGTACCCTAAAACTCTGGGGGAAGCTAGAGAAGTGGTTACTGGGCTCCTTGCTGAGATATTTGTATCGTCAATAGGCACAGGTGAGGTGCCGGAAGACTGGAGGTTGGCTAACGTGGTGCCACTGTTTAAAAAGTGTGGTAAGGACAAGCCAGGGAACTACAGACCAGTGAGCCTGACATCGGTGGTGGCCAAGTTGTTGGAGGGAATCCTGAGGGACAGGATGTGAATGTATTTGGAAAGGCCAGGACTGATTAGGGATAGTCAACATGGCTTTGTGCATGGGAAATCATGTCTCACAAGTTTGATTGAGTTTTTTGAGGAAGTAACAAAGAGGATTGATGAGGGCAGAACGGTAGATGTGATCTACATGGACTTCAGTAAGGCATTCAACAAGGTTCCCCATGGGAGATTGATTAGCAAGGTTAGATCTCATGTAATACAGGAAGAACTAGCCATTTGGATACAGAAATGGCTCAAAGGTAGAAGACTGAAGGTGATGGTGGAGGGTTGTTTTTCAGACTGGAGGCCTGTGACCAGTGGAATGCCATAAGGATCGGTGCTGGGTCCTCTACTTTTTGTCATTAAGAGAAATAATTTGGATGTGAGCATAAGATGTATAGTTAGTAAGTTTGCAGATGACACCAAAATTGGAGGTGCAGTGGACGGCGAAGAGGGTTACCTCAGATTACAACAGGATCTTGATCAGATGGGCCAATGGGCTGAGAAGTGGCAGATGGAGTTTAATTCAGATAAATGAGAGGTGCTGAATTTTGGGAAAGGAAATCTTAGCAGGACTTATACACTTAATGGTAAGGTACGAGGGAGTGTTGCAGAACAAAGAGACCTTGGAGTGCAAGTTCATAGCTCCTTGAAAGTAGATCCGCAGGTAGTTGAGATAGTGAAGAAAGCGCTTGGTATGCTTTCCTTTATTGGTCAGAGCATTGAGTACAGGAGTTGGGAGGTCATGTTGCGGTTGTACAGGACATTGGTTAGGCCACTGTTGGAATATTGCTTGCAATTCTGGTCTCCTTCCTATCGGAAAGATGTCGTGAAACTTGAAAGGGTTTAGAAAAGATTTACAAGGATGTTGCCAGGGTTGGAGGATTTGAGCTATAGGGAGAGGCTGAACAGGTTGGGGCTGTTTTCCCTGGAGCATTGGAGACTGAGGGGTGACCTTATAGAGGTTTACAAAATTATGAGGGGCACGGATAGGTTAAATAGACAAAGTCTTTTCCGTGGGGTCAGGGAGTCCAGAACTAGATGGGCATAGGTTTAGGGTGAGAGGGGAAAGATATAAAAGAGACCTAATGGGGAAACTTTTTCACGCAGAGGGTGGTACGTGTATGGAATGAGCTGCCAGAGGAAGTGGTGGAGGCTGGTACAATTGCAACATTTAAGAGGCATTTGGATGGGTATATGAATAGGAGGGGTTTGGAGAGATATGGGCCAGGTGCTGGCAGGTGGGACTTGATTGGGTTGGGATATCTGGTCGGCATGGACGGGTTGAACCAAAGGATCTGTTTGCATGCTGTACATCTCTATGACTATGACTCTATGACTATCATGTACTGGTAGGGAGAGACTTGGCCTGAATACTGACAAGGTGAGAGCTGTGCAGTGACCTACAGATGTGAAAACATTGCACTGATTTACTCAATTTGTACAATATCTAGCAAATTTCATGCCTAAAATATCACCAGACTTTGGGTCTCTATGCATGCTCAATGCTAAGAATGTGCATAGTAATGGGCACAAAATAAGAAATAGTTTTCTCGAGAAATAAACAGCTCGTGTTGGCAATTCTGTGCTGAGGTATTATGGTGCCAACAATGATGTCACCAAACAGTGTGATGCTATTGAGACTGGAGTGAGTGGCAAAATCAGAATAAAAAAACAGGAAAACAAATTTCACTTTGATAAAAAATATTAGATCATTGCCGTTGTTGATCGTTAGAGAGCTACACAGAGTACAAGCATTCAGCACTCTCAACAAGATTCAGTCAAGGTGGTAACTTGGAACCTGTGTAGAGAAGCCATTGGCTCAATCATACAAGTGAGCTTGAATGACTGATTGATTGTATCATCACAAGAGCACACATATATATACGACAGGAGATGCTGCTCCTTCTTTGCAAATAGTTGCTGAGGAAGATGTGTGTCATGACTTGTCATGTTCCTGTGGGTTACTTGCACTCTGTCTTGGAGCTTTATCACTCTTTCTTTAATGTCGCTGTATCAAAATTCTCCCTTTCTAACAGCACATTGGGTACCCCTGATTCGAGGACATCTTCTCCAGAGCAACTAGCGATGAACAATAAATGCTAGCCTCGTCGGTACAGTCCACACCTCATGAAATAATAGACAAAAAGCAGTGGCCATTAAATCTTCTGAATGAAACAAACTTTAAGGCTTCTTTTAGTAGTGCCGATCTCACATGGATTTGTATCCCTTGCAAACGTGTGCAGCCATCTTGCAGCTCATAAGCTGCTTATTGCTACTATTTAAATGAACAGGCAGCATGACATTTATATGCTGCCAATATTATAGTGAAAAGGCAGAGGTTAATCACACTCTGTGAACTCCATTCCCATTATCGAGTCTTACCAAATCTTTCCCTACTTTCTCCCCATCTAAATATAATGGGAGCTGTGGACATTATTATCACTGGTTCCTGTTTGTTCATGATGCTCATTATGTGAGCTCTGCATGTGAAAATAATTCTGTTTTTATCTAACATCACATGTTTACAGTTTACAGCAGTAATCAGATGTTATTTTATTTATTATCTGACTGTTCCCACAGTGAAGAGCAAGTGACTCAACATAAACTAGGGATCAAGTCCTGTCAGCAATATTATACTAACTCTATTTCCAGTTTTTGTGCACCATTTTCATGACAGCCAAGATACCGCTCATGCAGTAGAAGAAGACACTGAAACTGGCACTTTTCTGATCTGTCTACCACACATTGTTTGTACTCACTGAGCCATCCAAACAATTTTATGGTATTGTTTTTTAAAAATGTTTATCATTGTAGAGTGGAGCTGATGTCATACATTCTTGCCATCATCAAGTCTTGTTGTGCTTATGTATTGTTGTGTTATTTGTCCTTTGCATTTCTACACTTCATTGTATACAATGTATGATGTTGCTAATTACTTGTGGCATGGTACAATGGCAGACTAATTTTTATCCAAAAGTGCTGCAGTAGCACTGTGTGCACATGCTCACCAATTTTGGTGTTAAAGCCCACAACAATGTATATTAAAAAGTATAAACCTGTGTTTGTGGGCGGCATGGTGGCACAGTGGTAAGCACTGCTGCCTCACAGCGCCAGAGACCCGGGTTCAATTCCCGCCTCAGGCAACTAACTGTGTGGAGTTTGCATGTTCTCCCCGTGTCTGCGTGGGTTTCCTCCGGGTGCTCCGGTTTCCTCCCACAGTCCAAAGATGTGCAGGTCAGGTGAATTGGCCATGCTAAATTGCCCGTAGTGTTAGGTAAGGGATAAATGTAGGGGTATTGGGTGGGCTGCGCTTCGGCGGGGCGGTATGGACTTGTTTCCATACTGTAAGTAATCTAATCTAATCTGACAGTCACAAAACAGTAGAATTATTCTTGCTGCTTAAGTATTGGAGATTCAGGAAAATAGCACATTCCCAGAGGATCGAAAGAAAGCAAATCAGTTTCATACACTGGTCTGACACCTTGTAGATTTAGACTTAACAGGTAGATATTGTATTTAACAGCAGCAACAGGGTAACTCCTCCACATTTATCTTAACACTTTAAAGTTCCTTCCTGAACCATGAACAATATTGTAAATCGCACACCATTTATACTGCGAGCCATTTTTCATGGTTGCATAGTATTAAAATTCAGATCCCTATTTATCTGCTGCAATGAAGGCATTCAAAGTAAAGTGATCATTTTTCAAAATTCATGTTTGACTGCACTGTCAATATGAAGCCAAAGTAGTCTGTTATGTGACTTTATAAGTGGAAGTGGTCAAAGAAAAAAATGAATATATGCCTTGTATGTCTGGGTTTGGAACTCAAACCATAATGTTGACATTGCAGAGCATTCTGAAGGTAGTAAGCTAGCTAAGTTGGAACATCTTATCTCACTCTTACCTCACAAATTTTGAGGTTCTAAAATCACATTCATTATGGTAATAGTCTTATTGAACATGTAGTAGCTTTATGAATTTTATTTTAAAACTTGCGTTAGTACAAGTAATTATAAGACCATTATTCCATCTGATTTAATTTCCCTCATTTATCACTATGTTTGTATTATTTATCTGTAATAAATCCTTTAGCATTCATTTTAATTTATTTTAAACTTTAATTTATCTTTTTAATTAAAATCTCTCTGTTTTCCTTAATCTCCTTCAATTCTTCAAGCGGTTTCATATTCAAGATAATTTTGTGCAAGTGTGATATCTGACCACCCTTCAAAATCATTTCAGAGTCTAAGGCAGTAAAATTTGATTTGGGCAGACATTCTGTGTGTTCACAGTTTTAAACAGCTAAGTATGTTAATGAGCCAAAGATACCACTTGACTAGCAGCATGCTAGGCTAAAGTTGTAAACATAAGTTGCTGCAAGTAATCTGTTTGTAATGCTGAAACAAACATCTTGTTGAAGCTTTTTGTTTCACCAATTGAGAAATGAAAGTACTAGTCATAGTAGAGTTCCACTTTCAGGAATACAAGATGAGTCAGACCAATACGTTTCATTTCCAAATATTGTTTTTTTTTCCCCCTTCTGGAGGTGGAAAACAACAATTATATTGTATGAGAAAAGAGTGCTGATTTAGTTAAAAATGAACTCTCATTGGGAGAGGTGTTGCCATAGAGAATGCACTAGTTAATGATGATTGGCAGTTGAGAACCAAGCTTCATTTAAACTTTAATCCAGGAAAGTTGACTCCGATTTGTCAAAGACTTCCCCGAATAAATGAACCAGAGAATGGTTATAGCTCTTCCAATCAGAGTACACATGTCAACCAATCGGCACACACCTCTCATACAGTATAAATATTGTTTTCTTTTTACTTCAGTATTTCTTGTGAACTAACATTAACTAATGTACTTGAAACTTTTAAGTAAGTTAAACTTCTGCTATTTATGTAAGAGTGGTAATTGTGTCTTAAGAAACATAAAAAATATAACACATTAAACAGGTGATATCACAATAGTGGATGGTTATAAACTCATCAACTCGACTTGGAAATATATCATCATTCCTTTAGTGTTATTAGGTCATAATCCTGGAACTCCCACCTTAACACCAGAATGGATCTACCTCAACCAATGAACTGCAATGATTCAAGGAAACAGCTTATCATCATCTTCTCAAAGGCAGTTATTAATGGACAGTAAATGCCCGCTCAGACAGTGATACCCACTGCCCATGAAAGAATACAAAAATATTTTCCCCATCACTAAGATATATAGCAGACCTGAACACTAATTGGGACCACTGTATAACAGTTGACTGATGTTAGATATCCCTACGCAAGTCAATTTGACTGCCTAAACTCTTGTAGTTTGGGCAATTGGAGAAATCTTTACTTGTGATAATATAAAAAGTATGATAGTGAATTGGCACTTGCTTACAAATTTCTTTATCAATGGAAATTAAGTTAAGAGAGAGTTTGAAAATTGGATCTCATTATATCAGGATGACAATTTAAATTTGCATGCATTTTAGGAAATGCAAAGCACTCATCAAAACTTGTTAATTTTTAAATAGAAATACATGCATGTACTGTATAATTTTAAAATCTATTATTGCAACAATTAGAACAAATTTAAAGACTGAGCAATATTATAGTACAACAATAGTATTGCTACATGAACTATGCCTACAGCAGATAGTAACAATATATTGGATGACATTGTTTCAGCAAATGTGGGTCTCACTGATGTCCAGTGCTCGACCAATATGATAATATTCCATCAGTCTGCAGACCATGATACAGTAATAGGGGTCCCAAGTCCCCAAAGCTACATCATTGACAATTGATTTTTGTCCCAGTTGAATCAGGCAGAGTGCAGATTGATTTTTGTAATCGCAGGAGCTGCTAAGACAGAGGGGACCACAGAATTTCTCCAAGGGCATGCAGAGTAAGCTGAAGAGCTACAGCTGTCGTCGGGGGATGGGTGGTGAGGGCAGAAGGTAATTATTTATCAGTTTATGCTATCAACGCTATGTCAGGGCAGGAACAAAGGTTCACATTTTCAATAGCCAGACGCCTGACAGTACTACTAGGTAATGAGGATTCTTAGCAACAGTAGTTGATAGGCTGACTACTTATTTCTCATCTGTCTTTATGTCTCCTTTATGAATGCCTTCATGACAATGAAAAATTACATATCATCAGTGTGTAAAAATAAATCTAAATTGGCTTATTTCAAATGCATTTACTTTTGTTAGATTCACTCATTTCTGCATATTGTCCAGCTAATCTTAATAGATTTTAGAATATACATGTATTTAAACTGGTTTGTGAAAACTAACTCTCTGAATAGGTTTTAATGTTCGATGCATGATGAGTATCAAGCTGGTTAAATTATATTTTTGAAAGGTTTGATTATTGAAGCAGGCTATGTTTTTGTAAGCAACGTATTCAACATATTAATGAAGAAAAACAGTTTATTGTTCAACAGTGCCAACAGTAGGAGGAATGGTTGAGAGATGTTCCTGTGCATATAATTGGAATTGTACATGCAGAATCCAAATTGGGATGAGTCTGAAAAATCTGGCAGATGTTCAGCCAGGGCCACATTTATTGCCTGTCTGAAACTGCTAGATCAGTTAGAGACACGGTCACAATGTAATGACAATGGAATAAACATTCATGTGCACTAACTGTGCATTGAAAAGGCCACGATTTTCATTCCAGAGTCACAGATGCAAACGTAGGACATTTCCTGGCTCTACACGTTTGACCCTGGGAACAAACTGTCCTGAACTTGGATTTTTGTTCTGGAACAATGGGCTATTCTGGATGAATAACAGGTGACCCCAGCCAAGAGTGTTAGCTGGTGACTGCAGATGAGAACTGGCTGCAATGCAGCCTCTGTGCACTGGCACCAGCTGGAAGATTAATTGAAGACTATCAAAATGAGAAAAACCATCCCCCCCAACCTTCACCTTTTCTACATTCTTACCTATTTTTTGGCAACCGCAAAAAGAACCTGACCCCACCTTAAAACATCCTCTAAGCTGTCCTGAGATGTTACGTACAGAGGGAGCTCAGTTTTCCAAAGAAGCATCTTGACTATCCCATATAAGTTACTTGAAACACACCTGGTCTGCTTGCACAGTCCAGATTCCAAACAATGGGAATAACAAAATGGGATTGAATTAGAGACAGCTGTTTCTGAATCATCCACACATGAAAATTGAGCCATCTCCAGACAAGAATTTGAAATTACATTGTCAGGAGCATGATTTCAGATTTTTGGTGATTTTATGCTTTTCTCATTGTGTCAGACAGGGTCTCTGTCACAACAAAAACGTGGACCCAAGACTAGATTAGGGATCGGCCCATGGGGTGTTATGAATTTCTATAGATCTGAAAACAGGCCCTGGATTTCAATATGTGATCAACCCAAGCCCTTTCCTTTTGTTGCAGGTTGTGTACAGATCTTATCTTGCCTTCTTATTTCTACCAAATTGCCAAAAGTGTTAAGTGAGTGATTGCATGAGCAATTAGAGGCGGTAATATTGTGAGAGGTTCACCATAATCTTGACCTGTCACATGGCATTTTCTATCAGTCACAACTCATACCCATAGCTTTGTCTCCCTCTCACACATTTAGCACTGCTCCAGGTCTCATAGCCACATGTCACAGCTTGTAAACACCTACAGCTCTTCTACCATATAGATAGAATAGATTGGGTCAGACTCACTGGCATCCTCTTTTGCTATACTAGCTGCTGCACTGGTATCAGCTCATCAGAAGCATGGTAACACATGAGTTCAGATGCATAGGACTCATGGGGTTACTTCAATGCAGAGGATGGTGGGTACACACACAAAAATGGTTGGTGCATTGGCAGGGTTGTCAGAAAACCTGTTGCTATTATGAGGTAGTATGAAAGGGTCTACCTCCAACCTTGCACACAGCTTTACACTGAGTTGTAACTAATTGTTTCTGACATGGAATTAAAGACAACTTCATTATCCACTCTTGCAGCTCCAAACATGATGCAGGGTCTGATGGCCAACTCTGAGCAGCACAAGAAGGTTCCACCAAACATTTGAGCATGGCAGTGCAAGATCAGACTCATCTCAAACTCAGTCTGCTGCCACAAATCTGACTGAAAGTACCAATGCTTAAAAGAGCTGGCAGTGACTTAGAGCAGCCCAATAATGCAACCAGCCCATCACTGGTAATGCTGAGTCACCACACCCAGTAGGTGACAACATTCTTTGCTCCACCATAGCCAATCTCTACTATACATGTTGCAATTTGAAGACTCGGAACATGGAGGGTGGAAGAATGTCTGACAGCAGGAACATCTGCAGTCTCTCCCACTCTGTCTACAGGTTTCTGTCAATCACGTTGCAGCCACTGTGTAAATACAATATAGGGACACTAGTATTGGCATATGGGATCTTTCCATTTGTTAATATAGGGATACATTTTACAAGCAAGGAAGCTGATAAAAAAATCACCGAAAACCGGAAATATTAAACAACTTTCTGGTAAACAGGGCATATAAACTGAACCTGTTTGATGAAAGCCTTGAAACATATGGAAACATACTATGTGGTTGTGGTTTGGAAAAGTATAGAGAAAGCGATTCGTCAGAGGGATTCAAAAGAGAATTGGATGAATATTTTAAAAGGGGAAAAAGATCTAGGATTATGAAAAAGGCGCAGGTGAATGAACTAATTGGACTACTAAAGAGTCAACATTGATACAATGGCAATTTGTAATTGTTATTGAACTGAACTATACATTAATATCCACTGTATGATGTAGCTCTCAAATCTGCACACAGTATTCCTGCTGTGATCTATCCATTGTCATGTCAAAATTCTCTTGGCAAGTGGAAAGTTTTGAACCTATACCTTGCAGCAAATTACCTTGAAACTTTAACAAAATATGACATTAAATTGTGGTAATTTGCTGCAGAAACGATCCCTCTAATCTGTCATATTCAAATTGAACTGTTCCTATGGATTCATGATCAATGTTGTTTACGATATTTCTTGGGGAAGACAATGGTAATACCAATAGATGGTACAGTGGAAGATTGGGACTATCCCCAATGAAACTCATGGCCAATATATTAAGCTTCATTTAAGTCGTCAAACAATTTACTCACATCTGTTTCATTTGATAGAAACAGGGCTGGACCTATCCACTGAGCAATAATAATCCTTCTTAATCCTTCTTCTGGTATTCTGGAAATTCGTCCCTCAAACTCCTGCCTCTCTACCTTTACCTCTAAATATTAATATAAAACTTTATTTTAAATATACCATTTTGATGAAGCATTTTGTTAACTCTGCTGATATTACCTTCTGTGGCTTAGTATAAAATTTTGTTTGATAAAATTTTTGTAAAAATTCTTTTGGGTTATTTAATATATTAAAGAATCTATATCAATACAAGTAGTTGTACGCAATCCAATTTTACTGATTTAAGGTTCCAGAAAAAATAGGTTTTAAATTTTTAGGATAGTAAACTTCCACCTGAACCTGAATAAATAGTACTCTTAGAAAGACTTGAAAGGTCACATTTCCTGGCATAGGTGTTGCTGTAAGACGTGAGTCACTTAATTGTGTATTGTAAGTATTGCTAATAATGTACTTCCAAAATGAGGTGACAAAGATAGTATCTGCTTTCAATCAGTTTATAGAATAAATAGAATGTAAAAAAAAACTTTTCATTTGAAATCCAGTCACAATAATGACCTTTATTTATGGTAAGAAACCATGAAAGGAAACTATCCAGAATTAGTTTGATGAATAATGCATAATTAAATGCATTATTTAAAAGGTCATAAAAGTGCATAATTTAAAAGGCCAATTGCATTTTTATTTTTTATTTTAAGGTTTTAATGGTATCCGACACAAATTGATACGTAGCTTTCTCCATGTATTTCACCCTTTTTTAAAATACATCAGAAGGAACTCAGGTTAATAGGTTGTTATCGATTACTGTACAGTTTTGAGCCAGTATTCTAAAAATCTGTCTTTTAAATTGCTGGCACTTGCAGCACTGTGAAGTACATTATTTCGAGTAAAAGTTCACACAAACACTCACATGTGCTTTGAAGGGTGCATTATCATGTTTTGAACCAGTGTAATGAAAAACTAAAAATCATTACTGCCAATTCATGATCAACTTGTCCTCCACCACATTCAGCCTACTCCAAATGAAGCATAGCTCACCTAAAGCAAGTCAATATTAAAAAATCTCTTGTGGCCAACTGAGCAGCAGATTATGAAATCCTATGCCTGTTTCCAGCTGATTCCTGGAAGATGCTGGAGATGGAGAAACACAGGGCTCTGGTGACCTTGACCACCATTGCTAATGCACATTCACTGGACAAGAGGTTTCAGGAGACAAAGATGTCAAGCAAAGCAAAGGTGGAAAACTCTGCTGTTTAATATTTCCACCTGATATTAACTGTAAATCACTTCATGTATCTCAGAAAATCGTCACCTCCTGACTTTGATTGTCTAGGATAGGTGGATAGGAGCACTACTTGAATGGGCAGAGCCGAGCTGTGTTTAGCACTAAATATGATTATTCAACCCATGAACCTTCTGCTAAAGATCTCCATCTTCAAGATGTAACATGGATATAAAGGGATGGTTTGCTTGTGGCTGTTGGGGAATGTTTAAACCAACTCTTCAGGAGTGTGGGAGCTAAGAGATATACACTGGAGTGTGCTGGGATGCTGGGACAGATGATAGCAAATTAACAGCTAAAGTTGGAGTAAGGGAAAGGTTAAAATTTTCTACATCAGGATTACATAGGATGACTGTGAATACATGGAACACAATAAATATGCTAGTGAGTTACAGGAGCAGTTTGCCATCTGGAATAATGATTAGATTCCCTACAGTATGGAACCAGGTCATTTGGCCCAACAAGTCGCTGTACATCTCTGTGACTCTATGACTCTAAGTCCACACCGACTTCCAAAGAGTAACCCACCCAAGCCCATTCCCCTACCTTATATTTACCCCTGACTAATGCACTCAACACTATGGGCAATTTAGCATGACCAATTCACCTGAGCCGCACATCTTTGGGTTGTAGGAGGAAACCGATGCAGACACAAGGAGAATGTGCAAATATCACACAAACAGTCGCCCAAGGCTGGAATCGAGCCCAGATCACTGGCACTGTGAGTCAGCAGCACTAACCACTGAGCCACTGTACCATCCTACAATGATGCTGTAGCAATAATGGAGACCTGGAGGGACTGGACTGGGTATTAAATCCTTTTGGTTACATCATGCTTAGGAAAGGTATGAAAGGATGGAAAGAGGAGAGTGGCAGCATTGTTTGGGAGAGCATTGCAATACTGGAGAAAAAAAGATATTTCAAAAGATTTAGCTACAACTAAGGAACAAAATGGAGGTAGAACTATAAATCCCACTGCAAGTACCTCAAAAGGATATCATTCTGGGGTGAACAAAATTAAAAATCACACAACACCATGTTAGAGTCCAACGGTTTATTTGGAAATACTAACTTTTGGAGCACTGCTCCTTCATCAGGTTCATCAGGTTCATCAGGACAACCACCTGATGAAGGAGCGTCGCTCCGAAAGCTAGTGCTTCCAAATAAACCTGTTGGACTCTAACCTGGTGTTGTGTGATTTTTAACTTTGTATACCCCAGTCCAACACCGGCATCTCCAAATATTCTAGGGTGAAGTCACTTCCTTGTTTGAGCCAAAGTATACCTCGCAATTTTGATGATCATCAATATCAGCGCCGTCCATGCCTGCAATATGGCTGCAAAACTCATTCGTCTTTGCTGTTACTTACTATCCACCTTGATCATGAAGTGTTAACAATAATTGGAACTTGAGGCTTTCAGGAAAAATGAGTTGCTTCTCCTCTCTCCTCATCATGGACACTTCCCTTGCTGATCATCTTCCAGCCATTATTAACCACTTTTATGGCTTGATATCCTCATCATCTGGTGTTGGGCTTGTGCATGTTCGATCCTCAGTCTACTAAAACCAACTAAAGTTATCTGAGGTCCTTTTTTGAGATGGGTGGTAAAGGGCAAACAGATCCATCTGGACCTAGTTTAATTCATTCATGATTGCACTGGTGACAGTATGCTGAATCTGAGCCTGAATGGCTTAAGGAATTAGGGTCAGAATGCTGTCTCTGACCTGGGACATGGGCATAGCATCAACCATAGCTTCTCAACTGGATAGAAGTGGTTTGCCTTCATGATCACACCTTCAATCAAGGACATCAGCCTGACCTGTATTGGATCGGGACTTGAAGCTGACCAAGTTCAGCAGCCCTTTATGTCTCTTTGCTCTAAGATTGACAGACATTTGAAAGTATTCTGGATTAGTGGTGCTGGAAGAGCACAGCAGTTCAGGCAGCATCCAAGGAGCTTCGAAATCGACGTTTCAGGCAAAAGCCCTTCATCAGGAATAAAGGCAGTGAGGCTGGAGCATGGAGAGATAAGCTAGAGGAGGGTGGGGGTGGGGAGAAAGTAGCATAGAGTACAATGGGTGAGTGGGGGAGGGGATGAAGGTGATAGGTCAGGGAGGAGAGGGTGGAGTGGATAGGTGGAAAAGGAGATAGGCAGACATTTGCAAGTAACTGAGTGGGTCACTGACTGTCAACACTTCAAACACTACACTGATGAAAATGTCTCCGAACCTCTCGGAAATAGCCCACCTCAAAGCTAGCAATGTGAGTTTCACAATGAAGTAATGTTGTATGTCCTGCTCATTTGGGCTTGAGACTAAGACTGGTATAAGCACTCTTCTCTGCCCATGAACATGTGACAGCACCATTTCTAGGCCACAGAAACTGGCGTCAGTTTCCAATTTGGAAAGGAGTTGCAAAACTGAGTAATTAAGAGCTGGCAATAAGGGAAGCTTCTACTTGAGTCTTCACTTAATGGGATCCAACCCCCTGAGATGCTCTGTGAAGTATCACACCTCGTGCATTCTTTCCCAACCACTTGTCAACGTTCTCTGATGTGCTCAGCACATTGTGAAGAAGGGCAGCCAGCTGTGCTCAACCTTGCGGAAACCTCTGATAGTAACCAGTTAGACCAAGGAAGCCATGCAGTTCCCTTCCCAGCTTAGGCTGAGACATTCCTCTCACGCTCAGATTTTCTCATCGGCAGAAGTAAAGCCTTCCTTGATAATGAAGTGCTAAGATACTGTCAGAAAGTTGGCACTTCTCTGGTTTAACTTTCAAGTTAGTCAACAGCAAGCTGACTAAATAATGTCAAGTATTTCAAGGTGCTTCTCGATAAGATACAAGGAGGGATCAAAAATTAAAGGTCACCAAAATCTTTATCCATCAAATGCACGAAGGGCATTCCAGAGCCCAAATGACATTTTTGCATATTCATAATGTCTCTGTTTCCCATTCTGGATGTAATCTTTTCAATCCCTTGTTCAGCAATGCATAGCTGTTTATAATTGTGGGCTAAATCAGGACTGCAGTAATACGTTTCACCTTTGAGAACTTGTAAGTTGTCCTCAGGTAGAGAGTAAGCATCTTTATGCATCTTTGCATTAAGGACCTGCTAATTGACACACATCTCAGTTTTCTTTCTTTCTTCCTCATGATAGGAGTGATGGACGGACATGTCAACTCATGGCTGACAGCTTGTTGCAAAGACTTTTGTGGTTGACCCAACTTCCCAGTGATGGGGTGGGAATTGAGAGTAAGAAAACTTTACTAGATAGTCACATTTGGTCACAATCCTATGGTTCATCAGGTTACAGTTCCTGATGTCAGTACTATGTTATTTAATATTGTTCAGTACAAGGTGACAGTACAGCAAGCTGTCTCGTCTGGGTTTCCTCCAACTTTCTAATGTCCATCTTTGAACTGAGGTTAGAGATATCTCCTCCAGTCTGTCCACTGCCCAAGACAATAGCAGTTTTTGATTGGAGGGAAATGTCTGTATTACTGAAATTTACAATCTGCATAGGTACCCTACTTTTTTCTCCCACTGTGACAAGGGCAGCTTCCAGAGTTACGCCAAGTGGGAGATCTATACGTGTGGCTTGTGGTGGTTGAACAAGGATTAATGTGGAACAGTGATAGTGTGAGTGAGTATGAGAAAAGCTTAATTCCCTGCCATTCGGCCATTTCTGGCTTTCCATATAGGCTGATACACCTTGAACGCAAAATAAGGAGAAAGATTCCTGCGCTCTAACGGACCTCCTAATGAGCTGCTCAGATATCTCTCTACTTGTTCAAACCTAACACCATGGGTATTCTCACATTCCTTATTTCCACTGGAGCATCAATTGTGTTATGAATTACCAGCAGCCTCAGATTATGAAAAATATGATTTAGGACAGCTGACAAGAACTCACTGTGACCATGATAAGGGATATCTGACTCCTGCAAAGCAGAAACCGGATGAAGGAAGAGTTCTTATTCAACTCACATGCCTCCACAAGATGCTCTTCGAAAAACTGCTAAGTAATAATTGACTATTCCCTTTTTCCTATGTCAATTAAACACAATATTAAAAAAGGAAAAAAAAGATAAGAATTAAAAAAAAGAAAAAAATTAAGCACAATATTATTACTTTGCCAAATATCATTCCCACTGTAGGCTAAGTCCCTCTTACTCTATGTCAGAAAGAACCTTTTCCTATCACATGAAGAAACAATTTCTACTCTATCTGAATGTTCGCATCATATCAGCTAGGCAGTCCTTTGGTTGCCTGTCCCAGGTCCATTTAAAAGAGAGAATCCAAGAGGATGAGTTTCAACATTGACTCATTCAATCAAAAGACATATTCCTTTAGGTCTTTGCAAAATGAAGTCTATGGACCAGGGTTACCCAGACTGAGCTACCAATTGTGAAAATACAATGTATTAACAATAGATGTTAATCAATGAATAGTCAGCATATGCTGAACAAGTACATGAATAACTGTAATAACAACCAATTTAAGATAACTAATCAAGCTCATAACATGGCTCATTTATTCTTTACTAAAAGCAGCATTTTTATTTAACCAGGGATCTTTTGTCTGCAATTGAAAGCAATATATTCAAGTTTTGAACCTTTCTTGAATTATTTGAATATTGTGTAACCTACTATTCACATTACTTTCTCAATGGTAATGCCTTAGCTGATCAGAATTGACTTGCCAGCCCAGCAGGACCCTTTTCTCATGTATTATAAAACACTGTAATTGGGTGAAATATGTCATTCTTGAGCTTATTCTGCTGAGGGAAGATGAAAGCTTCAGCAACCTGTTTTTCTTTTGATTTTTATTTAACGTTTATGCTATTAACTGACCATAAATAATTATGCATTGATCGCTATGAAATGGTGTCCATTTACCACTGAGATGATTGCCCTGTTCAATAATATGGGTAGAGATTCCCTGACAAATGTACTGAAAAGAATTTGTCTCATTAGTTCAGGTGTGGAATATTATCTGATCAGTGTCCAGGAACTGAGAGATCTCCCAGTTTGAATAGTGGAAAGGCTTCATTTGGTTAACGTATTTCCATAACATTGCAAACAGTGCTAAGATGTCACAGCTCACAACTGCTAGTTGCATTTACAATTACATCAGAAATAGCAAACAAATGTAATCTTCTTCCATATATCATATTATTAATGTACTGACACTAAAGAAAATCTTTCTATGCCTTGTTTTAATGGATTCTAATATGTGTTGTAATAAAGTTTCTAACAATGTAAACCATGTACAGGGTTTTCATAGTGACCTATACTACCCATATTTTCTGTGTCTCCATAGAAACAAAATATGGCATGTTTTATTAACAACCAATAAAAAAAGTGAATATTAAACATTCAACAGAATTTTGTTACATTTTTGAATTTACTAAAATAAGAATTTTCATATAGTCAATAAATGAAAAATATCTAATTTTTAAAAAAATGTTATGAGATTATGTAATATTTTTTCACATAGAAATTTCAGAACAATTAGATAAAATATTATTTTTTATCATATTACTAGCAATTTGATATTATTTTCCTGCAAATGTTTTCTCATATTTCAATTCTGCATGTTTTAGGAATTTTACATTACTGCTGTCAAATACTGTGACTTTTAGCTCCAGTGGAAAGTTGCCTTAATGTTGTTTAAATATGTCACGAATTTGGATAACTGTCACTCTAAGGTGCTTGAAAAATAACTGCTCTTTCACTAATTGCCCTGCAAAACTATTGCTTGCAAACAAGGTATCCAGCTCCACTCTAGCTTTTTTTTTTATATGAGTGAGGAAAGGAGGAGATGGGATTAGAAGGTAAAACATGATGGTGGAACAGGAGACAAGAGGGGAGAGCATGAAACCAGGACAGAAAAGAAGAGAAGGACAGGAGTGAGAGAAGGAGGATGGAGGAATGAAAGAGGAAGAGAAGAAGAAATGAGAGGGGAAAGAGAAGAGATAATGAGGACATAGGTGACTTTAATTTTCATATGGATTGGGAACATCCATATTGGGCTCGCCACAAAAAAGATTCATAAAATGTATTCAGCCATTTTCTTGAACAATATATTGTGGTTCCTAACAGGGATCAGGATATTTGAATTTATTAATACATAGTGAGGTAGGTGTGATAAATGATCTCACAGTAAAAGAAACAGTGACTACAGCATTGCAGAATTAAGCATTTAGTTTGATAGTCAGAAACTTGGGTAGGGAATTACTGTGCCAAACTTAAATATAGATAATTACAAAAGAATTAGGCAGAGTTGGCTGAAATGACTTGGAAAAGAGTTTACCTGAAAACACAGTTGATAAACAGTGCAAACAATTCAGAAAATAGTTCATGACTCAGAATGATATATTCTAATGAGGAAGAATGACGCTAGGAAGGGGATAAATTAACTAGAATTAAACTAACTGGAAGGGGATAAACTAAGGGAGCCTAGGATCATATAAAATTGAAAGAAAATCATATAATGTCAAAAAGGTGAATGGTAAGCCAAAGGACTGAGGCATTCTAAAAGCCAATAAAAGATGACACAATAAGAAATAAAGATAAACAAAAGAAGTTCTGAATAAACTAGTCGGTAAAAACAAAAAGGGCAGTAGAAGCTTCTTTATGTATATAAGAGGGAAGAGAGTGGCCAAAGTGAATGTAGACCTCATAGGGTGTGAGGCTGGGACCAAACAAATGGCAAAGGTATTGAATATATATTTTCTATCAGTCTTTGAGGAAGAAGACTCAAATAATGTACCAAAAATACCAAATCAAGGAGCAAAATCAAAAGTAGAAATAAATAGAGTAACTATCACAAGATAAATAAAGCTAGGGAAACTAATGGGGCTAGGGGTTGATATGTCTGCTGGAGCTGATGCAATGCGTCCAAGGATATTAAAGAAAATAACTATCCACAGAGTGGATGCAAAAATAATCATGTTCCAAGAATCCTTAGATTCTTCAAATGTCCCAGAGGATTTGAGAACTGCCTATGCAATATCCTTATTCAAATAGGGAAAGAGACATAAAACGTGTAACTATACTCCAATTATCTTAACATGTCATTAAAAAAGTATTAAAAGTCAATTGTAAGGAATGTAATAGCAGAGAAATTAGAAATGCATAATATAATCAAGCTGAGTCAACGTGTCTTCACTAAGCAGAAATCATGCCAACAAATTGATGAAAATTCTTTGAGGAGGTAACAAGCAGTATGAATAAATGGGAAACCAATCAATGTAATATATTTGGATTTCCAAAGGCATCTGATAAGCTAGTGTGTAACAGGATACTTAATAAATAAGAGTCAATGGTGTTGGAGGTAGCATATTAGCATAAACAGAAGATTGGCTAATCAATAGAAGGCAGAGATTTGGGAAAAGGAAGCATTTTCAGAATGGAGGCCCATAACAGGATCAGTGCTGGAGCCACAATTAATTATAATATGTTTTAATGGCTTGCATGAAGGAAGTGAATGTATATAGCCCAGTTTGCTGATAACATAAAAATAGAGAAATTACATGGTTGATACAAGAAGTCTACAGAGAAAGGTAACTAGCATATATGTTCATAAGAACACAATTTATAGGAGCAGAATTAAATTATTTGATCCATCAAGTCTGATTCATCATTCAATTATGGCTGACATGTTTTTCCAGTCCTTCTCCAGTCTTCTTCCTGTAAATATTCATCTCCTTACTGAAGAACCTAGTTACCTCCATCTTAAATACACTCAATGACTTAGCTTCCACAGCATTCTGCAGCAATGAGTTCCACAGATTCACCATCCTCTGACTGAACAAATTTCTCCTCATCTCAGTTCTAAGAATTGTCCCTTCACTTGAGGCTGTGCCTTTGGCTCCTAGTCTCTCCTGCTAGTGGAAACATCTTCTATGTCTACTCTGTCCAGGCCCCACTGCATTCCAAATTTCAATGAGATTCCCCATTATCCTTCAAAACTCAGATGAGTACAGATGCAGAGTGCTCAACCACTCCTCATATGACAAACCCTTCATCCTCAGGATCATTGTTGTAAACCTCCTCTGGACACACACCAAGCTAATACAACCTTCCTTAGATATGGGGTGAAAAACTGGTCACAATATTCCAAGTGCTATCTGACCAGAGTATTATACAGCCTCAGCAGTACATCTCTGCTCTTTTATTTGAGCTCTTTTGAAATGAATGCTAACATTGCATTTGCCTTCATAAATGCCATCTGAACCTGCATTTTATCCTTACTAGAACTCCCAAGTCCCTTTGTGCTTCAGATTTCTGAAGCCTTTTCCCATTTAGATAATAGTCTATGCCTCTATTCTTCCTGCCAAAGTGCATAACCTCACACTTTCCCACACTGTATTCCATCTGTCACTTCTTTATCCACTCCCTTAGCCTGCTCAAGTTCTTCTACAGGCTCTCTATTTCATCAACACTACCAGCCCCTCCATCTATCTTTGTGTCATCTGCAAACCTAGCAACAATGCTCTCAGTTCCTTAATCCAGATCATAAATGCATAAAGTGAATAATCCAACACTGACCCTGGGAAACTCCACTAGTCACCAGCTGCCATCTTGAAAAAGACCCTGTGTTACTACTCTCTGCCATTTGCCAGTCAGCCAATCCTTTATCAATACAATAGCTTGCCCCTAACTCCATGAGCTCCCCTCTATTTTGCAGCTTCCTATGCAGCATCTTGTCAAAGGTCTTTTGTAAAACCAAATAGATCAGCATGGAAGTGGAATGGCAGGTAGATAGGATAGTGAAGAAGGTGTTTGATATGCTTTTCTTTATTGGTCAGAACATTGAGTAAAGGAGTCGGGAGGTCATGTTACAGCTGTGCAGGATATTGGTTAGGCCCACTTTTGGAATATTGCGTGCAATTCTGGTCTCCTTCCTATTGGAGGGATGTTGAGAAACTTGAAAGGGTTCAGAAAAGATTTACAAGGTTGTTGCCAGGGTTGGAGGATTTGAGCTATCGGGAGAGGCTGAATAGGCTGGAGCTGTTTTCCCTGGAATGTCAGAGGCTGAGGGGTGACCTTATAGAGGTTTATAAAATCATGACGGGCAAGGATAGGGTAAATAGAAAAGGTATTTTCCCTGGGGTGGAGGAGTCCAGAACTAGAGGGCATAGGTTTAGGGTGAAAGGGGAAAGTTATAAAACAGACCTAAGGGGCAACTTTTACATGCAGAGGATGGTATGTGTATAGAATGAGCTGCTAGAGGAAATGATGGATGCTGGTACAAATACAACATTTAAAAGGCATCTGGACGGGTATATGAATAGGAAGGGTTTAGAGAGATATCGGCCAAGTGTTGGCAAATGAGTCTAGATTAAGTTGGGATATCTGGTCGGCCTGGACGAGTTGAACCGAAGATTTTTTTCCATGTTGTACATCTCTATGACTCTAAGTCCACTGGCTTTCCTTTGTCTAACTCACTTGTTAACTCCTCAAAGAATTCTAACAGATTAGTCAGGCATGACCTCTCCTTGACAAAGGCATGCTGACTCAGTTCTATTTTACCACGCACTTCCAAATACTTAGGAATTTCATCCTTAAAAATGGACTCTAAAATTTTACAAAGAATCAAGGTCAGGCTAACCGGCTTATAACTTCCCCCCTTTTTAGTCTCTCCCTTCTTAAGCAGGGGTGTTACATGAAACATTTTCTTGTCTTTTGGGACCCTCTCTGACTCCAGTGATTCCCAAAAGATCATCACTAATGCCTCTACAATCTCCCCAGCTAAATCCTCCAGAACTCTGTGGTGTAGTCCATCAGGACTATGTGATTTATTCACCTTCAGACCTTTCAGCTTCCCCAGCACCTTCTCGTTAGTGATGGCCACTGTACTCACCTCTGCCCCGGCTCTCCTGAAGTTTTGGTACACACTGGTGTCTTGAACTGCGAAAACTGAAGTACCTATTAAGTTCCTCTGCCATTTCTTTCTTCCCCATTGCTACTTCTCCAGCCTCATTTCCAATGGTCCAATGGCTACCCTTACCTCTCTCGTACCTTTTGGTTATCTAAAAAAAACTTTTGCAATCTTCTTTTATGTTACTAGCTAGCTTACCCTCAAATTTCACCTTTTTTTTAGTTATTTTCTGCTGATTTTTAATAGTTTCTGAATCCCCTGGTTTCCCACTCATCTTCACCATATTGTATGCTTTTCCTTTTGCTTTTATGCTTTCCCTGTCAGCCATGCTTGCCTTGACTTTTCCTTGTGACCAATTTCTGTTGTGTCTCCTGAATTACTCCTAGAAACCCCTGTCATGCTGTGAACAGAATTGGTCCCACTATCTAAGGGTAGGTATACTGACCTTGGAAGCAGACCACTTAGGACAGAGTTGAGAAGGAATTTATTCTCTCAGCGGGTCGTGAATCTATGGAATTATTTTCCACAGAGGGCTGTAGAAGTTGGACCTTTCAGTATATTCAAAGGTGAGACAGCCAGATTTGTATTCAGTAGCATATTTAGGGTTTTGGGGATGAAGGAAGAAAGTGGAGTTGAGGATTATCAGATCAGCCATGATCTCATTGAATAGCAAAGCAAACTCAATGGGCTGAATGGCCTACTTCTGCTCCTACGTCTTGTGGTCGGAAACTCTTCTTATAAAGATTTAAAGAGGAGGGGAAGTGGCAAGGATAAGAGATGTGCAGAAGAATTCTAGTATCAGTTTACAAGTGACAGGACTCTTCCATGGAAACCTAAGCAGATAATCTCATCTAGTTGTAGTGAAGTGAAAATTCACCTGGCACCTGGAATACAATCCGAAATGCAGAAGTCATTCCGTTTTCACTAAGTGCTTATTGGACATTTGTGGAGCCAGAATGCCTCAGGCGATTTTTCCCTCCTTACCTGAGAGGCACCACAGTAGCTCCAGAAATGACGTGAGTGCCAGTATTTGCCATGAAATGGGATGAACACACCATTGACTCTGGATACCCTTCCTGTTTTTCAAGTCCATTTTAGCTGGCAGGCTGAACTCAAGTATAATAAACTAAAATCCAATGCGCCACTCATAAAGGGAAACCTATGATACAAGTAACCATGAAGAAAATAAATAGACTTCTGCCATTAAAATTAATTAATGGCATGTTTACACTAGATCTTTAGTCAGTGCAAAGTGGGTTGACATTTAAGCTAGAGTTGTAACATATGTTTTATCTGAGCCCTCAGTGCGGGTGCTGTTACGTTGCCATAGTTTAACACCACATATGAGCCTAAAAGATACAAAAGGGCACAGTCTCCTGGAGACCTTTTATATTTGCTTGGAATTAATTGTATTGTTTAAGAAATGGAGATGTTGCTGCTCAGCTGAATGACCATTTAAATTATACCTCTATGCGTGGCTATAATCCCACAAAAAAATCAGCTGCATTGTAAATATAAAATTACACGTGTTTTTTTTTAACTCAATCCACCCGTCATTATCTTGTGCCTAGTCAAATTCTCAATGAAAACATCAAGGAGGCCAGTGAAATGTGGCTGCTCAAATGTTAAAACAAGTTATAATGTGATATCTAAAATTTGGGACTTTTGTTTCTTTATAAATGAGCACTGCTGTTAACCTGGAAATGTTCCAGTCTCTCAAACTCCCATAAATGCAATGATAGGCTTTTTACCTTCAATGAGGTATTCATACCTGATGAAGTGATACTTATGTTAATTCTTGTAACATAAGAACAAGATGTGAGTAATATAGTACTGAAGGACTCAATAGACTTGCACTACAACTCCTGGTGAGTCGATACACTGCAATCACAGGCATTTGTGTGTCGGTGCTAAAGCTAAGCAATTTACATATAAACTGCTGCATGTTTCTTTCAGTATGTCATGCTACAAGAGGACACAATAAGATGGAATTGGGAATGTATGTTATACCAGGTCACATGCCATGATACAGTGAAGACCTGATCAGCAATCAGATATGCCCCGTATGCTGATTCCCAAACTCCACTGCTCTCTGACTCACTACAAATGTTAGTGATGTAATTATAGTACGCACAATCCTGGATTTACTTGTTTAATGGAAGAAAATTAACAGAAAATACTGACCTTTTCTTCAGGTACCTTCACTTCTTGGCGTGAGACACTGGTACATCAACTGCAAAGTCTCTTCATTTCTGTAAGCAACAGCTTACAGCAACTGTGTGGCAGGAAAATAATTGGCTTCCTTCAGGATTTAAATTTTTTTCACTGTAAAGAGAAATGCCACCTCCCTTCCACCAGACTAATCATTCAGATATCCAGGAACCAATCAAATGACCTTTGACTTGCATACTTGGTTACAATTGTAAACCAATCAGGTATTTGTTGCTAGCCTAATCTCACTCTGTATGCCCCCTTGGTGCTGGGAAATTTACAAACAGATTCCACCACTACAGTGAGTTTCAAAAGCCTGTTTTTTAAAAGTGCAATCCGTCATCAGTCCTTGCTTTTAAAACTGTTCTTTTTCCATTTTAGTCTACAATTAATAAATACAGAAATAAAACGATAACATCTCTTCAATGTACCTTAAAATATTAGTTCAAGTTGGCTGTGAGACATAACACAACACAGAACTCTGGGGTTGGCTAGCTTGACCTAAGACAAGTCACCTTGGGATTTTAGCTGTGAGCTGATGCATTCATATCAGAGAGCTGTCTTGAGGTTGGTCAGCCCAGAAGAGCAGTCAGGTTTTACTAAATAATTTTCTGTTCTTTTCCCACAAACTCGCAATGTGGCTGAGGGTAGAAGCTTACCAGATATAAAGTCTACAGCAAAAAGCCATAGCTGCGGAAAGCTGGGAGGGCAGCAATGGTTTGAGCTGGGGAAAGTTTTAGGTAGGTGCTATCATAGAAATATTGGGAGTAGAGCCAAATCCCAAGGGCATCATGATCTTGCGTGAGGGCAATTCCGATTGTGGAACTAGTATGGTAGCAGTCAAGAAAGGGGCTGTGAAATTTGATTTCCAGACATGATTGGGTTTATCACAGTAAACTGAAGAGAACAGGCAATGTTTGAGATGGTGTGATGTTTTATGTTGTCAGTGGGCTGTGATAGCAGTTGTGTTTTTTTAGATTCCGTACAGTGTGGAAACAGGCCCTTCGGCCCAATCAGTCCACACCAACCCTCCGAAGAGTAACCCACCCAGACCCATCTAGCACTATGGGAAATTTAGCATGGCCAATTCACCTGACCTGCACATTTTTGGACTGTGGGAGGAAACGGGAGCACCTGGAGGAAACCCATGCAGACACGGGGAGAATGTGCAAACTCCACAGACAGTTACCCGAGGCTGGAATTGCACCTGGTGCTGTGAGGCAGCAGTGCTAACCACTGAACCACCGTGCAGCCCCGAGATTGATAGTTGTCAGAATGGGGTTGAATGGTCAGGGGAGCACATAGGCTTTGAATAGGTAATGGACGGGGTTTACTGAGTAAATTATTGAGACCAGATAAAACATTCCTGCTCCTCCTGGCCTACAAGATATGCTGCAAAAATATTTACCTCGTGAGCTATAGCCTTCTTACCTCCTTTCACCTGTCAGATTTCCAAGGGCCTGGGACCCATCAGTTAAAAATTGCATCACTGTTAAAATAAATGCAGGCAGCCCCATGGCAATAATCAGATGCCAAACTCACCCCTTACGTGAAGATTCTTCACCACCATTAGCCTTTCCTCTGTTAAACCTGAAATAAATAATTTGTGACATATTGGTTCAGCTGGTTTTAACTTTAACCTGTAAATTAACCCCAAACTAACCATTTTTGGAAGTTAAGGGTCAATTCTCCAGATCTGATTCGGCAGTTGCAGAGGAAGGAGTAGGTGACAGTTTCTCTTGTTCAGGCCAGGACGTTGCTCAATGAATCCTCCAAAAACTAAACAAATGCATTCACTTTGAGACATCTTTGCTATCAGCTTCCTTCAGGCAAACTTCATCGCTATGACCACTTTACCACTGAGATCAATGTTTACGTGTTCAGGTTCTGATGGCATCGTTGGGATTGAATCTGCGCATTGACAAACGTACACTTGGACATTTACATTTTAAATTGCAATCAGTAGATGCAGGGCACAAGCCAAGTGATAATTTACCCATTCTTCTGTTTCTTTTGAGTTGTAATTTCTCCCTTTTGTCTCTGTTATATCGGTATGTTGGTTAGTATATTCTGTAATATAGCCTGTATACTTAGTTAGTATATTCTGTAGCATATTCTGTTAGTTTAGTCACTGTCTGCCTCCAAACCTTGGAAAGACACAGCAGAGATTATTAAATTAACTGTGACCAATAGGTAAGGTGGGGAATCACTGACTGCGTCAACTGTAATTATTTGATTTTGTAAGTACCTTTGTGCCAGTAGGTATCTAAACTGAGACCAAGAAAATCAGTAGAGCTGACCGAAAACACTGCCATTATTCATCCATTAATCTTGTTGTTCATTACACCACTTACTGTTCATTATGTTAAGATAAATTGCAAAAATGTCTAATATTGTTAGTTCAACTCCACTGCCTTTTTTACTGACACTAATCCAAGAAAGCATTTGGCAGAAATCAATGCCTCAGACCAATTCCATATTAAATTATGCTTGTTCTATGATTAAATTGAATACAGTAAATAGTTTGTCAAGCAAATTGATCAGCCATTACAAATAAGGTCTAGCTGTCACAGCAAAATACATAAGCCTGGATTTTGCGGTCAAGAATGAAGCAATAGCACTGCCCACAAAAATTTAGTGATCTCTGTTTCATAGATCTCTTCTTGCCTAATGTTAATTTAATTATGGTGCTAAGTATACAAGATCTCTGATGTCCAGCAACAGTGATGTGATCAGACAGGTTAAGGAATTAGTCACATTAAAATATACTCACAGACAGAAAACCCAGAAATAGCTACAGATTCTTTCATTCACTTCCTACAAATTCTCCAAAGTCCAAATGAATTTTGAGACATAGAATTCATGTAAAATCCCACATATTATCGGCAGCGATGGCAATTACTCACTAACAGGTATGGTTGTCTAGGAAATTCTGTGTCACTGGTCATGGATTCTGTGCGTCCTTGTGTGGCTGGTGAGCCCAATCCCAGAGCCACATCTCTGACCACACACTTGGCTGATGTTCCCAGAGGTCGAATTTGTCCTTAATATTGGGGTTGTTGATATTCCTTTGTTTCGTCCCTTTTCCGTACATTTTTTTTGCCACTGGGTGTTCTCAAAGAATTGTGGCCCTTCATGCAGGAGTGTTAAGTTGGTTTCTTCTGAATGAGGGTCTCCCATGGCATTAACATCAATGCTACATTTATTGAGGGAAGTTTTCAGGGAGCCTTTGAAATGCTTCTCATTCCCTCATATCAACTAATGTCAAAATTAACTTATTATTTAAACAAAAATATGTGGATTACTTTCAATCTGAAATAGAAATATTTGACACTTTATAAATATAAAATCTCTTTTTGCTAAGGTCACAGAGATTTTGCCACCATGATTAAGTAGCCTGTTATGATAAAGTTGTACCTCAGCACTGTATAACTTTAATATCACACTTTAGAGTGAACATAATAAAGTAGAAAGTGGCGTTTCACATCAAGTTAGTGAAATTCAACAAGAAGGCACTTGTGGCACTAGGATAGGGTATTTTTTTAAAAATATATTCATGGGATGTGGTTATCACATAGGGGGGCAATGTTTAATGTCCATTCCTAATTGCTTAGAGCCAATTAAGAGTCAATCACATTGTTGTGTTTTTGGAGTCACATCTTGATCTGACCAGATAAAGACAGCAGATTCCCTTCAAAGGTATTAGTGAACCAAATGGGCTTTTATGACAATAAACAGTGGCTTTGTGGTCCCAATTGGGTGAGCATTTTATTGCAGAGGTTTCATTGAATTCAAATTTTATTGCCTGTCATGGTGAGATTCAAACCCATATCCCCAGAACATTAACATTTCTACTACACCAGCATCTTTTTTTCAAGAGGAAGTTGTGATGGCATTAGTTGATGTATCAATTGTGGTTTCCGTAATTCCCAGATTCTGAAAGGTTTCTTTTAGATGAGATATGAACAAATGTAATTCATCTATTCAAGGCAGGTGGGCAACAGAAACCAAGAAATTTCTGGTCAGTTAGCCGAACAACTGTCATAAGAAAATGCTGAAACCTACAACCATGTGGTTATAATAGGACACACAGAAAATCTTAATTTTTTAAGGCTGGGTCAATATGGTTTCATGAATGTGGCAGGTAGCATAGATGAAGAAGAAACTGTAGATGAGGTGTATTTCAATTTCCAAACAGCATTTCATAAGGTACCACATGTGGGAGCATGTTCAAATAACGACTGACACTGGTGAGTGGCAAAAATAGCCTCTTTTATTCGGCAATCACAGCACACGTTCAAGGCAGCAATAGAATCCTGAAATACATTTCTTACAGGAACCCCTTTATACACTGATCTTACATATATTAAAATTCCACGACTATAGTTTTGCATTGTTTTACACAAAGGTTTGAAGGGCTTCTGTCCAGGAAGACAGGACATGGGTTAAAATGTGTTACAGAAGTAGCAGTCAGCTACTTCAGATGGAATTAAGAGTGTCTGTCCAGTCGGCTTGCAAAATTAAGCGGTATTGGTCTGTTTGTCTTTTAACTTAGTAAATGTTAGTAAAAGTATGAGGCCTTTTTGCTCTAAATAAGTTAAAAATCGTATCTGTACTTAATAAAAGAATAAAGGATATTAAACTGATTATTGCAGCTGGTATGTGAGATTTATTTACTATTTGCCAGTATGAGTTTCATTCATTCATACAATTTCATGAAAGTGTTGGTTTATCAGTTAGTTTCTTAAAGCGATAATGGTCCAGTTAAAAGGTATTTAATAAGTACATATTAATTGGTGAGTCTTTTCAGGTCCAGGAGGTGGTTGATAAGGACAGATTAATATTGTAATGTTTCGTGGAGACTTGATGGGGATAATATTGTTCTGTACACTACACTGACTCAGAGGTAAACACTGCTTGTAGCAAGGGCTGTTAAGGTGTGAACATGCAGTAATGGGTTTGAAAGGGCTGTTTTGATTAGAAAGCATTGTTTTAAATTTGGATAGTAAAATATACTATAGAACCATGGTTCTATGAATGAATGAATGAAACCATGTTATAATATATATAACGGGTTAGTAAAGGGTTCTGAATGAATGAATAGGAACTTGGTATTAATGAATATAGCAAGGTGAGTGAGTTAATAAAGATAACCTAAAACACAATATCTCAGAACATAATACCTCACACACATCATCGATTACTAGTCAAAATAGGAGCTCATGCTATGTGGAAGATAATATAGTGGTCTAGGTGTTCTGATGGCCAAATAGTATTTTCTGCAATAGAGAGTTGCATTTCAGGGACCACATGTCAAACTCAATGCAGGTCATCCTGAGAAAATTGCCTGGGAAACTAAAAATTCTGATAGGCAGTTCCGATGTCCTTGGAACCCTCTGACAAAAACCACTTCAAGCTGGTAAACTGAAAGGGTTCTGAATTACTCAACTTGATTTTTATCCAGGAATGTTTAGAGCTATGCTTCCCGAAGTGGATTTGGGACCACAGTGGGGTAACTGGCTGATATTTTAAAATTTTGTGTTTTGAGTCAACCATGGCCACAATAAGGTTCTGATTGAGTTACAGCGGCTCACTTTAACAGGGCCTTGCTCTCACAGTCTCCGTCCTCTACTCTCACTGGTATCACTGAGGGGCTGTGACAACTTTAATAAATTGATATGGGGTGACCGTGTTAAAAACATCTTGAAGCACTAAGTTAGAAGGTTAAAAACCAACTCTGATTCCTGTGCATCTATTAATCCAAACCTCTGATTCCCAGTATTGTCACCACTACCTGCACTCCCTAACCCCTGACACCCCTGTTGATTAGACACTCCACTTGCCATGCACCTGACCTAACCTACACCGCTGGACCTGAAACATGCCCCCACTCCCACCCAAGATGGGATCTAATACCCCACCCCACAAAGATAGATGTTGACTCTGTATTTCTCAGAGTAAGTACAGTGAATATCATGATTATATTCAAAAAAATGTCCAGTTAGTTTGAAAATTTCAAACAACATCTCCATCCAGATTAAATTCTATAATTATAGCAGCAAGTGCTAACGGATTCTGTCATTTTTAAAATAAATTCAAACTCAAATGTTATCAACTTGAAGTATTCCATAGGAGTGTTAAGAACAAGTGTCATTGATTTAAGAAACACAAAAAGTGTATTGTGTATTCCAGATATGTTTGTACTTATCGTGACAATGATTTCAAGTTTAAAATTCACTTATCCTTATATTTATCCTTCCTGAAAGTTCCTACATATGTTATATCAACACAGTCAGAAGTCACATGACACCAGGTTATAGTCCAACAGGTTTATTTGAAATTACAAGGTTTCAGAACATTGCTCTTTCATAAGGTGACCTGGGCTCCAAAAGCCTGTGATTTAAACTAAACCTGCTGAACTATAACCGAGTGTCATGTGGCTTCTGACTTTATCCACCCCAGTCCAACATTGGCACCTCCACATCATGGCTATATTAACACAGTTATAGACTCACCTTTTATTGATTACAGGTTAATACAGAGGAGCTTTGCTGCAGCACATTAACCAGTGTGCTAAAAATGTGAGAAATTCAACTTATTTCTCTCTCAGATTCTGTATATGACCTTTGACAAATCATTTTGAAGTGCTCTGCTTACCTTGTCCATGTTATGTGGTGTTGCCAAAATTGCTTTATGGTATTAACTTCCAATCTTATTTAAATGTGAGTAAAGATAGTGAAGAAGGCATTTGTTATGCATTCCTTTATTGGTCAGAGTATTGAGTACAGGAGTTGGGAGGTCATGTTGTGGCTGTACAGGACATTGGTTAGGCCACTGTTGGAATATTGCGTGCAATTCTGATCTCCTTCCTATTGGAAAGATGTTGTGAAACTTGAAAGTGTTCAGAAAAGATTTACAAGGATATTTCCAGGGTTGGAGGGTTTGAGCTATCGGGAGAGTTTGAATAGGCTGGGGCTGTTTTCCCTGGAGCATTAAAGGCTGAGGGGTGACCTTATAGAGGTTTATAAAATCATGAGGGGCATGGATAGGGTAAATAAGCATTTTTTTTCCCTGGGGTGTAGGAGTCCAGAATTAGACGGCATAGGCTTAGGGTGAGAGGGAAAAGATATAAAGGGACCTAAGGGGCAACCTTTTCAAACAGAGAGTGGTGCGTGTTTGGAATGAGCTGCCAGAGGAAGTGGTGGAGGCTAGTACAATTACAACATTTAAAAGGCATCTGGATGGGTATATGGATAGGAAGGGTTTAGAAGGATACGGGCCAAGTGCTGGCAAATGGGACTAGATTAGGTTGGGATATCTGGTCAGCATGGACGGGTTGGACCGAAGGTTCTTTTTCCATCCTGTACATCTCTATGACTCTATGAACCTAAATAAGGATACAACCTTAAATTTTAATACTTGCATTTTACCAACAGTTTCCTTCAAGAGCAAAAAAGATTAAGATGAGATTTGTTGGTAGCTTTCAAATTCACCAGGGGTCTGGACTCAATCAGTGGGGAGAGACTATTCCTGACTGTAGGCAGATCAATGACCTGGGTTTTAAAGTGTGTTGTAAAAGAAGCAAATACAAGATGAGAAAAAAAGCATTTTCACCCAGCGAGTCATTCAGCTGTGGAATGTGCTGCTTGAAATTATGGTGGAAACAGGTTCAATTCAGGCATTCAAGAAGGCATTGGATGATTATACAATTTATTTTACAAATGTACAGGCTACAGGGAAAAGGCAGGATATTGGCATTAAATTAAAATGCTCAGACGGCCAATGTAGATGCGATGGGCCAAATGGCTTCCTTCTGCACTGTAGCTCTCTGTGACTCAGTGACGAATTCAATTCTGTATTCAACTCAAATGTATATTTTTGACTAATTATATGAACTTATGTTTAAAAGTTATTAGACTATATCTGGCGAAAATAATTAAAAGAGAACATGAAGATTAACACCAGGCATGCTGTGGAGTTATCATAAATATTACTTTCAAAGAACAGTATGTGAGCCTGCTGATGCCAGTGGTAGGGCTATATACAGGCCAAGTTTTCAGTGAAGAAGGTGATGGGAAATTAAATTGAGTCATATTGAACTGAAAATGACAATCCACCCAGAGAGTGATGGGGTGACAGTAAGGCTTATTGAGATGGCAAATAAAAAAAAATCATCAAGAAGGGTGAGGAAAAAATAAAATAAAAATCAACAGATAATGGATTTTGCATTGAATGTAATAAATGTGATCCTTTATGCTAAAGTTGCAATATAGTCTGATCAAAGCCATCTCAACAGAGTCAGAAGTGCGTAGGAGTTAAATGCAATTTCAACAGGAAGGAGCTTCTGAATCTAATTGTCTATGCAGTAGTTATTCTGACGTTTGTGTCCCAGAATTTATGAGTTTTCTAGGTCCTTTATGAGCTTTGATATGGTCACATGCTACCTCTCACTTGCATGATCACTATTCAGTCACATGTCACATTTGCCCTTTCACCCAAAGTGATCAGGGTTGGACAACAACATCAACAATGTGTACCTATATGGCACATCACAGAAGTGTAAGGTATTAAGATACAACAGCAACCTCACAAGGAAATAAAATAACCAGATGACTCAATGATCGGGAAAGATTTAGAGGTTAGCAAGAGAAAGGGATGGAGAGGTGCATGTCAGGAACTGAATGCAATGATACATATGGTAGAGCACTTAAAATTGGGAATGCTCAAAAGGTCACAATTAGAGGATCCCAGACATAGAGTCATAGAGTCATAGAGATGTACAGCATGGATACAGACCCTTCGGTCCACCTGCAAACTTACTAACTGTACCTCTTAAGCTCGCATCCAAATCATTTATGTAAATGATAAAAAGTAGAGGACCCAGCACCGATCCTTGTGGCACTCCACTGGCCTCCAGTCTGAAAAACAACCCTCCTCCACTACCACTCTCTGTTTTCTACCTGAGCCAGTTCTGTATCCAAATGGCTAGTTTTCCCTGTATTCCGTAGAGATCTAACCTTGCTAATCAGTCTCCCATGGGGAATCTTGTCGAACGCCTTACTGAAGTCCATATAGATCATGTCTTCCACTCTGCCCTCATTAATCCTCTTTGTTACTTCTTCAAAAGACTCAATCAAGTTTGTGAGACATGATTTCCCATGCACAAAACCATGTTGACTATCCCTAATCAGTCCTTGCCTTTCCAAATACATGTACATTCTGTCCCTCAGGATTCCCTCCAACAACTTGCCCACCACTGTGGTCAGGTTCACCGGTCTATAGTTCCCTGGCTTGTCCTTACCGCCCTTCTTAAACAGTGGCACCACGTTAGCCAAACTCCAGTCTTCCGACACCTCACCTGTGACTATCGATGATACAAATATCTCAGCAAGAGGCCCAGCAATCACTTCCCTAGCTTCCCACAGAGCTCTCGGGTACACCTGATCAGGTCCTGGGGATTTATCCACCTTTACCCGTTTGAAGACATCCAGCACTTCCTCCTCTGTAATATGGACATTTTGCAAGATGTCACCATCTATTTTCCTACAGTCTATATCTTCCATATCCTTTTCCACAGTAAGTACTGATGCAAATAACTCGTTTAGTATCTCCCCCATTTTCTGCGGCTCCACACAAAGGCCGCCTTGCTGATCTTTGAGGGGCCCTATTTTCTCCCTAGTTACCCTTTTGTCCTTAATATATTTATAAAAGCCCTTTGGATTCTCCTTAATTCTGTTTGCCAAAGCTATCTCATGTCCCCTTTTTGCCCTCCTGATTTCCCTCTTAAATATACTCCTACTTCCTTATACCCTTCTAAGGATTCACTCGATCTATCCTGTCTATATCTGACATATGCTTCCTTCTTTTTCTTAACCAAACCCTCAATTTCTTTAGTCATCCAGCATTCCCTATACGTACCAGCCTTTTCTTTCACCCTAACAGGAATATACTTTCTCTGGATTCTCGTTATCTCATTTCTGAAGGCTTCCCATTTTCCAGCCGTCCCTTTACCTGCGAACATCTGCCTCCAATCAGCTTTCGAAAGTTCTTGCCTAATACCATTAAAATTGGCCTTTCTCCAATTTAGAACTTCAACTTTTAGATCTGGTCTATCCTTTTCCATCACTATTTTAAATCTAATAGAATTATGGTCGCTGGCCCCAAAATGCTCCCCCACTGACACCTCAGTCACCTGCCTTATTTCCCAAGAGTAGGTCAAGTTTTAAACAAATAAACAAATTTGTAATGAACAAATTTGTAATTTACAATAAACACCCATAGTTTATACAGTCTGCTGTAGTCTGAGAGAGCTCTCACGACTTGAGAAAGGTGCTGGTGATGGTGTGGAGCTAAGTATCATTGGTATAAAGGTGGAAATGATCACGGTGATTTCAGGTGACATTACCAAGTTCAGCCTTAAAATGAAAAACAGGAAGAGACCAAAGAGAGGCCGTTTGTGTGGGAAGCAGAGTGAATGGTTTGGGAATTGGAAGGGAGATACTCTGGTGCCTATTGATGTTAAGAATGTAACAAGGTGTATGCAAACTAAATCAGCTGAATGATTGAGGAGCGGCATTGGAGAAAGCCCCTGGTGTAGAGAACTATTGTTTAAGTTGTGGTCAGATCATGAAGGATGAGGTGGGGAAATTTCATTTCTAATCACATGTTATATGATTTGTGATTTTGACAAGAACCATAAAAACCATTGGAAGACCTCAACCATGCATTGCTAGGAAAGATGGTAACTGCTTCTGTAAGGATGCAGAGACCCACATAGTCAACTAATCCAGTTTCACTGAGCTGTGCTGCACTCGCAGTACGCTAATTCTTAATGACTTTTAGCCATTTTACAAGATTCATTCTCTCTCCTTTTTAAATATAGCCACTATTGGGACCTAATAAACCAGAGCAACGAAGAGGCCAGAGCTACCAATTCTCATTATCATATCTGAGTTCAAAGCTGCTCAACCTGGAGAGGATGCACTGACAAGATATTTATCTGAACCCTCCACCAGCTCAGAGACATTCGCCTCAGTGGGTTCTGTGATGAACAGTGTGAGATTTACATACATATTAAGACAATACTTTTAGATTTGGATTGTGACAAATGGCAGATGGGTTGAGTTTGATTGTGTGAAGAGGTTTAGTTATTAATGAAATCAGTGTTTTCAGAATGATGATTTTAAACCAAGAGGCAGGAAGTTAGAATGTAAATTGAAAGATAGGGCTTCAAAGGTAATAATTTCAGGATTACCACCAGTGTTGCATAATAGAGAGAGGATATATCAGACAAATACAAAGTTGCAAAAATGGTATAAGAAGGGGTACTCAGATTCCTGTGATATTGGAGCTGGTCCTGGGGAAGATGGGACCAGTACAAACAGAGATGGGTTACAACTGGACGGGAATGCAATAAATGACCTTGAGAGGCTGGTTGCTCATGCTGTCAAGGAGGGTTTAAACTAGAATGGCAGCGAGATGAGAACCTGATCGGGGGGCAGAAAAGGGGGAAATTAGGATAGAAATAAAAGACAAAAAATGTTGGAATTAAAAGTGGAAGGTGGAAAATAAAAACAAGGGCAAAAACACCAAATGGAGCCATAGTGCAAACCAAAGCTAAGATGGTTAACAAGGTTAAAAGGCCAAGTCTCAATGCATTGTGTCTTTATGTGCAGAACATTCACATTAACTACAGAGCAAATACATATCCACAGGTATTATTATAATTATGCAGACATGATTATAAGGTGACCAAGGATGTGAACTGAGCATTCAGGGATATTTAACATTTAGGAAAGATAGAAAAGTAAGGAAAAGATGTGGCGTAGCATTGTTAGTTAAGAATGAAGACAACACAATTGTGATGAAGAATATTGGTTCACAAAATCATGATGGGAAAACCATACGGGTAAAGATAAGAAACACCAATCAGTAGGAATTTCTTGTGCGGGATTGACTATAAGCCCCCAGTCAGTAGTGGAGACATAATGGAAAGCACTAAACACGAGATTAGTCACACATACATTTTGGGTACAATTACAATCATGAGTAACTTTAATTTACTTAAAGATGCGGCAAACCAAACTCACAATAAAACTGTAGTAGAGGATTTCAAGGATTGTATATGTGATGACTTTACATTGAGGTACCAACTACAGTGCAGGCTCATCTGGAGTGGAATAAGAAAGGATTAATTAATAATCTTGTTGTACAGCATCCATTGGGGAAATAAAATGAGAGAATCATCATTAAGATAAGAGTAAATTATCTGAACTGAGGGTCCTGAATCTAGATAAAGGGGAAGTATGAGTATGAGGTGAGAATTGTCTATGATGGACTGGGGATACCTTACTAAAAAGGATGACAGTGGATAGGCAGTGGTTAATGTTTAAGGAATGTTTGCATAAATTCCAACAATTATTCAATCTTATCTTGTGCAAAATTAAAATAAGAAAGATGGCTCAACTAAGGATTACAAAAAAACTTAGATATGTCATTAAGTCTAAAGAGATGACATCTAAATAGTCAGACAAAACAGCAGGTCTGAAGATTGGGAACAATATATAATTCAGCAAAAGATGAATAAAAGGTTAACCTAGTGGGGGAGAATATGTAAACTTATGAAGAGTATAAAAACTGACTGGAAAAGCTTCTATGAATATTTGTGGAGAAAAAGATTAGCAAAGACAAATCTAGGTCCCTCACATCAGAAATAGGGAAATTGGGAAACAAAGAAATAGCAGTAGAACTGAATACATACTTTGGTTCTGTCTTCACAAATAATTTCCTTAAAGTGTGAGAGAGCCAAGAGTCCGGGGAGAGGGAGAAGTGAAGAATTTTAATCTTAGTTAAAAAAAAGATGCTAGACAAATTAAAGGAATTAGAAGCAAGCACTTTGCAAGTTATACTCTTGGTGTACAAAAAGAAAGACAAAGTATTATTTAAATAGTGATATTTTGGAAGTATGGATGTACAAAGACTAATCCAAGATCGAGGATGGAACAAAGTTGTGGCTGTAAAAGCTGTTCCTTTTTTGAGGTATTTTCAGTGTTGGAGTTGATTTCTTTAAATTCCATGAGCAGTAATGATTGTCTTATATGCTGTTGCATTGTTTTGGAACTTTAGGGGAAAAAAGATTAAAACAATCACACATTAAAAAAGAGGAAGAGAAACAAAGACATTTGACCACATGAGAAGTGAATCAAACAGAGAAATAAACCTGCATAGCTGACTGTCTCTGCTGTTTCATTTCAAATACCTCTGGACATCACAGATCATCTAAGAAAAATAAACATACATCGAAATTCACAGTTGACTTTGGAAAACTGTGTGGTGCGGCTTACAGTAGGGGAGTGGGTAGTGACTAGTTTTAAAATGTAACCTTACTGTTTTATTTTTTGTAAATCTACAAAGTGAGTAGAATGGGTTCTTTTTGATTATGTGTTTTTATTGAGATCTGTCTCTTGATTAAACTGTAAAAGTATAAAAACCAAAGTCCTGAGTTAGCCTGGAGCAGTGCTTATTAGAGCAGTAAGGCGGTGCTATTTTCTGGCTCTGTAGATTGTTAAGATCCAAAGATGGCCTTTAGTAGAGTGATGTACCCTTCCTGGAGGATGTGGGAGATTAGGGAGAGTTTCCATGTTACTGATGACTACGTCTGTGGGAAGTGTTAAGTTGCAAATCCTATCGGATCGCATAGATCGGTTGGAGTGGCAGTTAGAGGCAATGAGGAATTTACAGGGGTGTGATGGATGGCAGTTATAGGAAGGGAGATAAACCACAGATACAATCAGATAGATGGGCTACTTCCAGAAAAGGTAGGAAAGGGAGACAGGTTGTACAGGAATCTCCTGTGACTATCCCCATCTCAAACAAGTATGCTGTTTTGGAAAATATAGGGGGTGATGGACTCTCAGGAAATGTAGCACTGACAGCCTTGTTTCTGGTACTGAGACTGGCTGTAAGATAATGAGGGGTATGATCAATCATTCTCTAGTCAGAGGCATAGGCAGATGTTTCTGTGTCCGACAGCGAGCATCTGAATGGTGTGTCTCTTCCCTCGTGTCCAGATCAAGGATATCTCGGAGAGGGTGCAGAATATTCTCAAAGGGGAGATGGACTAGCAGGAAATCATTGTACACATTGGAACTAATGACATAAGCAGGGAAAGGGATGAGATTCTGAGGAGACAATACACAAAGTTAAGCAGGAATTTAAAAAGGAGGTCCTTGGGGGTAGTAATATCTGAATGACACCCAGTGCCGTGAGCTAGTGAGGGTAGGAATAGGAGGATAGAACAGATGAAAGCGTGGCTGAGGAGCTGGTGCAGGGGAGAAGGATTGACATTTTAGGATCACTGGAATCCCTTCTGGGGTAGAAGGATGGCTTGCACCTGAATTGTGGGGAGATATGCTAGATGTGTTCAGGAAGATTTAAACTAGTAAAGGGGGGTGGTGGTGGTGGGGGGTGGGGGGAGGGGCGGGGGGGGGGGGGGGGGGGTGACCCAGGAAGATAGTGAGGAACAAGATCAGTCTGAGATTAGCATGGCTGAGAAAAGGAGCAAGTCAAACAGTCAGGGCAAGCAGGAACAAAGCAGAGAATGAGGTAGGACAGATAAATTAAACTGCATTTATCTCAATGCAAGACGACTAACAGGGAAAGCAGATGAACACAGGGCATGGTTGGGAACATGGGACTGGGGTATCAGAGCTCTTACAGAAACATGGCTCAAGGATGGGCAGGACTGGCAGCTTAATGTTCCAGAGTGGAGATGCTATAGGAAGGATCTAAAGGCCGGGCAATAGAGGAGGGGGAATGGCATTTTTGATTAGGGATAACATTTCTGCTGTACTTAGGGAAGTTATTTGGATGGAACTGAGAAATAAGAAAGGGATGATTACCTTATTGGCATTATGCTATACATCCCCCCCCCCAATAGTCAGTGGGAAATTGAGAAACAAATTTGTTAGGAGATCTCAGTTATCTGTAAGAAAAATAATAGGATGGCTATGGTAGAGGATTTTAACTTTCCAAACATAGACCGGGGCTGCCATTGTATTAAAGGCTTGGATGGAGGGGAATTTGTTAAGCAAGTACAAAAATATTTTTAATTCAGTATGTGGATGTATCTACTAGAAATGGTGCAAAACTTGATCTAATCTTGGGAAATAAGACAGGTGACTGAGCTGTCAGGTTCGGGGGGGAGAGGTGATAGGGGGTGGGCACTTTGGGGCCAGTGATCATAATTCAATTAGTTTTAAAATAGTGATAGAAAAGGATAGACCAGATCTAAAGTTAAAGTTCTAAATTGGAAGAAGGCCAATTTTGATGGTATTAGGTAAGAACTTTCAACAGTTGATTGGAGATGAATGTTTGCAGGTAAAGGGATGGTTGGAAAATGGGAAGCCTTCAGAAATGAGATAACAAGAGTCCAGAGATAGTATGCTCCTGTAAGGGTGGAGGACAAGGTTGGCAGATGTAGGGAATGCTGGATGACTAGAGAAATTGAGGTTTTAGTCGAAAAAAGAAGTAAGTATATATCAGGTATAGACAGCAGAGATTGAGTCAATCTCCAGAAAAATATAAATGCAGTAGGAGTATACTTAAGAGGGATATCAGGAGTGCAAAAAGGGGACATGAGATAGCTCAAGCAAATAGCATTAAGGAGAATCCAAAGGAATTCTACAAATACATTAAGGACAAAATGATAACATGGGAGAAAATAGGGTCCTTAAAGATCAGCAAGACGGCCTGTGTGTGGAACCACATAATGACCATTTCTAATTAGGGAATCTAGTCTTCATTTCTTGAGCTTCAATGGTATCACCATCACTGAATATCCCACTATCAACATCTTAGACAGTTGCATTAAGTGAGAGCAATGTGTACCATTTACAGAATATCACCAAGGTTCTTTTCACAGCAATTGCCAAAACTACAACCTGAGAAGGACTAGGGATGCAAATACCATAGTTCTCTAAATACACCATCCTGACATATCTCCCTTGTCACTCCCTCACCGTCACTGGGTCAAAAATACTGGAGCTTCCTTCTTAACATGTTGTGGTTATACCTACAACTTATGGGTTTGCAAGAAGGCAGCACCCATTTTCTTAAGGTCAATATGGATGGACATTAAATACTGACTAAACCATTGATGCCCAGACGCAGTTATTCTTCAAATTTGATTTTCAGCTTACAAAGGAACCTATTGTACATCAGGCTGTGCCTGTGCTGTTCTTGAAGTCACTAAGAAGAATCTAACTATCTGCTTTTATTCAACCTTCTTGATTTCCTTGCTTCTCTGAGGCACACTGCCTTCAATCAGAGATACCTGACAATCTGACTTAAATCAGGAAATCAGAGTCTGCAGTGCATTAAGACACTAATGAGGCAGCAGCAATTGGCCTTTCTTAATCATATGCCATGAATGCCAGCAGTTTCTTTGATCAGGAGCTGAACAGGTCGACAAACATCATTATTCACAACAAGTCAAGATCAACGCATCTCCTTTGTCCTGTTCTAAAAAAAATCAGGAAATAAATAGGATCATGGTAACCATCATCATTAACAAATTAAATATGCATATAGGTTGCTTAAAAACCAACACCTGGAGCTTCTGTGCATGTTAACAGCTTGTGCCAGTGCTGAGTTTGCTAGTATGTATGATTCATGTGAAGATGCTAAGAATTTGGCAACTGCATTAGTAATTTTACACTTGACATCACAGACCACCTGCAGATAAATAAAATGCAAGTTTTTCAGTTTCTGAAGATTCCTTTTTGAACATGTTGTCCAAAAGACACAGTTATACGTTTCTTACACCACGATGTCATACTGATGACTCACCATCACTGCATTTGTTTTCTGTTGCAGCTGGGCTGCAGAAAATAAACAGGTGGGCCATTTCTAAGAAAAAGGTGTCCACATGCAAATGGTGTGAAGGTAATTGTAAAGTGTTTTTGAGCCATTTCAGTCCATTACACGCATGATGCTATTATTTAAAGAGTTCCAGAATTTTGATACAGCACAGATGACAAAAAGGTGATAAATTACCAAGGTTGGATGGTGTTTGATTTAAAAGGGAACTTGGAGTTGTGGTTTTTCCTGCACTTGCTATCTATCTTCTGTATCTGCAACTTGGGAGGCATTGTTGAGGAAGCAGCGTTGAGTTGTTGCAATGCATTGTAGATTTTACACACTGGGAAGTGCCAAACAGTAGGTTGCTTAATAAAGCTTCTTGTCTGTTAGCTGCACTCATCCAAAGAAGTCATAGAGTCACACAACACAGAAACAAACCTTTCGGTCCAACCAGTTCCTGCTGACCATAATCCTGAAGTAAACTGTTCCCATTTGCCTGCATTTGGCCCATATCGCTCTAAAACTTTCCTATTCATGTACTTATCCACACATCTTTTAAACATTTCAACTGTAACCACATCCACCACTTCCTCTGGAAGTGTATTCCACACACGAACCATTCTCTGTACAAATAAGTTACCCCTCATGCCTTGTTTAAAATCTTTCTCCTCTCACCTAGTATTCTTTTGTGTCTCTGAAATGGTTACACCCAGGATTTGACAGGGAGTATTCAATGACATAATGCATAAAATGTAAAGGGAGACTATTGTTTTGTTAGAAATGGCTATTATGTAGCACTTTGTATTACGCAAATCTTACTTGCCATTTATCAGCACAAGCCCTGAATGTTGTTCACATCCTGTTGCATTTGGATACAGGCTACTTCAGTAACTGAGGAGTGTGAGTGGAACTGACTACTGTGCAACCATTAGCCAACATCCTCCTTTCTGACCTTGTGATGAAGCTAAGGTCATTGGTGAAGTAGCTGAACATGTTTAGGCCTAGACAGTGCCCTGAGAACTTCCTGATGTGGCTGTAATTGGCCAGACTGGATTTGGTGAAAGTGAGGACTGCAGATGCTGGAGATTAGAGTCGAGAGTGTGGCGATGGAAAAGCACAACAGGTCAGGCAGCATCTGAGGAGCAGGAAAATTGGTGTTTTGGGCAAAAGCCCTTCATCAGAAATGATGAAGACTAGATTTGGTCTCCCTTTTGTGAACCGACATACCTGGTGATTTTTCACAGTGGCAGGTACATGACTGTGTTGGAGCTATTCTAGAATAACTTGGGCAGAGACACAACTAGTTCTGAAGCACATATCCTCAGCACAGCAGTTAGAATGCTGCCAGGGCTGTAGTTACATTAAGTCTACCCTGATGTGAATTATCATCAACAAGCTTTATTGAATATAACTATATATAGAGATTGTAAGAGATACACAAAGAACTGCACAGGAACACTAACCAAGTCTGTGCTGACATATGATGCCTAAACTAAAAATCTTTTGCCTCTGCAGGGTCTGTATCTCTCTATTCCTTGCCTATTCATGTATCTGTCAAGATGCCTCTTAAACTTTGCTGTTGTATCCATCTCCACATTTCCCCCTAACAGTGCATTCCAGACGCTTACACCGTTTGTGTAAAAAAACTTACTTCTAGCATCTCCTTTAAACTTACCTCCTTTTACCTCATGCATTAGATCGTCCAAAATGCATTGCCTAGCATTTGTCTGGATTGAACTCAATCTGCCATTTCTCCTCTCAAGTCTCCAGTCTGTATGTCTGTCTGTCTCTCTGTCTGTCTTGTCTATCTAGGCAAAAATGAGGACTGCAGATGCTGGAAACCAGAGTCTAGATCAGAGTGGTGCTGGAAAAGCACAGCAGGTCAGGCAGCATCCGAGGAGCAGGAAAATCGATGTTTCGGGCAAAAGCCCTTCATCAGGACTGTCTATCTGTCTATCTGTATCTTCCTCTCTCTCTTGTTCTCTCTCCTTCTGGAATTGTGGAGACTCAGACACTAGTTCCAAGTGAAATGAAAACAGGAAGTGTTGAAGAAAGGCAGCAGGTCTGGAGCTTCTGAAGAAGGGTCATTGGACTCAAAACGTTAATTTTGCTTTCTCTCCTCAGATGCTATCAGAGCTGTTGAGTTTCTGCAGCGCTTCCTGTTTTTATTTCATATTTTCACTATTTGCAGTATTTTTGCATATTTTCCAGTTTTGTGTGATCAGATATCACAGCAGCATAACTTCTTTTGCACATGCTCAATAGTTATATTCAATGGAAAGGTATAATTACTGCACAACACTTTAGCAGTATCGAGTGCCCTTTCTACTGACAGTGCTTCATGCAAGTTGTGTTCTGCTTTTGAGTACATTCATAAGCCAATTTGTATGTAAGTTTGAACATAATACAGGTTAATGATAAATTGTTATTAATTAGAATAAGGAAATATTTGCATAGCAGACCATTAACATAATATTAATGTATAGGATTTTGTTCAAAAGTGCAAATGTTCATAAGTTGAACGTTCATAGAACAGGGACCACCTGTAAGACTTCATAAGATGATGGACAGTGGGAGGTAATAATTACCAACGGCTTTTTGTTCATTTATGACCAGTTGCCATGAGAATTTTAGGACAGGAAACGCCTAAGTAAGTGAAGGATAGAGCTAAAATGAAAACACCCTGCAACATATTTCACAATTGAAAACAAAGTCCTTGCTGTAAAGTCACGATTGTTGGGGTGAGGAGAAGATGGTTGCCGTTCACAGAATGGAACTCTACTGTAGTTTGAAATAACTCCACAGAGCTGTGTCACTAAATCACCCTTTATTTACATCTGGGAATCCAGCTCCCTCAGTGCCAGCTCTCAGAGTAAACAGGATCTCTCAACTCCTGTTTCTGTCAGCCAGAACTCCCTGATTGGACCTGATTAACAGTCTCAGTAAGTGAATTAATATTCCAGGTAGTCCACTTGACTGACCTCATTACAATCACTTGTTAAAACCAACCAGGCATGGAGGGGCTCTAATTCCATGGTGCAGTGTAGTGTTTGTTTGCTGTTACGAGGCTGCCTGTTATTCATCCCCTGTGTGGGTTTGGAGTCTAACCGCCCACTGACAAGTGGCCTGAGGTGGTCATTAATCAGCCCAGTAGCCCAATTGATTACCCTCTACATGCAGGAGTGAGTTGAAGCCAGAAAACTGATATATTGGCCAAGTGCTATTTCTAGTCCCCACCCAGTTTAATGTCCTCCTTCTTTGTGGTCTAAACTCCAGCTCATAATTACCACATGACCATTCCGTAATAGTTCTGGTAGGAGATGCAACATATTAATTGTTAATTGCTCACTCCACAATGAGTCATGGAGTTTCTATTTTTGTGTCTCTGGGCATACCTGCTGCTGCTACAATGAAGTATTGTAAACCGAGGATGAGCTATACTTAGTCAAAGCTCAGGTTCAGAAGGCAGAATATCACTGATGAAGGGCTTATGCCTGAAAGGTCGATTCTTCTGCTCCTCAGATGCTGCCTGACTGGCTGTGCTTTTCCAGCACCACACTCTCGACTTTGATCCCCAGCATCTGTAGTCTTCACTTTCTCCTAGAATATTAATGATGCGCATCGTTTGGTGACTGAATTGACCTGATGCCAACATGGTCATCCACTTGCTTGGTATGTACCAAGGCCCACAGTTGACTTGGTCCTTTTTACATTCTGTGTGTTGAGTGCTGTTGAGGTCAGTGAGTCTGTACAGCAATTGAAAACAACAATGCTTTTTCTTCCAACCCTGTGTGGAAAAGAGGGGTGACAGTGACCTATAACATACAAGCGTGAAGGATATTTTAATTCTGAATCCCGGAAAAGAAAACACTCAAGCTTCCTATTTCTCTAGCTATCAAGGCAGCAGACAGGAAATCTACTATTTTGCATACGGCGACCACTTGACCCAATTTTATATCACTGAACATAGAACATTACAATGCAGTACAGGCCCTTCAACCCTCGATGTTGCGCCAACCTGTCATACCAATCTGAAGCCCATCTAACTTACACTATTCCATGTACGTCCATATGCTTGTCCAATGATGACTTAAATGTACTTAAAGTTGGCAAATCTACTACCGTTGCAGGCAAAACATTCCATACCCTTACTACTCTCTGAGTAAAGAAACTACCTCTGACATCTGTCCTATATCTATCATCCCTCAATTTAAAGCTATGCCCCCTTATTCTCGCCGTCACCATTCTTGGAAAAAGGCTCTCCCTGTCCACCCAACTAACCCTCTGGATTTGCCTGGCAGGACAGGAAATATCCATGTAAGTGAAGGAGAGAGTACCCCAAACTGAAAACATTCTACAACTTCTTAAAATTTAAAATAAAAACGTATGGTGCAATATTTATTTATTTGGTATCGATAATATAATTCATCTTGAGTGATGGAGAAAAAGTGCTGATAATAAGTCAGCAACACATTTAATAGGCCAGCTAATGTTCTTTCCCATTGTGGAGAGAAGAATTAGCCAGAATGTAAAGCAGACTGCCAGAGTACTGTCACTTGTTACAAATCATGAGAATCACAGCATTGAGAACACGGAAAGAGGCACATGGCCTACCATGTTTGCATACCAATCACCAAGCACCGATTGACTCTCATTCCATTTCCAGCACCTGTATGCTATGGCATTTCAATTAATCATTGAAATATTTCCTGCATGTTGCAATGGCTCCCAGCTCTGCAACTGCGACTTTCAGTCAGTTCTCAAAACTCACTATCCTGTTGATGAAATAATTCTTCCTTAAACCCCCTCAAACTCCTGCTTCTTATCTTAAATCTTTTTAACCCCTGATTATTGACCATCCTAGTAAGAGAAAAAGTTTCTTCCAGTCTACCTATCTATGTTCTTGAACACCTAAATCAGAGTCACTCCCTAACCTTCTCTGTTCTAGGGAAAACATTCCTGGTCTATTTCATAGCTGAAATACTCAAGCCCAGGCAATACTCTAGCGAATCCCCTCTGTACTCTCTCTCGTACAATCACATCTTTCTTATAATGTGGTGACCAGAGCTGCACAGTAATTATTATAAATTCCCTGCTCATAGACTTTATGCTTCATCTAAAGAACTCAAGTATCATAAATGCTTTCTGAACTACCTTATCCATGTGTCATATTGACTTCAAAGATCTATGGACATACACATCAAGGTTCCTCTCAATCTCTGCAGTTCATAGGATGCTACAGTGTGTACTCTCTTATCTTGCTATTCATCCCACAATGCATCACCTCACTATTCCATTTACCACTGTTTACCTTACCTGACCAGCCTATTTATATAATCCTGTAGTCTAAGACTTTCCACTCCCTGTTTACCACACCATCAATTTACATGTTATCTAAAAAAAACCTACTAATAAAACCTTATACATTTGTCTCCAGATCATCAATATGCACTACAAACAGCAAAGAAACGAGCACCAAATGTTGTGATATGCCACTGGACACAGGCTTTTAGTTACAAAAATAACCTTTGATCATTACTTGCCACTAAAACAATGTTGGATCAAATTTGCCTTAATGCCTAGGATCTGTGGGCTGTTAAGCTCTTGATCAATATTTCATGCAACAGCTTATCAAAAGCATTAGTGAATTCCACATAGCCAAAAAACTACATTGCCCTCATCCATGCACCGAGTCACCGCCTTCAAAAATCTCAATCAAACCTGTCAGATATGATCTCTCGTACAAAGCCATGATGATTCTTCTTGATTAATCCATCTCTCTAAGTGGAGACTTTTCTGTTTCTCAGAAGTTTTTCAAAAGTTTCCGTCCCATTGATGTTAGATTCATTGAACTACAGTTCCTCGGTTTATCCCTAATGCCCTTCTTGGATAATGGTACGACATGCACCGTTCTCTAGTCCTCTGGTACGTCTCCTGCATCCAGAAAAGATTTGAAAATTGATCTGAGGGTTTTGCAGTCTCTTATCTTGCTTCCCGCAATAGAATGGGATGCACCTCACAGAGACCTGGGATTTATCCAATTTAAATGTGATAATATCTCTAATACCTCTTCCCTGTCAATTGTTATTGTCATTGTTGAAGAGAAACTTTGCCTTCAAAGCCCTAATCAATATTTATTGAAATTGATGTCATTTGCATGCACATAGTTTACAAAAAAATGCATTATTACAGAGAATGAGATCAAATGGTTCTGTGCATAATTCATTCATTAATAATAATAATACATATATGCTGACATTGTTTGTACAGTGTAATTGACTGCAAGGCTGGCTATTAGAGAACTAATGTTTAGAGTTGAATCAGTGATTTACCACTCTCAACTGATAAAAAGTTCATTTATGAAGTTGAATGTAACTGCAAGCAAGTGCATTGTAGACATAAAATCAGAGTGGTTATTAAGTGATGGTGATTCGCTTCTGGTATGTGTCACTTGCTACACAATTCTCAAACACTCATAATTAGTTGGTGCTTCATTGGCTTCCATGCTTTTACATTTTGGGTTTTAGGCTCTAACCCTCCTTTAAGGTACTCCTTAAATTCTACCTGTTTGATCAAGTCTGTGCTCATATATCGAGAGTCAAACTTTGTTTGATAATGCTCCTGTGATTTTGCTACATTAATGTCACTCACTAATTACAAGCTGTTCTTGTTATAGTCGTGCATTACAGAGAACTGCAAACTATTGACAAATATTGCTAGAGACACAGAGCCACGAAAAGTCTTCCCCTTTCGCTGATGGACTGGCATCAGTCGAGTGTTGGGTCAATATTTATTGCCCACCCCTAGTTGCCCTTGAGAAGATGGTAATGAGCTGCTTGTTTGAACCACTGCAGTCCATTTGGTTTTGGTTCACCCTCAACATTAGGGATGGAATTCCAGGATTTTGAACCAGTAATACTGAAGGAATGATAATATACTTCTAAATCAGGATTGTGAGTGGCTTGGAGGAGAACTTGCAGTTGGTACTGTATCTGCTTCCCAAGTACATTTGGATGGAAGTGTTCATAGGTTTCGAAAATGTTGTCTGAGAACCCTTGGTGAAGTTTTGCAGTAAGCCTTCGAGATGGTACACACTGCTGCTACTGCGTGTCCATAGTGGAGGGGATGGATGTTTGTGGATGTGGTGCCAGTCAATGGGCTGCTTTGTCCTGGATGGTGTCAAATGTCTTGAGTGTATGCAGACAAATGGAGAGCATTCTATCACACTTTTAAGATTTAATTTTGAGTCTTTCAGAAAAATCACATTGACAGTGAAATTATAATAACTACTGACTATGTGTGAAGTCTTAATGGATTTGTTAAAGGTTTCTTTGTCAGCTCTAAGCACAAAAACTTTGAGTCATTTATCTTAAATGTAATTTATTGTCTGTGAAAATAGCAGAAAGACATTTTAAAAGAATACAATGGCCTTTATATCTCATATTGTAATTTCAAAGATTAAAAGCCAGCATCTGTCCCAGAAAAATGTGCCTTTATTTAGCTTTATATAGCATTTGCAGACTTTATTTGTTTTGACCTGGGCTAACTGTTTTGAAAAGCGTCCAAGGCAATCAGTTCAAATATAACCATCTTGTGAGATTTGTTCAAATTTGTTTTTGATGTGAAGCTATTTTTGACATTCAACAGCCAACCCAATTCTAAATGTCTGTCTGTTAATTTTTCTTCATTATACACGTTCTTGATTCTGAATAACCTGTCTTTTATAAAGTTTGATTGCCTCATGTCCCCATCTCAAAAGATTCCAAACTTCACAGGTTGATCAACTTTTCTTCACAATCCATGATATCCAGGCTCTCTCTTTTGATCTGAAGCCACCTCTATCAATGACAATGACCTTTTCTCCCAATTTCAACTTTCTTAGTTTTCAAAGATAACTTCCTTTAACCCTCCCAGTTTTTCTCAAATCTTTCATCACATGCTGTCATTGTAGCACTGTCTTTCTCAGTCTCTCTGCTTCTGTCTTCCAATCCAATCTGCCTTTCTTCCACCATATTGCTCTCTGTTCTCTCAGTTCCAACGGCAATATTATTAAATTTTGAGACAAATGGTGCATGGTTGCCAAATGACAGAATAACTTCTACCTCATTGAGGATGAATACCAATTATCCAGTGCCTTTTCCTGTATCCCTCCAAATGACAATCTGCTATTGATCATCAAGTCATCGCTTCCTACTCTGTTAAGATTCTCATCTCTTTCAAAGACTACTCTAAGCCCATCCCAAACACAATTTTTCATAGCCCTACAACAGCCAGGATCAAAAGCTAGGATCTTTGAGTTCAATGGTGTTAGAGCTGTTAGACAAAGGCAGGCATGTGGAGTTTAGTTACAGATCAGGCATGCTGTCAATCAATCAACTGATTTGAATGTGTATCTTATTCTGGAACCTGTATGGAACCAGATGGATCTTATCAACTATGAGATCCTTGATTGGGTTTATTAACCTGGGCCAATCAAGGAGGAGAAAGTGAGGTCTGCAGATGCTGGAGATCAGAGCTGGAAATGTGTTGCTGGAAAAGCGCAGCAGGTCAGGCAGCATCCAGGGAACAGGAGAATCGACGTTTCGGGCATAAGCCCTTCTTCAGGAATGGGGAAAGTTTGTCCAGCAGGCTAAGATAAAAGGTAGGGAGGAGGGACTTGGGAGAGGGGCGTCGGAAATGTGATAGGGGGAAAGAGGTCAAGGTGAGGGTGATAGGTCAGACTGGGGTGGGGGCGGAGAGGTCGGGAAGAAGATCTCAGGTTAGGAAGGCGGTGCTGAATTTGATGGATTTGACTGAGACAGGGTGGGGGGAGGGGAAATGAGGAAACTGGTGAAATCCGAGTTCATCCCTTGTGGTTGGAGGGCTCCTAGCCGGAAGATGAGGCGTTCTTCCTCCAACCGTCGTTTTGTTGTGGTCTGACGATGGAGGAGTCCAAAGACCTGCATATCCTTGGTGGAGTGGGAGGGGGAATTGAAATGTTGAGCTACAGGGTGGTTGGGTTGGTTGGTCCGGGTGTCCCAGAGGTGTTCTCTGAAACGCTCCGCAAGTAGCCGGCCTGTCTCCCCAATATAGAGGAGGCCACATCGGGTGCAGAGGATGCAATAGATGATATGTGTGGAGGTGCAGGTGAATCTGTGGCGGATATGGAAGTTTCCTTTGGGGCCTTGGAGGGAGGTGAGGGGGGAGGTGTGGGCGCAAGTCTTGCACCTCCTGCGGTTGCAGGGGAAGGTGCCGGGAGTGGAGGTTGGGTTGGTGGGGGGTGTGGATCTGACGAGGGAGTCACGGAGGGAGTGGTCTTTACGGAATGCTGATAGGGGAGGGGAGGGAAATATATCCTTGGTGGTGGGGTCCGTTTGGAGGTAGCGGAAATGACGGCGGATGATGCGCTGTACATGGAGATTGGTGGGGTGGTAGGTGAGGACCAGTGGGGTTCTGTACTGGTGGCGGTTGGAGGGGCGGGGTTCAAGGGCGGAGGAGCGGGAAGTGGAAGAGATGCGGTGCAGGGCATCGTCGACCACGTCGGGGGGGAAATTGCGGTCCTTGAAGAAGGAGGCCATCTGGGTTGTGCGTTTTTGGAACTGGTCCTCCTGGGAGCAGATGTGGCGGAGTCGAAGGAATTGGGAGAATGGGATGGCGTTTTTACAGTGGGCAGGATGGGAGGAGGTGTAGTCCAGGTAGCTGTGGGAGTCGGTCGGTTTGTAGTAGATGTCCGTGTTGATTCGGTCGCCTGAGATGGAAATAGAAAGGTCGAGGAAGGGGAGGGAGGAATCTGAGACTGTCCAGGTGAATTTGAGGTCGGGGTGGAAGGTGTTGGTGAAGTGGATGAACTGTTCAACTTCCTCGTGGGAGCACGAGGCGGCGCCGATACAGCCATCGATGTAGCGGAGGAAAAGGTGGGGGGTGGGGCCAGTGTAGTTGCGGAAGATGGATTGTTCCACATATCCTACGAAGAGGCAGGCATAGCTGGGGCCCATGCGGGTGCCCATGGCTACTCCTTTGGTTTGGAGGAAGTGGGAGGATTGGAAGGAGAAGTTGTTCAGGGTGAGGACCAGTTCAGTCAGTCGAAGGAGGGTGTCAGTGGAAGGGTACTGGTCGGTATGGCGGGAAAGAAAGAAGCGGAGGGCTTTGAGTCCTTCGTGATGGGGGATGGAGGTGTACAGGGACTGGATGTCCATGGTGAAAATAAGGCGTTGGGGACCGGGGAAGCGAAAATCATGGAGCAGGTGGAGGGCATGGGTGGTGTCCCGAACGTAGGTGGGGAGTTCTTGGACTAAGGGGGACAGGACCGTGTCGAGGTATGCAGAGATGAGTTTGGTGGGGCAGGAGCAGGCTGAGACAATGGGTCGGCCGGGGCAGTCAGGTTTGTGGATTTTGGGCAGGAGGTAGAAGCGGGAGGTGCGGGGTTGTGGGACTATGAGGTTGGAGGCGGTGGATGGGAGATCACCCGAGGTGATGAGGTTATGGACGGTCTGGGAGATGATGGTTTGGTGGTGGGGGGTGGAGTCCTGGTCAAGGGGGCAGTAGGAGGAGGTATCTGCGAGCTGGCCTTTGGCCTCAGCGGTGTAGAGGTCGGTGCGCCAAACTACTACCGCGCCTCTCTTGTCTGCTGGTTTGATAGTGAGGTTGGGGTTGCAACGGAGTGAGTGGAGGGCTGCGCGTTCCGAGGGTGAGAGGTTGGAGTGGGTGAGTGGGGTGGGGGAGTTCAGGTGGGGTTAATATCGCGGCGGCAGTTGGCTATGAAGAGGTCGAGGGCAGGTAGGAGGCCAGCACGGGGTGTCCAGGTGGATGGGGTGTGTTGGAGGCGGGAGAAGGGGTCGTCAGAGGGTGGGCGGGAGTCTTGGTTAAAGAAATAGGCACGGAGGCGAAGGCGGCGGAAGAATTGTTCGATGTCACGCCGCGTGTTGAATTCATTAATCCGGGAGCGTAGGGGAATGAAGGTGAGGCCCCTGCTGAGGACTGATCTTTCATTCTCAGAGAGGGGTAGGTCTGGAGGGATGGTGAAAACACGGCAGGGCTGGGAGCTAGGACCTGGTGTGGGGCTGGAGGTGGGTGTGGGGGCGGGGTTAGGTCTGGGGGCGGGGACGGGGATCGGCGTGGGGGCGGGGTTGGGCGTGGTGACGGCGATAGGCGAAGGGGCGGGGTTAGACGTGGTGACGGAAATAGGCATGGGGGCGGGGTTAGGCATGCAGTCGGAGATCGGCGAAGGGGCGGGGTTAGGCGAGGTGACGGAACTCGCCGGGGGCGGGGTTAGGCGTGGAGATCAGCGTGGGGGCGGAGACACATGCGGCGTTGTGGGCGTGTAGGTTAGTGACGTCAGTGGGGGCGGAAGTGGCTGCGGTGACCGCAGAGACAGAGTTATTCCCCATAGCCGTGGAGGTCGCGAATCTGCCGGCGATCGTCTTCATGGCGCCAATCAAGGAGCCCTGGCTGACAGATATAAATAGGAGATTCTCCCAGCCCAACTGCTTGTTCTGTGGTGTTGTGGACCACGTATATATTGGGTGTGGGAGCTTGCATTCCCTTTTTGATTTCCTCAAATACCACCTCCTCTGTTTTTGGTTGCATTTCAGTCCCATGCTCCTGATCTTCGGGCACCCGGTATGGAGGAGGGAGGGCAGGTCTGAAGACCTCCTCGTGGGTCTGCTCCTGGGCCTGGCCAAGCTGGCCATCAACGGGTCGAGGCAGCGGGCCGTGGAGGGGGTCGTTAGGGCCGACTGCCTGCCCCTCTTCTGCGGTTACGTTAGGGCCCGTGTGTCCTTGGAGAAGGAGCACGTGGTGTCCACAAACACCCTGGAGTTGTTCAGGGAGAGGTGGGCACCGCAGGGAGTGGAGTGCATTATTTCCCCATCCAACTCTATTTTGATTTAGTCCCTACCCTCCCCTTCACTGTTTTGATCACGCAGCATTGCCCTTTGATGTGAAGGGTACTGTTGTCACTGGCCACTTGGGTGTTTCTTTTCTTCCTGGTGGTGGAAACTGAATAAAGATTCGTGCACCTGTGTCTTTCACTGTGTCTCATACCTGCACACACACAACATGGGTGCTGGGGAAAATAAGCACTACCACAGTTAGGCCTTAGTGTGGAGGTAATAAGAAAAAGTAAAAAAAAGAAAAAAACAGAAATGTCAGAGGCTTTGTTCATTCTGAGAGCTGCCTCTGAGGGAGCTGGATTAGTGTGGAGTGAAGGGAAGGACTCTACTTTCTCAAGAGAAGAGGAGACTGATTTTTTGTTGTTGTTGGTTTCTTTGCAGTAAGGAGGAGTTATTTTTGAAGTTCTTTTGGTTCAATAAAAAAAAGAACAAGGGTGTCAGACATCCTGTTCACTCTGAGAGAGCTGGCTCTATGGGAGCTGGATCAGTGTTAATCCTTCTTCACGTATAAATAAAGGGTAACCTGGTGATACAATACCAGTCTCTGTGGAGTTTTTAAAAATCGTTAACCCCATGTCATATAATCGGTACAGTGTAGAAGTAGTCCATTTGACCTATTGAGTCCACACTGACCCTCCAAAGAGCATCTTACCCAGACCCACCACCTGCCTGATCCCTGTAACTCTACATTTCTGCAGAGTGGGGGATATTCTACCTTTGGATTGTTGACCTCGAGAGTTCCTGCTGGGCCTGTCTGCCACAATGATTCTCTCTTGCTCTATCGATCCAGTGAAAGTTGACACAGTCCCCTTCCACGTTTTCTGTGTTTTATTCTCAGCTCCTTTTCCAATTGGAAGTGTCCTTTTTGTGAATCAGCAGACAATTTGGCTGCTCTGTCTCCCACACCAATGGTATGTGTTACACACAAGTTGCAAAACAATCTATCAATTACACGGTTCTCTAAAAGAATAAACAGAAGATTCTCTAAGCCTGGCTGCTTGTTCTGTGGAGTCCGTGGATCATGTATATATTGGGTGTGGGCACTTGCACGCCCTTTTTGATTTCCTCAAAAACCTCCTTCTCTGTTTTTGGTTGCACTTCAGTCCCACGCTCCTGATCTTTGGATGCCCAGTACGGAGAGGGGGAGGGCAGGTCTGAGGACCTCCTCGTGGGTCTGCTCCTGGGCCTGGCCAAACTGGCCATAAACAGGTCCAGGCAGTGGGCCATGGAGGGGGTTGTTAGGGCCGATTGCCTGACCCTCTTCCACGGTTATGTTAGAGCCCGGGTGTCTCTGGAGAAGGAGCATGTGGTGTCCACCAATACTCTTGAGTTGTTCAGGGAGAGGTGGGCGCTGCAGGGAGTGGAGTGCATTAGTTCCCCGTCTAACTCTATTTTGATTTAATCCCTTCCCTCCCCTTCACTGTTTGATCATGCAGCATTGCCCTTTGATGTGAAGGGCACTGCTTGTCACTGGCCACTCGGGTGTTTCTTTTCTTCCTGGTGGTGTCCTTCACTGTGTCTTTCACCTGCACACATACAGGTGCTGGGAAATAAATAAGTACTACCGCAGTTAAATGGGGGTAATGGGAGAAAAAAATTTTCCAAAATACAGGTGTGTCCCTGGTGTCTTTCACTGTGTGTCACACCTACACACACACACACACACAAGCAGGAGTGTCACGAGGTTGTGTTCATTAAAAAAAAACTTAAACAGGAGATTCATGAGACGAGATGACTGAGAGGTTAAAGCGGTGGACTGCTAATCCATTGTGTTCTGCATGTGTGGGTTCACATTCAACTCTCGTTGCTGCTTGAGTAGAGTGCATTGGGGTGCAGGCTTGTTCAGTATATATATGTGGATAGGTTTATCTCACTGGAGAGTCTAGAGTTGTCCGCTTTTTCCTGCAATGGTTTGTTGGTTTAGGGGTATGATTCTCACTTAGGGCATTGTACATTGTAGACATGCGAGAGGTCCCGAGTTCAAATCCCAGACGAACCCTGAATTCTAGAACGCACTAGTCTCCATGGCGCAATGGCTCAGTGCTATCGGTTGGTAACCAGATGTTTGGTGGTTCGAGACCACCCCAGGGACGCAGCTGTCCATACTTTCACCCACTCACCTTTCTCTGTGACACACTTCCAGATTCTCAGTGAGGGTTTTTTGGGACTCTTGTGGTGCAGTGGTAGTGCACATGCCTCTGAATCAAGAGACCCTGGTAGAAATCCCACCAGCCCCAGAGGTGAGTAAAAACGTAGTTGAACAGGTGGATTTGGGGTAATAGGTATAAACAGGAAATTCAGAGCCTCCTTGCTTCAGGCATTGACCCTGAGCTGGCTGGCCATAGCCAGTGTACTATGCAATTGTAAGTGACGGGTGACAGGATACCGGCCTCTGTGCAGTTATTTCAGAGGGCTCCTTCCTTTCATGTTGCAGTGCAATGGAAGGATGCCATCCTATCCTCCAGCAGGTTTTCCTGGCCTACGTCTCTAATTATAAAATCAATAGTGCTGTTTACCTTTCTTATGGTTTAACCAATTGGTACCTTGACTGATGAATATTCCCATTGCTTCTTTGTACCATTTCAAATCTTACCATTTAACCTGCATTTGATTTTCTGATCTGTCTTTTCAATCTATATTTCTCAACGTTTTTCAACCTGGACCTGCAAGTGCCTATCCTGCTATCCTGTTGAACAGTCTTGTTACAGTTTTTCAATCTCCTAATTTGGTGTCATCAGCCAATTTTGTTATTGTTTCTTTAATTTATAAGACACATAATTTATCAATATAGCACTCATGCAGAGAACAAATGTTAAATCAAAAAATGATATTGCTAATATAGGAAACAGACATAAGAAACTGATGAAGTAATGTCACACATATGTAATAGACTGGTTTTCTTAATTAAATGTGTCATTTGGGCTAGAATTCAACTTTTTCAAATGGATCTGAATAAACCAGAACTGAACAATTTGAGTTGTTGAAATCACTTCTGCAGCTCACCATCTCCTACTGGCTGGAAGTCTCCCAATCTAATTTCAATGCATCTGAACTCACTGACTGGAACATTTTTCCAGTTGCATTGCATACATATTTAACTGTGCATTTTTTATTCACAGATACAGTCAGAAAAAAAAGTATCATATTGTCACAGATGATAAAACACAAAGTCAATCATGAGTTATGCTTAAGATAATACAGCAGTGAGAGGCTATCATTTTATTCCTTGAATTCTGTTCCTGGGAGTAGGTTTCCCACTATAAGTTAAAGTTGTGTTCGAGCTGGAAGAATCAATAGCAACAAATTGCATTTATATAGCACCATTAATGTAGTAAAACATCCCAGGTTGGTTCATAAGAGTATTATCTGATGATATTTGAACCATCCTAACGGATATTAGGACAGATAACCAAAAACTCGGTCAGGGACAATGAGTAAAATGTTTGCAGGCCCTGAACTATGTGGGCTGTGGTGAGAGATTTGAGACAATGGCATGAGGCATGAGTGAGGCCTTTCTTAACATCGAGACCAAGAAGTGGCAGTTTCCAACCAAGTCTCAGACATGGAGACAAGATTCTTGCTAGTAAATGACAAGAAACTTAGTAAAAGGGATATCACTTGTTAATAGCCTATTAGATTAGATTAGATTTTTTTTTCGATTAGATTAGATTACAGTGTGGAAACAGGCCCTTCGGCCCAACAAGTCCATACCGACCCGCCGAAGCGAAACCCACCCATACCCCTACATTTATTCCTTACCTAACACTACGGGCAATTTAGCATGGCCAATTCACCTGACCCTGCACATCTTTGGACTGTGGGAGGAAACCGGAGCACCCGGAGGAAACCCACGCAGACACGGGGAGAACGTGCAAACTCCACACAGTCAGTCGCCTGAGTCGGGAATTGAACCCGGGTCTCTGGTGCTGTGAGGCAGCAGTGCTAACCACTGTGCCACCGTGCCGCCTATTCTTACATCACCTTGTCTTATTAACCTGCACTATCCTACTCTACCTTCTGTCATGTTGAAAGTATATGTTGAGAATTCCTGATATAAAACCATTCATCTTGAGAGGACTAGAAGTAAAAGCAGGGATGTACTTCTGAGGCTTTATAAGGCTCAGGTCAGACCACATTTAGAGTATTTTGAGCAATTTTGGACCCCACACCTTCGGAAAGATGTATTGGCCCTGAAGCAGGTCCAGAGAAGGTTCACAAAAATGATCCCAGGAAAGAAATGCTTAACATATGAAGCATGTTTGAGGACCCTGGGACTATACTCGATGGAGTTTAGAAGGGTGAGGGCGGATTTGATTGAAACTTACCGAATACTGAATGGCTTGGACAAAGTGCACACTGGGAAGATGTTTCCAATGACAGGAGAGGTGAGGACGTGAGGACACAGCGTTAGAGTAAAGGGAAGGCCCTTTAGAACTGAGGTAAGGGAGAAGGTTCTTAAGCTAGAGAATGGTGCATCTGTGGAATTCATTGTCACAGAAGACTGTGGAGGCCAGGTAACTGAATATATTTAAAACAGAGATAGACAGATTCTTGATTATCAAGAGGATCAAAGGTTAAGGGAAAAGATGGGAAAATGGGGTTGAAAAATCTATCAGCCATAATTGAATGGCGGAGCAGACTCAATGGACCGAATGGCCTCATTTCTACTTCTATGTCTTTCTGTCTTAGGGGAAGCCTGAGTGGATTCCTGGCGAGTTCAGTCTCCACTTGCTCCTGGAGACCTCTAGTCTGACACGTGGCATCAATGTCTCAGGTATACTGCATGATCAGTCAGCGCATGCACCCACGTCCACTGATCTTGGCATTTGCTAAATGCCAACTTCTCTGTTCCAATCTACCGAGTATGCTTTTGCAATTCACTCCTGCACCTTTGAATATACCAGCTCTTTTCATTGCAATGCTGCTGCAAGGACTCTGTGCTATCCACTCACACATTTAACCAGGCTACAACTTAGCTGGACCCTTGCCCTCTTAGCAGTCACTACCCGGATGCTCCCAGTATCTCTGCCCTGCATTGCCTTGTATTGCCAGTTCATGGGACTTCTGTCTTGTCTTGAAGTTTAATACAGACACAAAGGCAGGCAGTTTGTCATGCTTATCAGTCGTCATCAGTCAAGTTGGCGGCCACATTGCTGAATGACACAGTGCTATGACAGTATCGCACCTGTACATTTGCCAGTAGTGTACACTTCAAATACACAACATGTTTTGCAAGTAAACAGCCACATCTCAAAGTCTAATCCTCAGTCAAGTCAAGGGAGATACCCTTCAGTTAGGAGGACTGGCACAGTTAGCCAATAGCACTCTCTAATTTCTATCCAGGGGTTTGGTCACAGTCAAGTAGCTGTTTGGGGTGGTTAGGATCAGGAGACCTGAAACTCTGCAATCTCGGAGTGGGTCATGGACAGCACGTCCAGTGCAGTCAGCCTGGACAGTTGAAGGAACATAGCAGGGAGCTGTACAAATGTCAGCCTCGGGTCTGATCATTCATTGTTTGGGGCTGTCCAGCTAAGTCACATGAGGGTGTTTCCTACTTGGGTGTCCATCCACTAAAAGTCAAGAAAGTGCTATTTTGAACTATTGCTGCAGGAGGTCAGTTAGTTGTAGGATCAGACTCAAAATACTTGAATGCAGAAGCGTTTACAATACTGAAGAAAGTCAACTCAATACATAAGCAGGGGAAATGTCAGACCAAGGGAGGGAAAGGTGTCCTATTGGGGGGAACATCACTGACTGTAAAAGTCACCTTGGTTACCATGAAGAGGTGTGGGGGGACAGTGCACTACTAAATCTGTCATGTTCACATGAAATGCCTGGGTCTGGAGTGATAAAGTAGGCAGCTGAAGGCTGAGTTGGATGGTTTGGATGGGGATTTGCAGAAATGCAACGTCATGGGGTTAATGGGATGGGTTGCCAGGAAGGGAATGTTTATCATAGAATCACTACAGTGTCAAAGCAGGCCATTTGGCCCATCAAGTCTGCACTGACCCTCCAAAGACCATTCCACCCAGACTCCACCATTACCCAATCCCTGTAAGCCTACATATCCCAAGGCTAATCCACTGAGCCTGCACGATCCTGGACACTATGGGCGATTTAGCATGGCCAATCCACCTAACCTACTCATCTTTGAACTGTGGGGGCGGGAAACCCATGTAGAAATCGGGGGAATGTGCAAACTTCATACAGACTGTTATCCAAGGGTTGAATTGAACCTGAGTCTTTGGCACTGTGAGGCAGCAGTGCGAACCACTGAGCCAACGTGCCACCCATGTTTGTGACTTCACCAAGATGGAGAAGCTGAGCCTGAGACTCATTGAACAAATGCTTCTAATGTGTTTGCTGGGACATGAAAGTTTCTATGTTTCCACACAACTCGTCCCAGTTCTTGCTGAAAACAGGCAACATTCTCTCCTCATCAGAGGGGAGGAGATAAATATCTGTCCCTCCCGTCACCTGTCCTACTTCTTTCAGGGCTCTAATGAGCTTGTTTGACCTCAAATGAAAAAAAAATGAAGACTTGTATGCGATGAAACTGGGTGGTACAATTGTGTGTGCTGGTGCAGGTGATGGGAAGATGGTGAGATCTCCTGAGGGAGTGAGAGATAGACAACACAGGCACTATGCGGGGTTAACGAGGTCAGAGGTTGAGGATATGGTGACAATAAATGGGTGAAGATGTCACATTTTTTGAGAGTGGTGGGGCATGATCTTTGGTGGGAGGTGGATGCAGTAACAGAAGTAGAAGCGGTGTGCGTTAGCAGAGGGAAGGTGGTGGCATTGACACTGGTCGAGCAGAGAAAGTGATTGATCATCATGCATTTCTCGACATACTTCCAGACTACCAAGACCGTATTGACCTGGGTAGAAAGCTCAGACCAGGCCAGCAGGGTCTGATGTCATGCTCCCTCTGCCGGTCCTTGGTGAAGAGGATATCCCTTCTCTGTAGCATCCCGTCCAACAGCGTTTCCAGGTCCCAGTCTGCAAAAGGGAATGTCAATTTCCCCTTAAAAGCAAAATACTACAGATGCTGGAAAACTGAAATAAAAGTGGAAAGTGCTGGAGAAGCTCAGAATCTGTGGAGAATGAAACAGAATTAACGTTCTGTATGACTCTCCCCTTCAGAGACATACTGAATGCTGCCAGATCTGCTAAGGTTTTCTAGTAATTCCTGGTCTTTATGTCAATTTCCCCTTGTCTCCCATATTCAAGGCGATTGTCTGCCCTTGTGCTTGGCAGCTTCAGATTGCTCACTGGCATTTTAAATATGGTGCCAGCATCAGGAATGCCAATATATCCCAGCAATAGCGAGTACCTGTGTCTATCTTCAGAGGGAACATTGGGTGAGTATTGGATGAGATGGGCAGAGTAGATAGTCACTGAGGTTAATTTGCGACAAGCTTATGAAAAAGCTCACCACATGAAATTGGATGAAAATGACACAGCCAAAATATTGGAAGGTTCATCCCATATGTTTTTGGAAGCATCCTAAAGGTGGAGAGAGATGGAAAGGTTTAGATAGGAAATTCCATGGCCTGGGTACTAAACAATTCAAAACACAGCCTACAATGGAGGGAGTAAAGCATGTCAGGAATGAATGAATGAATAAGCTTTATTGTCACATATACTCAATGAGTACAGTGAAAAGTGTATACACCACCACTTACAGCACTATCTTAGGTACAAAGGTACCTAGGTATAGTTTCTTTGGTTACAAAATCTTAAAAAATAGAGAAATAAAATGTCCAGCATTGCAGAAAAAGACATCCAAACCAGTATTCCAATCCACACCACACTGGCACCTAGCCTCCAGTCAGTACTTGGCCCTGGCTCTAGTCTGAGTTGGGCTTTGCCTTGAGAATCATAAGGCTGGGAGATCTCTCCATACCGTCATGCTAGGCTGAGGATGCCATGCTGGGCTAAGAGGATGCCATGCTGGGGGGCTACCCTGCCACACTAGGAGGTTGCTACACCAGGTCTGGAGGCTGCCATGCCAGGCCGGGGGGGGGCACCTTATCTTTGAATTCTGGGGGGGTGCATAAAGGACCAGAATTGACACAACGCAGTAGATTGCAAGGCTGGAGGATTTACAGTAATCATAAAATCTGATGCATTGCTGGACTAGAAGTGCATTTCGGGCTGTGAACACAGATGTATGGGTGAATGAGACTTGGTGCAAGTCAAGATGAAGGTAACAGAGTTTTGGATCAACTGATGGTTACTGAAAGTTGAAGATGGAAGTCCAACCAGAAAAATTGGAATAGTCATGCCTTGAGGTAAAAACAGGGCTGAGGTTTCAGCAGTGGGTGGATTAAAGTGTGACAGAAAATGGGTATTATTATTAATGATGGACAGGATATGAAGTTAGAAGTTCAGGTTAAGATCAAAGAGTACACTGAGGTTACAAGGAATCTGGAGGAGTCACAGTGATGCTGAGCTGGAATTAAATGTTATCACCATACATTTCGTGCAATTTGATGTTGAATTTTTAGATGATGTCACTGAGAGACAACACAGCTGTGAAATGGGAAGGTGCGAAATATAAATACTTTAGGTTCCAGAGATAATGGACTGGAAGTGATAATAAATGAGCTTTAGTTCTTTTAATAAAGTGAGGAATAGTTGTTAGTTTTAAACACAACTATGTTCGATTTTAGATTGCACATGATCTGGTGGACAATAATTGCCTATTTATTAAGGAAGGGATTATTAAATAGAGTTAAGTTCTCATCTTTTGAAGAAGATGGGTAGTCTAACTTAGCCTGCATGATGACAACTTAAAGAGCATTTCAGTATTCAAATAGCCATTTAGTTGTACAGAACTATTGCTGAAAAATGACACATTTTGTCGAAACCTTTCATCTTATATTCATCTGGTAATTTCTCAAGAATACAAATTCAAAGGAAGAAGGAACATTTTTTAGATAAGATTAGATTAGATTATTTACAGTGTGGAAACAGGCCCTTTGGCCCAACAAGTCCACACCGACCCTCCGAAGAGCAACCCACCCAGACCCTTTTGCCTACATTTCCCCTTCACCTAACACTACGGGCAATTTAGCATGGCCAATTCACCTAACCTGCACATTTTTGGACTGTGGGGGAAAACCGGAGCATCCGGAGGAAACCCACGCAGACACAGGGGGAATATGCAAACTGCACACAGACAGTCTTATACTACATGAGAGGAGAGTACTAATTAGTTGGCAAGTGAACTCTGATTGGTAGAGGTGTTGCTGTGGAGAATGCACTCATTAATGTTGATTGACAGTTAATCACGAGTATAGTGATTGTAATGAGTCAGCCAACTGGATATCATAGAATATGCAATCCCTGATTGGAGCTATTAATCAGGTCGGGTGAGAGACCCCTGGCTGACGGATATAAACAGGAGTGTGAGAGATGCTGTTCACTCTGAGAGCTGGCTCTAAGGGAGCTGGATCAGTGTCAAAGAGTGAAAGGACTGTGCTCTTCAAAGTGAAGGGAAGAGGAGATTGATTTTTTTGGTGTCTTTGCATCAAGGAGAAGTTAAGTTTGAAGTCTTTTGTTTCTTCTTAATTGTTTATTGAGATTGTTTGGTTTCTGGCTTTTCTTTTAAAAAAAGCAGGAGTGTGAGAGATACTGTTCACTCTGAGTGCTGGCTCTGAGGGAGCTGGATCAGTGTCAAGGACTTTCCACATGTAAATGAAGGGTGACTTGGTGCTGGGTTACTGGCATCTGTGGAGTTACTTCAGTGGTGACATAAATGGGATTAATGATGTAACCATGCAAAAGCGTCTGCTAGACGAAGCCAACTGGACTTCAAGCAGACACTACAAATGATATTATCACTGAAAAATGCAGCAAATGGAGCATATGAGTTGCAGTGTATTCCAATGGAAGTGGACACCCTCACCAGTCCAACTGAGCTTGGGGAATATCTCTTGAGTGAAGGTAAGTGCATTGGCTCACTCTGGACATATTCTGAACCAAGGGACTCTCAGTCAGCAAAACCTCATAATAAAACCAAGCCTCAGACAAACAGTTATATTTTCTTCAGTATCCAGGCTAGCAAGCCATTGTAGTTGCTGCCGGCATGCAGACTAGAGACTGCTAGAGTCCCACTAGATGTAAATGGAGTAAGAGAACTCATAGGCCAGTATCCAGGAGAGTGTACACCCTGAAAAGTCCACCTACATCTGGTTTGGAACATTTCAATTGATTAGCAACATCCAAATCAGAACCAATCAAAATAAATGTCTGGTTAAATAGCCATACAATTCCAATGGAGATCGATAACAGAGCAGCAGTATCAGTGATCACTCACAGAACTAGTCTTTAACAAAAATTGCTCTGTGCTCCAACTTTTAAGTTTATGCAAGACCTCAGTTAGATTGAGGACCTATACTGGGGTACTTTTACAGATTAATGTACAACTTCAGTTCCAGTCTCTTATGAGAAGCAGCCACCACTAATTGTAGTGAAGGGCTTGGGCCCAAGCTTGATGTGGTGAAATTGGCTGAGAAAAATTCACCGAGATTGGCTCAACACTTTTCAATTAGAAAATGGTTCCCTGAGTGAAGTCTCAGGTTAAATAGCCAGACATTTTCAGGAAAGTCTCAGATCTATCAAAGGAGGCCATACCTCCTTGCATCATGACCAGGCAGCAAATCCATGATTCTGCAAGGCAAAAGTAGAGGCAGAAATCAGAAGGTTGGAAAGCAAAGGAATGATCAAACCCATCCAGATTGTGGTATGGGCAGCACCAGTCGTACCAATTGTGAAGCTCATTAGGTCAGTTTGTCTTTGTGGGGATTTTAAACAAATGGTGAACTATGTTTTGCAGCAGGATAAATACTCAGTCCCTCTCAGAGAGGATTTGTATGCAAAGTTTGCAGGGGGGCTGCCCTTCACAAAGCTGGACATGAGCCCTGTATACCTCTAATTTCAGTTAGATGCGGTTTCCCAGAAACAAGTAACAACTAATACCCATAAGAATTTGTACCAATATGCGAGTCTGTCATTTGGGGTATCGTCAGTCGGTGCAGTTTTTCAGCAGATAATGGAGAAGGTTTTACAAGGTCTACCCCAGTTCACCAGTTATCAAGATGAAGGGTTAATGACAGGGATTAGGATAGCAATTTATTGTCATGTGTACTTTTGCAAAAAGCCTGAGCAATTTTATAAGTTGCCATACCAAGGCACCTGCATTAATGACAGGAGTCATAGATAAGAAGGCAGTACAGTGGCTCAGTGGTTAGAATTACTGCCTCACAGTGCCGATGCTACCCTTGGCGACTGAGTGACTTGCACATTCTCCCTGTGTCTGTGTGGGTTTCCTCCGGGTGCTCGGGTTTCCTCCCATAGTCCAAAGATGTACAGGTTAGGTGAATTGGCCTTGGGAAATGCAGGGTTACAAGGGTGGGAGAGGCTTTGGTGGGATGGTTTTCAGAGGTTTGGTGTGGACTCAATGGGCCAAAATGGCCTGCTTTCACATTGTAGGGATTCTATGATTCTCTGAAAAAGTAAGAATTAAAACAGAGTTCACTTCAGCCATTTAAAATGGCAAATGGTGGAATACCTGGAAATCACCGAAGACTGCCCCAACAGGAGACCTCCACACTGAGATTGGCCGAGATCACCATGCCAGGCTGCTGGGAAACCCAGAAATTATCATGAAAGAAAACCTCCACAGTGATGAAACCTTCCCATCACGAGAAGACTGCTAAACCTGGAGATTATCACACCAAATTGAGACCACCCCTTTGGGGTGGGGCCATCACAGTGAGAGACAGCCAAGACTGCCATGGCAGGCTCCAAGACCAATAAAGAGCACTTAGACTTGGACATAATGCTTAGATATTTCTCCTAGTTGGACATACGCCTTAGAAGGGAAAATGTGTGATTGAATTGGGCTACAGAGTTCACAAGCATGGGTTATCCCCATTGGAACATAAAGTGAGGAAGATCAAAGGTGCCCTGGCTCCCACATCTGTGCTGGTGTTTAGGTCTTTCCTTGGCCGGTGAGTTATCACAGAAAGTTCATATAGAACCAGGCCTCAATCTTGGCATTTTTACATCAATTCCTAAAATAGAGTCAGCCTTGACAATGGTCATGTCGCCAAGCCATAGCTTTCAGGGAAGTGAAGGAAGAGCTATCATCCTCTAAGATGTTAGCACAATATGATCCCAAGCGAGATCTAGTATTGACACACAATGGCTCCCCACACGGAATTGGAGTGGTATTAGCTCATAGATGGCCCAAATGGAGAGGAACATCCAAAAGCATATGCATCCAGGACATTGGCTAATGCAAGAGGGTAAAGATACTCTGGCAGTGTAGGAAGGTTTGGTGGTCATATTTGATATCAAGACATTCCACTAATATCTTTATGGATGTAAATTCATAATTATAATGGACCATAGCCCCTCTAGGTCTACTTAAAGAGGACACACAGCTGCCCAGAGCTTTAGGCTGAATTCAGCACTGGGCTCTAATACTAAATGCATATAATTATAAATTAGAACACTGTCCGGGAGGCCAAGTAGCAAATGTAGATGGTTTGACCTCCTCCCACTGGGAGATACACCACCGGTGGTGCTGCTGTTGGAAGAATGCATAATGGTTTGAAATTTTCTGGACAAACTTCCAGTCACAGCTGACACGATCAGACTTGTATGCAGATAGATCTGGTCCTGGTAAACCTGAAACAGCTATGGTGATGGGGGAAATCAAAGGTTGTCACAACCAGAATTGAGATGTTTTTGGACATGGAGAGACCAGATCACCTTAGAAGATTGCATTTTATTATAAGGAGCAAGTGTGATTGGCCTGAGCAAAGGCCACTACCTGATACTAGCTGAACTCCACTGGGGTCATCCAGGGGTCTCCAAAATGAAGATGCTGGCAAGACGTTATCTCAGGTGGCTACGACTGGATGCAGGCAGAGGTGCCTTAGTGGGGCAGTGCTCAGAGTGCCAACAAGGACAAAAATTACCTCCGGAAGTTCCCCGACATTCATGGGAATGCTGGGTAATCCAGGGACTTGATTACACCTCAACTATGCAGGCACTTTGCTGGGCTCACTGTTGTTAGTTACTGTGGATGCCCATACAGAGTGGTTGGACATGCAGAGAGTTCATTCGTCAAACACAGTGATGATAATAGAAAAACTGCGTGCATCTTTTGCAATACACGGACTCCCAGAAATATTGGTCACAGACAATGGGACATCATTTATCAGCAGGAAACTTGAGGATTTCCTAAAGTTAAATAGTATTCGTCATGTAAAGATGGCCCCATACCTTCCATTATCCAATGGTCTGGCAGAAAGAGTAGTCTAAACTTTGAAGGCAGGTTTTAAAAAAGAGCCTACAGCCTCATTAAATGCAGAACTGTCCTGGTTCCAATTTGATTATAAGACCACCCTCATGCAACTATTGAGACATCTCCAGCAGAGTTGCTAATGGAGAAAGTACTCTGCACCAGGTTAAATCTGAATTTCCCAGACCTGGGAGAAGGGTGAAATTGCATCAGGAATGCCACTACTGAACACAAGACTCCTCCAGACAAGAGGTCCAGTTTATTGCAGGGGACACAATTTGGTGTGGGGTCTATGAGAACTGTTATGCATGAGAAAGTGGCATGCTCGACGCAAGGTCAGGGTAAGTGATGTGTGAAGATTGGGTAGATAAGACGGTCCTGAACAAGCACATGGACATATGAAAGCTGCAAACTCACAAATGGTGTGCGAGTAAAATGCGCCCAGCTCCTCGACAGCCTTTCTGACTGTTCCAGTACCCATGGTTTCTCCCTTTCCATCAAATGTTGAAGATACCTCAGAATCTCAGGGGAAGACAGCAGAAATTGCCATCTTGATGTCTTTGCTGGCTGAAGCAGAGAATTAGTTTCATCTGACGCAAGAGGAGAGTTACTGTGCATTACACGCTGCCCATATCAGAGGCAGAATTAGAGGAACCTGACCGGCTACTGAAATGTCCTGGGAGGAACTACAAAAAAAGAACTGGTGATTGTAATGAGGTCACCCAGCTGGGCTTCATAGAGTATGAGTTCCATGATTGGGGCTGTAAATCTTGTCCAATCAGGGAGCTCTAGCTGATAAATATAAACAGGAGTGTCGACTCGGGTGTTTCTTTTCTTCCTGGTGGTGGAAATTTGAATAAAGATTCATGCACCTTGTGTCTTTCACTGTGTCTCACACCTGCACACACAAAAAAAAAGAAAAAAGGGAAAAAAGAAAAGAAAAAAATAAACAGGAGTGTGAAAGATTCTGTTCACTCTGACAGCTGGCTCTGAAGGAGCTGGATCAGTGTCAAGGATTTTCCACGTGTAAATATCTGGTGACCTAGTGACGGGATACTGACCCCTGTGGATTATTTCAGCTAGGTTTGGTTTAACTGTCAAACCAGACAGCTTGACTCTGATTGACCAAGGCATTGCCATGAGAAATAAGCAGATGAATGGCTAACACCTATTTTTCTGAGTTGAAACAGGTTCAGTGGTTTACAGGTTCTTTCTGTCTGCAAAGAATGTTATTATATACTGTTTCCAGTACAATCTGAAATAGGTTGCTAATTACTCCCAGACAGGCTGTTCCAACAAATGTTGTCCAATTACAGGATCACATCTACTGTTTGACTCCATGTTGCTGATTTTGATAGTGTGTGGGGGTTGGATAGGGTCCGAACCTTCCTTGTTGTGAAAAGCCAAAGAAACATGGTGTTTGATATGATTTGCCAGTTGTTAAGATATAAGGCCTGCATACCTGGCATTGCATTGGCACTGAACTTCTTAGAGGAGAAAGTGAGGTCTGCAGATGCTGGAGATCAGAGATGGAAATGTGTTGCTGGAAAAGCGCAGCAGGTCAGGCAGCATCTAGGGAACAGGAGAATCGACGTTTCGGGCATTAGCCCTTCCTGAAGAAGGGCTAATGCCCGAAACGTCGATTCTCCTGTTCCCTAGATGCTGCCTGACCTGCTGCGCTTTTCCAGCAACACATTTCCATCACTGAACTTCTTAGACCACATTACTGATACGTGTGATAGGTAGAATCTTGTTTTACTTGATAATGGCATCCTGAGAGTAGGGGACACCAGAGTTTAGATTAGAGTGGTGCTGGAAAAGCACAGCAGGTCGCATCATCCGAGGAGCAGGAAAATCGACGTTTTGGGAAAAAGCCATTTATAGAGTCATAGAGATGTACAGCATGGAAACAGACCATTCGGTCCAACCTGTCCATGCTGACCAGATATCCCAACCCAATCTAGTCCCACCTGCCAGTACCCGGCCCATTTCTCTCCAAACCCTTCCTATTCATATACACATCCAAATGCCTCTTAAATGTTGCAATTGTACCAGCCTCCACCACTTTCTCTGGCAGCTCATTCCATACATGTACCACCCTCTGTGTGAAAATGTTGCCCCTTAGGCAAGGACTTTCATATCTTTCCCCTCTCACCCTAAACCAATGCCCTCTAGTTCTGGACTCCCCGACCCCAGGGAAAAGACTTTGTCTATTTATCCTATCCATGCCCCTCATAATTTTGTAAACCTCTATGAAGTCACCCTTCAGCCTCTGGTGCTCCAGGGAAAACAGCCCCAGCCTGTTCAGCCTCTCCCTGTAGCTCAGATCCTCCAACACTGGCAACGTCCTTGTAAATCTTTTCTGAACCCTTTCAAGTTTCACAACATCTTTCTGATGGGAAGGAGACCAGAATTGCATGCAATATTCCAACAGTGGCCTAATCAATGTCCTGTACAGTCGCAACATGACCTCCCAACTCCTGTACTCAATACTCTGACCAATAAAGGAAAGCATACCAAACGCCTTCTTCACTGTCCTATCTACCTGTGACTCCACTTTCAAGGAGCTATGAACCTGCACTCCAAGGTCTCTTTGTTCATCAACACTCTCTAGAACCTTACCATTCAGTGTATAAGTCCTGCTAAGATTTGCTTTCCCAAAAATGCAGCACCTCGCATTTATCTGAATTAAACTCCATCTGCCACTTCTCAGCCCATTGGCCCATCTGGTCAAGATCCTGTTGTAATCTGAGGTAACCCTCTTCGCTGTCCACTACACCTCCAATTTTGGTGTCATCTGCAAACTTACTAACTGTACCTCTTATGCTCACATCCAAATCATTTATGTAAATGACAAAAAGTAGCGAGTCCAGCACTGATCCTTGTGGCACTCGACTGGTCACAGGTCTCTAGTCTGAAAAATAACCCTCCACCACCACCCTCTGTCTTCTACCTTTCAGCCAGTTCTGTATCCAAATGGGTAGTTCTCCCTGTATTCCATGAGATGTAACTTTGCTAATCAGTCTCCCACAGGGAACCTTGTCGAACGCCTTACTGAAATCCATATAGATCACATCTATTGCTCTGCCCTCATCAATCTTCTTTGTTACTTCTTCAAAAAAACTCAATCAAGTTTGTGAGACATGATTTCCTACGCACAAAGCCATGTTGACTATCCCGAATCAGTCCTTGCCTTTCCAAGTACATGTACATCCTGTCCCTCAGGATTCCCTCCAACAACTTGCCCACCACTGAGGTCAGGCTCACTGGTCTACAGTTCCCTGGCTTGTCCTTACCACCCTTCTTAAACAGTGACACCACATTTGCCAACCTCCAGTCTTCCGGCACCTACCTGTGACTATCGATGATACAAATATCTCAGCAAGAGGCCCAGCAGTCACTTCTCTAGCTTCCCACAGAGTTTTAGGGTACACCTGATCAGGTCCTGGGGATTTATCCACCTTTAACCGTTTCAAGACATCCAGCACTTCCTCCTCTGTAATATGAACATTTTGCAAGATGTCACTATGTATTTACCTACAGTCTATACCTTCCAAATCCTTTTCCACAGTAAATACTGATGCAAAATATTCATTTAGTATCTCCCCCATTTTCTGTAGCTTCACACAAAGGCCGCCTTGCTGATCTTTGAGGGGCCCTATTCTCTCCCTAGTTACCCTTTTGTCCTTAATATATTTGTAAAAAACCCTTTGGATTCTCCTTAATTCTATTTGCCAAAGCTATCTCATGTCCCCTTTTTGCCCTCCTGATTTCCCTCTTAAGTATTTATCAGGAATGGAGGCAGGGAGCCTCCAGGGTGGAGAGAGAAGAGGTAGGGGTGGGTGGGGCTGGGGAGAAGGTAGCAAAAAGTACAATAGGTGAATAGGGATGGGGTTGGAGAGGAGGGTAGGGGAAGGTAGCAAAGAGTACAATAGGTGAATGGGGGTGGGAATGGAGGTGATAGGTCAGAGGGGAGGATGGAGGGTGGGGGACACCACTTGACTCCATAGCAATCCTTGCAGTGTAATATCAGATAAACTGTGCACTTTTCAGAACCAAGAGTGACAGCTTTAGATACTTGCACAAGTTTATGCAGTATACTGCAAGCAATGTTTCCTCTAATTTTCTTACTGGCTGCACTAGCCTCTGAGGTCAGAAACAGAAGTTAATGCCATGATCAGCATGGCAACGCCGATCACAGTGTGATCACAGTGGCAGCAGCAACTAAGAGGGAATGTTGACTGTGAGAAATGATCTGACCAGAGTAACCATTATAATTTATAATGGATTTAATATGTCATATTTCAGCATCAAGTTTGTATGGTGAAGAACTAGCTCGGGCCATATTGATGTGTTTTCTAGTCTAAGAGCAAGGACTTTAGTCCTACCAAGAAATCTACTTAAATTTTTTACCTTACACCAAATGTTAAAGGACAGCAAAATCCTGTGAACATGAACAGTCATACTAATGCACAAACTGGCCAACAACTTGTAATGAGGAAGAGATATTAAGTGAATTTTGTATTGCCGCAAGAGATAAATGTAACTCATATATTTGAAAATTAATCATCTATTAAAGTTGCAATTGAAAGAAATTCTAGTAATTAATAGCATAAGAACCCTTTTTACATTGTGAGAATTGATCATAGCTAACAATAAACCTCTACTGGCCGCAAGTAAAAAATATATGAGCGAAGTTTAATATTTTCAAGTTGAGAATTGTTTAGAAAATTTCAGATATACCAATATCAAATATAAAAAGTCTTACTTTTCCTTTTTGTCTCCTTTTCCTCTCTTTTATTCTGATCTTGCCAACCTACTCTTTATTTCTTTTTCTGGACTGGATTTGACATGAGTTCAGTCTTTACAATTCACTCTCGACAGTCGTCCTTTAGTTTCTTTCCCAATCGTTAAACCACACTGCTTAAGAAGATAGACTCCCTGTCCTCTTGTTTATCAATTCTCAGATGCCCTGTTATTTTTGCTGTGCTATTATCAGCTCACAACTCCAACAACTTACAGGACAAAACCTGAACATGGAGAAGCAAGTCTAATGAACAAAGCAGGACACAAAATGCCCTGGTTCAGCAAAATCTGGTCCAAGCGGTTTTCTTCTTGCTTTGAAGGAAGAATGGAAGCCATGAGGTAATATGTGTCATATATGAGAGAATTTTGTTGGCTTTCAGAACTAGAAAACAAGTATAAAGTACAGGTTTCTGACAAGATCACAATTTGCAAGACTGGATCAGTTTTTCATTAAAACCACAGGACTGTGTTACTGTTCTGCAAAGTGCAATCATTGCTTACTACTTAGAAAGTACATCTATTTTTCATCTTAGTGTGAATTCTTAGGTTTAGTGACAGTTACAATAACATCACGTGATAAGAATGACAAGTCTGTGGCCCCTTTGATGTAGAGCATTCCTGTGAAAATTGAAAAAGAAACAGTTTTACAGCAGTTCTGACGTTAAAGCTGTTTTTTTTATCTGCATTATTTAATGGGAAAGCAGAATTTTACTGACATACAATACATGCCCTGTTAGCAGGGGTTTCAACATCCTATTGTCCTAGGCTAGATGAATCATATTATTTTGTTTTTGTTCTTGTGAATGTGAAATATCACCATGACAGTGAATATGGAAACAATATTGTGATATTTTAATGAGCAGGTGTTTATGACAGTTATGAAGAATGTCAATAGTGGCTCCAATTATTATAAAGTAAACTGGTCTGCGGATTGCTTCGATTACAGACTATATCTTAATTAATTATGACCATGAGTTCTGTTCATTGAGGTCAAAATGAAAGACTTCCTGAATACAATTATTTATGATTTTTCCCTCAGGTGCTATTACATGCATCTGTGGGAATAATTGTTCATGTATTGTTTTGTGGAATGATTTACCAGAAAGTCCTTGCACAGGAGACCTGGTAGGTTAAGCTCAGTGAAGCTGCAAATAGTCAGTGGCAATACTAGGGCTCGGAAATGGCAGCTCGAAAATAAATTATTGAAGCTCTGCAATGTAGACTGTGTGATTCTTTTTGATAACTTTGACTGTTTTGCAGAGGCAGTGTAATGGGAAGCAGAACAAGTTGGCACCAGATAAAGCCAAGGTTCAAATACTTGTTGGAGATATAGGTAAAGACACAAACACACACCATCTATTGATAGCTGCACAATATTTTCATTCTCATGTTACGGTTCCAGCCTGTACTCACATAACTCTAAGACTCATAAACTTGTGTGTTACATTTATTGCATCACAGTGTAAAGGGTAGGGATGGAATAAGCAGTCAACCATTACATGCTGCATTCTTCTCTTCCAACTCCTCGTCACGACTATGTTTGGCACATTGCACCATCTCTCATACTTAGCTTATTGGTTTGTGTAGAGAGGGGAACAAAAAAGGTGCTATATTTTTTAAATTATGAACTTAGCATATTTAAGACAGTAATTCTTGTTACTCATGCCATTTCTTTTAGCAAAGAGACACTATCTAATCGTCCATGCAGCATGTGATTTTATTTTGATTTGAATGAATGGTGTTTTTATTCCCTTGTTCTCTACCTTACATTCTGATATTTCATAGAATCCCTCATGTGGAAATAGGCTATTCGGCCCATCAAGTCCACACCAACCTCCAAAGAGCACCAGTAGCCCCCGTAACCCCGCATTTCCCATGGCTAGCCTGCACATTCCTGGACACTATAGGCAGTTTAGCGTGGCCAATCCAACTAGCCTGCACATCTTTGGACCATGGGAGGAAATCAGAGCACCCGGAGGAAACCCACGCAGACACGGGGAGAATGTGCAAACTCCACACAGAGAGTCACCCAAGACTGGAATCGAACCTGCATCCCTTGCACTATGAGGCAGTGGTGCTAACCACTGAGCCACTGCGCTCATATTCTGAAATGGTCATTTCCTTCCCAGTTATTTTTCCATTGTAGGAAGATAATGCCAGGAGATTTGAATTGAATCGTTGTTAGAAGCTTAATCACCACATTTCGCACCACAATAGCATTGCTGAGGTATTGCTGGACTATTAATTCAGAGACCAAGGAAATGTTCTGGGGACCTGGGTTTGAATCAAGCCAAGGCAGACAATGGAATTTCCATTCAATAATAATCTGGATATAGGAGTTTAATAATAACCATTGCTGATTGTCAGGAAAATCCTAACTGGTTTCCAGTCAGTTACAGCTACATCCCATAAATGAATAAAAACATATCAGATGCTGGGTGCGTGGATTTGACTTTGCATTTTCCATTTGACCATTGATTGTCCAAACAGTAGCATTATTAGGATTAATTAATTAATATTAAATTGGCTGAGGGATCAAAAACACAGAGTAGTGATGAATGATTGTTTTTCAGACAGGAGGCATGGATACCCCGGTGTTTCTCGGTGGTATTGGCATCAGTGCTCTTTCTATTATGGACCTGAATTTGGTAATAGGGGACCATTATTTCAAAGTCTGTGGACGACTCAACACTCAGAAATGTAGTTAACACAAGGACAGACAGTAACACGGTGAGTGGCTGTGTATCTGCTTCTCACATCCTTCTAGATGAAGTGGTCATGAGTTTGAAAGGTGATAAGGACTTTTGTGAATTTCTGCAGTGCATCTTGCAGATAGCTACATCTTGCTACTGAGCGGTGATAGTAGTGGGATATGATATTTCTGGATGTGGTACCAATCAAGTGGGCTTCTTTGTCTTGGATGTTGTCAAACTTCTTGGAGTGTTGTTGGAGCTGCACTTATCTAGGCAAGTGGGGAATATTCCATCACACACCTAACTTATGGACAGGCTTTGGGGTGTCAGGAGATGAGTTATGTGTTACAGGATTCCTAGACTCTGATCTACTTCTGTAGCTACTTTATATGGTGAATCCCATTAAGTCTCTGGTCAATGGTAATACCAAGGCGTTGATAGTGGGGGATCTCAGTGATGGTAACGAGATGGAATGTCAAGGGACAGTGATCATATTGCCTCTTATTGGGGATAGTCAATGCTTGGAGTTTGTGGAGCATGAATGTTACTTGCCACTTGTCAGCCCAAACCTGGATATTGTCCAAATGTCATTCGAACATAGATTGCTTCACTATCTGAGATGTTGTGTGTGGTGCTGAACATTGTGCAATCATCAGCGAACCTCCCCACTTCTGGAGGGAAGGTCATTGATGAAGCAGCTGAAGATGTTTGGGCTGAGAACACTACCCTGAAGAACTCCTGCAGAGATGTCCTGGGGCTGAGATGACTGATCTCCAAAACTGTGACCATCTTTCTATATGCCAAGTATGATTCTAACCAACAGAGAGATTGCCTCCTGATACTGACTGTTTCCAGTATTGCTACAGCTTCTCAATGCCACTTTTGATGTCAAGGTCTGTCACTCTTACCTCACCTTTGGAATTCAGCTCTTTTGTCCATGTTTGAACCAAGGCTGTATTGACGTGAGGAGCCGAGTGGCCCGGGTGGAATCCAAACTGAGTGTCCCTGAGTAGGTTATTGCTGAGCAGGTGCTGCTTGTTAGCACTGTTGATGACACCTTCCATCACTTTACCAATAATTGGCAGTAGACTGATGAGTCAGGAATTGGCTCGGTTGGATCTGTCCTGCGTTTTATTGTGTACAGGACATAGCTAGGCAATATTGTCGGGTAGATGCCAATGCTGTATCTGTCTTGGAACAGTTTGGCTTGGGGAACAGAAAGTTCTGGAGCACAAGTCTTCTATTTATTGCTGGAATGTTGTCAGGACCCATAACTTTTGCAGCATCCAGTGCTTCCAACCATTTCTTGATGTCATGTGATGTGAATCAAATTGGCTGAAAATTGATATCTGTGATGCTGGGAACCACTTTGCAGTTCTGGCTGAAGATTGGGATGAAAGCTTCAGCCTTACCTTTCCCACTGATTTGTTGGTCTCTTCTATCATTGAGGATGAGGATATTTGTGGAGCTTTCTCCTCCTCTAGTGAGTTGTTTAATTGTCCACCATCATTCATGGCTATGTATAGCAGGATGGCAGAGCTTAGATCTAATCTGTTGATTGTAGGATCACTTAACTCTATATTTGCTGCTTATTCATTTGGGGTGCAAGGTGAACAGTTTGGTAGCATTACTAGCTTGACAAATCATTTTCCCTATGTCTAGTGCTGCTCCTGGCATGCTATCCATTGAACCAGGGTTGATTCCTTGGCTTAATGGTTGAGCTGGGGATATGCCAGGCCATGAGGTTACAGAATGTGCTGGCCCACAGTGCCTCATGGATGTCCCGTCTTGAGTTGCTATGATCTGCACTTCATGTGGCACCGTAATGTGCACAATCAGATGGAGATGTAGAATGTATATCTGTGAGCATATCTTCAGGTATTGCTCCATGTCCAACTCATGCTCCTCACTCAATCCGGGAAAAGATGTCAATGGGAAGACATGACTTGTATTTCCTGGCTGAGCACCATGAGGTCTATTGCACTTACAATAAGTGATAAGTCAATGCAACCACTTTGCGATTTTAGCGTAAGGAATCTATCCGCAGAATTAAAGAGGAAGTCCTATTTGACCAAAGTACAAGCCTTCTATGATGCACTGATTCACCATTGGAGCATTTCACAATCCAATCTCATGCAGAATCAGTGCTATTTTCATCATAGCATCTCACTAAATACCTGTCTTCAATCAATCCTGTTTGATCGGTAGAGAAAAGGTTTCTTTGTGAACCGTGCCAATCTCCATCCAAGCACCTTCACCAAGATTTTCAAATCCCCAGTGATGAGCTAAATGACTATAGTTTACACAGTTGAATGGGTCCTTCTCTTGTTACAGGAAGAAAAATGCCACTGCATGAATTATCACATACGCAGGTCCATATTTTCTCAGACTTGCCAGCTATCTGCTTCATAAGCCAACAATCAGCTTTTCAATCCGATAATAAGCTTTTCAACCTGTATGTCAGCTTGTCAGTATTTTATATGAGAAATTAACTTTCTCCAGTGGGATTAAAAGTTGGCAACACAAACTAATCAGATTAGTTGAAAGGCACAACTGCAGGCTGTCAAAACCGATCAGAAGAGCTGGAAAGAAAATGAACGGCTGATAGAATGAATTCCTTCTTTCTCTATTGGTTCTGCATAAACCCAAACCACAAAGATTTACTGATGACCTGATGGATTTTTTGAGAATCGCAGCTGCGCATGTTTTTATTCAGTGTTTATCTGCAAAGAACATAACAAATGAACTGCTAAAATGTAGCTTTTTAAAACATTTGATTTTTTTCAAAGGAAAGTTCTAATGCATACCAACTGTTCTCTTTTGCAATGCTCTATTTTTAAGACCAATATTAAGTGGTTTTAGGCAGAACTATTCATAAAGTATGGAAACATAGTTGACAACTGCTGTTCAGAATGGTCACCAAAATTCTGTCTAGAAATTGCCAGCCTTGATAGCCCCATGCCTGTCTTGTTACACAAACATAAAATTACACCTTCTGAAACCTCCCCCAATAAATCCTTCAGTTTGACATAAGAATACATTATTACTTTATAAGGAGTAATGTGAGCAGGCAGCAATATCTCTGAAGCAGATATATCAAAGAAAGGTCTATTTTTGGCAAAAGTACTGCATTTTTTTCTCCCATTTGTATTCAATGGATCATCCTCCCTCATCTTTATCAGGTCCAGCTGGATGTAACCACCAATCACAACGTACCCGACTCCCTTCTTTCAGCTTTCAATTGACTACATGCTACATGACTCACTTGCCCACTCCTCAGTCACTATTAACCTATGGTCTATGACATCTTTTTGTGCAAACCTAGAGATACATCACCTGTCATAGAGTCATAGAGATGTACAGCACGGAAACAGACCCTTTGTTCTAATTTGTCCAAGCTGACCAGATATCCCAAATTAATCGAGTCCCATTTGCCAGCACTTGGCCCATATCCCTCCAAACCCTTCCTATTCATGTACCCATCCAGATCCCTTTTAAATGTTGTAATTGTACCAGCCTCCACCACTTCCTCTGGCAGCTCATTCCACACATGCACCACCGTTTGTGTGAAAAGGTTACCCCTTAGGTCCCTTTTAAATCTTTTTCCTCTCACCCTAAACCTAGTTAAAAATCACACAGCATCAGGTTATAGTCCAACAGGTTTAATTGGAAGCACTAGCTCTTGGAGTGCCGCTCCTTCATCCACCTGCTGAAGGAGCGTCGCTCCGAAAGCTAGTGCTTCCAATTAAACCTGTTGGACTATAACCTGGTATTGTGTGATTTTTAACTTTGTACATCCCAGTCCAACACCAGCATCTCCAAATCATGACCCTAAACCTATCCCCTCTCGTTCTGGACTCCCCCACCCCAAGGAAAAGACCTTGTGTATTCACCCTTTCATCTCCCCTCCCTTGTCGCTGTCCCAGGCTCCTAATATTACTTCCAAATGAAACAGTGCTTTACTTATATTTCTTGCAATTCAGTATATTGTGCTCATTACTTATGATGAGATGTCCTCAACACTGGGGAGAACAAATGCAATCTGAGTTAAACTCCATTCAGTAAAGAAATGCAGCCATGAGTTTTTGGTTGCTTGCTGTTTGAATTTGCCAAGCTGCTGCCATGTTGACCTTACTATCCGGGGCCTTTTCAATTGCTCCAGTGAAGCTCACCCAAGCTTGAGGAACAACACCTTATATTTTGCCTCAGTCTTCTCCATCCTTCTGGACTGAATGTTGTGGTCAACAACTTTAGATCATAACCTTTGCCTCCATCTTGTCATATCTGTTTTATTCTTTTGTTTTCTTTGTTTTACTAGGTTGATCTTCATCTTTTTTTTATCTCTACATGTTATGTTTAGATCTTTCTTATATATCAATGTGTGCCTCATTTGGGCACAAGCTTTGTTTCTTCACAATATCTAATGCCACTTCCTGGCTGTGCATCATGAAATAATTTATTATTTGCCCTCCCCTGACCTCCACCCAATCAAAAATCTTCTCTTTCTTCTTCTTGCTCCCCCTACCCCTTCCAATGGTTTAAGAAATCTTACATTTTAGTGTTTATTCGGATCTGATGAAGGGTCATGAATCTGAAACTTTGTGCTGTATCTTCCCATGTTTGAGTGAAATATTTTTTGTCAAGTTTCGTGGAGGGACCTAATGTGTTTTTGAACGTGATCACCACAAATTTACCTCACTACTGCTGACCACATCCCTGTAGTGCCTGCTCATTCAATGTTCACCTGAAATGTGAGCATTTTGCATAGCTGGAGGTATTCACCTCTGCTGGGATATCCAAGGGTCCCTCATGCCAGCTCCATCTTTAAAAGGGCACTGAGCACTCAGTCAAGCATGGACAGCCTTTGTTTGATCGTATTTGTCCATGACATGGCAGACAAGGGCAATTTGGTAAGATATTTTACAAACAGGGACCAGGAGGTGGATGGTGGTGCAGAGGAAGGCCATGCCAGACTGATCTGAAGTTGTCACCCAGGTTAGTGTGGTCTCAGCTGTCTAAAGGAGTGACCAGCAGTGTGCACAGAAGGGCAATGACCATCCCTGCTCCTCCAGGGTAAGTGGCACCATCTTCTCTTTACCACATATAACTCACACTGTCTCAGCTACTGCACATGTCTCCCACCAAGGCTCATGCTCCACCCCAAACAATTGCTGGAAAAGCTCGGCAGGTCTAGCAGCGTCTGTGGAGAGAAATCAGAATTAAGGTTTTGAGTCAAGTGACCCTTCCTCAGAACTGATGGTAGCTAGGAAAAGTGTGGTCTTTATTCAGAAGATGATCGGAGGGGGGGAGGGGGCAGAGTAAATGATTGTTGGAGATAGAGCCCAAAGGGAGAGAAGAACAGTTGGACAGACAAAGGAGTGGTTAAGGTCCATCTGACAAAATGAATAGCTATTAATGGGGACTTTAAAGAACTGACAATGGATAGTGTGTGGTATCAGCCCATGTGATTACAAGGTCCAGTGTGAGGGAGTTGGGATAAGAATATGCCCTTGACCCCTAAAATTGTTGAACATGCTATTAGGTCCAGAAGGCTATTGAGTTCTGGAGCAGAAAGTGAGATGCTGTTCTTCCAATTTATGCTGAAGTTACAGAGCACTGCAGAAAGCCTAAGTCAGAGATATTGGCCAGGGAACAAAAAAGCCCTTCATCAGGAAGGCTTCCTGATGAAGAGCTTTTGTCGAAATGCTGTTTTTTTCTGCTCCTCGGATGCTGCCTGACCTGCTGTGCTTTTCCAGCACCACTCTCATCTTGACTCTAATCTCCAGCATCTCCAGTACTCACTTTCACCTAGTCAAGGTAACTATGGGAGTTGGTGGGTTTGTAGTGGATATTGATGGCCAGCCGATCCCCAGAAACGGAAACAGAGATGTCGAAGAAGGGAAGGGAGGAGTCAGAGGTGGACCAGTGAAGGTGGTGGTGGTGGGGGGAATTGAAAACAAAATAGATAAACTTTTCCAATTACAGACAAGAGAAGGAAGCAGCACCAATGATATCATCGATATATCAAGGAAAGAGCTGTGGATAGAGGCCAGAGTAGGACTGGAACAAGGAATGTTCCACATAGCCTACAATGAGATAGACATAACTGGGGCCCATATGGGTATCCATGGCCACCCCTCTGACCTGAAGAAATTAACAGGATTTAAAAGAGAACTTGTTCAATGTGAGGACGATTTTGGCCAGGTGGAAAAGGGTGGTGGTACATGGGGACGGTTCAGGTCTCTTATCCAGGAAGAAGCAGAGAGCCCAGGGACATCCTGCAGGGGGATGGATGTGTAAAGGGATTGCATGTCCATGGTAAAGAGGCGGCAGCTAGAGTCCACAAATTGGAAATTCTGAAACTGACATGAAATGTCGGAAGAATCGTAGACCAAAGTGGGAAGGGATTGGGTAAGGGGAGAAAAAATTGAGTTGAGGTAGGAAGAGATGAGTTCTGTGAGGCTAGAACAGGTCAAAACAATGGGTCTGCCCAGTAGTCATCTTTGTGGATTTTGGGAAGGAGGTAGAAACGGGCTGTACAGGGTTGGGAGATTATCAGCTAGGAGGCAGTGGTGGGGAGATCACCAGATGAAATGAGGTTAGTGACTGTAGTGGACATAATGGCCTGATATTCTGTGTCGGGAGCTAGGAGGAGGTCTCTGAGAGCAGGCAGTCAGCCTCCACAATGTAGAGGTCAGTCTGCCAGACAACAACAGCACCACCCTTATCAGCAGGCATAATATCAAAGACAGAATTGGATCTGAGAGCATGGAGTGCAGTCAGTTCAGATCGAGGCAGATTGGTATGAGTAAGCGGGGGGGGAGGGGGATGGGAGGCAGAGAAATTGAGGCAACCAATGGCAGTTGACAGCTCTTGATGAACAGATTGAGTGTGGGTAAATGGCCAGAGGGAGGGGTCCAGGTGGAGGGAGAGTATTGGAGCTGGGTGAAGGCGTCTGTGTGACAGGGAGAGGATTTTATCCAAAGAAATGTGTACAAAGGCAAAAGCAACAGAAGAAGAGTTCATCATGTTGTGCCCAAAATTCATTAAGGTGGGGACACAGAGGGACAAAACTGAACCTTTGCTGAGTACAGAACATTCAGTATCAGACAGCGGAAAGTCAGAAGGGATAGTAAATACACCACAGGAGGTAGAATTGAGAGAGGAGATGAAGTCAGAGGGAAGGGAATTGGAGGAAGGCACCTGAGGGCTGTGGGTATCTCTGAGTTGTTGTATCTTGTGTTCCTTGATGCCTGAAAGGAAAAGAAATGGTTTCTTGTTAGAATGTCTAATGAACGGGAGGATGATGTGCCCTATCACTTTAGTTATTGCCTGCAACATCGTCAATCATGTGCTCTTACCCATTCAATCCTGCCAGGTGACTAATCCTACAAACTCTTTGCACTGCCTACTCACTCAGGATACCTAACCACATCTCTCCACTTGCACCCGCACTAACAGCTACACCATCCATCGTCATCCCACTTAATTCTTCCCTTTCTCTAGTTCAAAGTCTGAACAGTGCACAGTGAGGCAGGAAGGGCCAAGATGGTGGTAGGGTGCCTAACATTCAACTCGAACCCTTTATGAACTGTATATGTTGCAGTTGTGATATTTCATTCATATGTCTATCCAATGACCATTTAAATGCCCTTAAAGTTGGTTAGTCTACTGATGTTGCAGGCAGTGCATTCCATGCCCCTACTACTCTCTGAGTAAGGAAACTATCTCTGACATCTGTCTTATATCTATCACCCCTCAATTTAAAAGCATGTCCCCATGTGCTTGCCATCACCATCCAAGGAAAAAGGCTCTCACTGTCCACCCTAACTAATCCTCTAATTATTTTATATGTCTCAATTAAGTCACCTCTCAACCTTCTTCTCTCTAATGAAAACAGCCTCAAGTCCTTCAGCTTTTCCTCATAAGATCTTCCCTCCATACCAGGCAACATCCAAGTAAATCTCCTCTGAACCCTTTTGAAAGCTGCCACATCCTTCCTATGACCAGAACTGTACACAATACTCCAAGTGCAGCCGCACCAGAGTTTTGTACACTGTAGCATGACCTCATAGCTCTGAAACTCAATCCCTTCACCAATCAAAGTTAACACACTGTATGCCTTCTTACCATCCTACGAACCTGGGTGGCAACTTTCAGGGATCTATGTACATAGACACCAAGATTGCTCTGTTCATCTACACTAACAAAAACCTTACATTAACCCAGTACTCTGCATTCGTGTTACACTTTCCAAAATGAATCACTTCACACTTTTCCACATTAAACTTCATTTGCCACCTCTCAGCCCAGCTATGCAGTTTATCTATGTCGCTCTGTAACCTACAACATCCTTCGGCACTATCCACAACTCTGCCAACCTTAGTGTGTCATCCGCAAATCTATTAACCCATCCTTCTATGCCCTCATCTGGATCATTTATAAAAATGGCAAATGGCAGTGGCCCCAAAATAGGTCCTTGCGGTACACCGCTAGTAACTGAACTCTAGATGAACATTTCCCATCAACCACCACCCTCTGTCTTCTTTCAGCTAGCCAATTTCTTATCCAAGCCATTCAATCACCCTCAATCCCATGCCTATGTTTTTTGAGCAATCACCTACCATGGGCAACCTTATCAAACGCTTTTCTGAAATCCATACATATCAACCGCTTTACCCTCATCCACCTGTTTGGTCACAATCTTAAATAACTCAATAAGATTTGTGAGGCACAACCTACCCTTCACAAAACCGTGTTGACTATCCCTAATCAATTTCTGGGACTTTACTCAAAAGAGACAGTTTATGATAAATTTACTTACACACGGTAAATAGACTTTTTAATGACCACCTTCATTGTGTGGAACAGGATCTCTTTAAATTCATTTAATTGGTAAGAACAGTTTTTGTTATCTAAATCTAATAGCCTTTGAGAAGGTGATAGAGAGCCTCTATCATGAACAGCTGCAAACCATGAGGAGATGGTACATCCATAATGCTGTTAGTGAGGGTCTTGTGGCACACTGGTAGTATCTCTACCTCTGGGTCAGAAGGCTCAGGTTCAAGTCCTATCTACTCCAGAGTTATGTCATAGCATCCCTGAGCAGGTTGATTTAAAAATATCTCCACAATATTGTTCAGAAGAGAGTTGCAGGATTCTGACCATGCAGCAGTGAAGGTACAGTGATGTTTTCCGAGTCAGGATGGAGAAGAGCTTGTAGATGTATCTGCTGCCCTTGTCCTTTTAGATGATAGAGGTTACAGGTTTGGGAGGTGCTGCCTCAGGAATGTTTTGTGACTTGCTGCAGTGCATCTTGTTGGTAGTACACATTACTGCCACTGTGTATTGGTGATGAATGGAGAGAATTAGTTTAGATTAGATTCCCTATAGCGTGGAAACAGGCCATTCAGCCCAACAAGTCCATACCGACCCTCTAAAGAGTAACCCATCCAGACCCAATTCCCTCTGACTAATGCAGCTAACACTGTGGGCAAATTAGCATGGCCAATTCACCTGACCTGCACATCTTTGGATTGTGGGAGGAAACCAGTGCACCCAGAGGAAACCCACGCAGATACTGGGAGAATGTACAAACTCCACACAAACAGTCACCCAAGGCTGGAATCAAACCTGGGACCATGGTGCTGTGAGGCAGCAGTGCTAACCACTGAGCCACCGAGCCACCATGCCACCCTTGTTCATTGATTGGATACTAATCAAATAGTTTGCTTTTTCTTAGATGGTGCGGATCTTCCTGAGCATTGTTTATGAATTGGAGCAGTCGCTGGCTAAAGACCTGCAGTTCATACTATTACTTTCAGTGAAGGAAGGTGTCCTCTGTTTTAATCCAGCAGAAGTTAACAAGCTGCCTTGACTGATTTTTGCACATTTGTCAAGCAGCAGTTTATGAATGTCTAAGTGATAAAAATCACTGAAGCTCTTTTCATGCATGCCTCGCAATTCATAATCTTCTCAATGGAATCTGAAAAACAAATAGAATGGACAGAGAATACATTTTCAGATTCGCCCATATGCAAAGAATGATTGATGAAACGCATGTGGCCTTGAAAGCACGTTGGACAATGCTACCTTTTTAATTTCATTAATAAAAACAGTTTGCATTCAATAAACAACTGGTTTAGATTTGATCCAGATCAGCTGAGCTGCCAGGCTACTGCACTCGAGCCTTGAAACAGTCAAGCAGCATTCTGACACACCAGTCCTGATGGATTCATCAGGATAAGTGTCAGGTGATCATTGGTATTCTCAGCAGTCATGCATAATTCCTGTACATTACTTAAAAATCCAACACCTTCTGGAATGCTGCCCCTGGATGGCCTGGAAATGCACCATGAATTCTGTCCCTTCAGTATCAGCGTTTCACCTTCAGGTTCATGGTCTTTTGTTTCCACCAACCTTACTCTGTGCAACAAATTATAAATGAAAAAGCAAGAAATAATCAGCATAATCAGCCCATCAGCTGCGAGAGAAACACAATTTACAGGTGGAAAGCCAAGGGCTGGATTCCAGCAGCAACCCAACAGAACCATTTCCAACAGCCCATTGTGATTACGTTCTTATCAAGGAACCCACTGGTGGCTGTTAGCCCATCTCCCCCAGCATAATTTCCTGCAAGATCTCCTGTAAATTGTTGCCCCATTAGAGGCTGATAGCTCTCCAATACCAGCGGGGCCACCGGATGTGGTGGTCATTGTTAGTACTGCCGATGAGTCAAAGTGCAGGATCACCCTGTTATCGAGAAGAGATAGATGAAACTGGATCAATGGTTTAGCTGGGGAGCCCAGCAAGAGGAAGGAGAGGATGGTCAGTTTAAGGTTTAAGGGAGGTTAGCCCACTGGGAAAACCCTTTCCATTGGACATGGACTACTCGAGTAGGATGGATTCCTCAGCAGTCTTCAGGCAAAATTAACAGTTGCTCAAAAGGAGTGGGACCTGACCACCGCTAGTCAAATATCTATTGCCACAGGATGAACCCTTAAATGCCAATTAAATAACTTCTAATGGCCTCTAGTAGGAAAGACCATCCTTGGCACTTTCCCCTCTAACTTTAATCTGGAGAGTGGGCAAGATGATAGCATTTCCACCTCAAACCTTCTCCTTTGCATCCCATCACACAGTCAATTCTGCACAATGTTTTAAATCAATCAGCTGTCCTCAAATTGGAACGATACTTTTCCCATAGCTTAAATTAGAAAGCCCAGGTAGCTAATCTCAGTCCTGTTCTTGAATTGCTACACTTTTGAGGTTTGTGACAACTTTGTTGAAATAATTTACCATCTTTCTAGGTTCTAATGTAAGTACTATGCATAATACAAATTTCTATTTGTTTAAACAAATTTCAATATTTTATATAGTTCAAATGGGACATGACTAATATTTAGCTGAAAAGAGTAAACCTAATTTCCATATGATGTGTTTCATTGTGGTGTGTTCCATTCTTTTTAATATAATGCATATGAGACTGTAATTGACAAGCTATTTCCAAATGAATTGTATACATCTGGGTGGCTTATCACAAAGAGTAAAGAAAGGATTCGATTTATAAGCTTGCACATGATAATAAACACTCCAAATTATTTGTGGAGTTTATTCTTTTCTACTGCCATATCAATTCAGATCCTAATTAATTCAGCTGTTGTATTACTGATAAGGGAGTGCTAACAACAAATGACACTGGTTTACAAAACACATTGACATGGTTTCATAAAGATAGGCTTGCAATTGTTTTTCATGTTTTCTTCATCCGAGGTTCATTAGGGATTTTCTCATTCAGAGTGGAGGGGCTATGTTCATCCATTAGGATCTGCAAGTAAGTAATATCTGCAACATGTAGATATTTGTAAACTAGATTTGGGTGGTCCAATTAAAAATAAAGAGTTAATGGTTAGGAATATTGCAACAACAGCAACGATACTCTGTGTGTGTGTGTGTGACATTTTCTGCTTCACAATAGTGTCGCTTTTAGCAAAGAATTATGTGAAAGGGGGTTAGGGAATTGAGCTAAGAAGAAAACCAATAGCATTTTGGAAACTGTGCTGGAGGGTATACACTGATAAGTGATCTATCATGTCCTAAAACAATTACCACCATGAACTAGTAATATATTCTTAAGATCATTTAACCATGTCTCTGTGCAGATAATTACAATTCTTATGTTTAGAGCCACAAAGCCTGAAAACAATTCATGGTAATAATATTAAACATTCAATTGATTATGATAAAAATATTGATGCTGCAAATATTATCGAACCTTGGGCACTACCAACTCTTGGATGGAGGTCCATTGGATTCACCTTATTAGACATAACAAGAAGTAAAAATAATACTTGATACCCCTGATTATAATTGTTTTAGATATAAAATGGTACATACTATTTGCACAATGCTGAAGTACATATTTATTCTCTAATTGACTTAGAATTATTTTTATCTCATTAGAATATCAACAAATTTATCTAAAGTAAGCTGGTTGTTTTAAAGGAATGTTAGAATACCTGTAAGTAATGCCAGTCTGAGTGAAAATTATTAGCTGTGGAACTTTCATTTAACAATATAAGTTAGACCATTTTAATAAGTATTTTTCATTCCTTCTGAAGTATTGCTGAAGTACAGGTCTGCAGGATCTGGTTAAATATTGTTTGCTTTGGAGCCATTGTGAATATGAAAATGTTTGCAGGTTGTTCAGCTATAGTAGAGGGAGGCAACACATCTCAACAAATCTCTTCAACAGGCATCTGCACAAACAGAGAATCAATGAATAGCAATCAGAAAAACGAACCCTGGGCATTTTTTTTCATAACTCAAGGATACCAAAGTTACATCTCTCTCAGTCTCTTGATTGAGATCACCTAATATGGGATCTTCTTAAAAGATCATTTTATTTTTACGTGACAGATTGTGATCAGCTGGCTGTTTTAGATTTATTTCTGGTTTGTAGATATTATTACAAACCTCTAGAACCTGAACCCCGACCTACTGGGTCCGAGGTAGGGACGATATTGGCAAATGGAATTCAATCTGGGTAAGTGGGAGATGATGCACTTGGCACTTAATAAAGAAGACAAGGGAATACATGATGAACAGTTTGACCCAGTGATGCACCAAGAATCAGAGGGACCTTGGTGTGCATGTCCACTGGTCACTTGATTAGAAGCTGAAACTTTATTGCTGGAACAGCACAGCAGGTCAGGCAGCATCTAGGGAACAGAAGATTCGACGTTTCGGGCACATGCCCTTCTTCAGGAATGAAGAAGGGCATGTGCCCGAAACGTCGAATCTTCTGTTCCCTAGATGCTGCCTGACCTGCTGTGCTGTTCCAGCAATAAAGTTTCAGCTTTGATCTCCAGCGTCTGCAGACCTCACTTTCTCCACTTGATTAGAAGGACATGTAGATAAAGTAGTTGAGAATGGATATGGGCTATTTGCCTTTATTAGCAAAACATAGAATTTAAAAGCAAGGATGTTATGCTGGACCTATGTTAAGTGTTGGATGTTTAACAACTATTGTCGAGAATGTGGTGCTGGAAAAGCACAGTCTGTCAAGCAGCATCTGAAGAGCATGAATGATGAAGGGCTTCCTGATGAAGGGTTTATGCCCAAAACGTTGATTCTCCTGCTCCTTGGATGCTGCCTGACTCTTGGCTCTAATCTCCAGCATCTGCAGTCCTCACCTGCTAATAGCTGGAGTGTTGTGTATAGTTCTGGAATCCACATTATAGGAGGGTTTTGTTTGCACTGGAGAGGGAGCAGAGGAGATTTACCAGGATGTTGTAGGGGCTGGAGAGTTTCAGTTATGAAGAGACATCGGATACTCTGGAGTTGTTTTCCTTGGAGCAGAGGAGACTGAGGGGGATATGAATGAGAATTAAATGATTGTGAGGGGCATTGACAGGTTAGACAGGAAATAACTTTTTGTCCTAATGGAGGGATCAATGTCTGCAGTCATTGATTTAATGTAAGGGGCAAAACGTTTAGCGGGGTTGTGAGGGAACGGTTTTCACCCAGAGAGTGGTGGGAATGTGGAACTCACCAACTGTAAGGGTAGTGTAGGGAGAAAGCCTCTAACACTTAAGAAATAAAGGTGGACAAATACCCAGGACTTGATCAGGTGTACCCGAGAACTCTGTGGTAAGCTAGAGAAGTGATTGCTGGGCTTTTTGCTGAGATATTAGTATCATCGATAGTCGCAGGTGAGGTGCCAGAAGACTGGAGATTGGCAAATGTGGTGTCACTGTTTCAGAAGGGTGGTAAAGACAAGCCAGGGAACTATAGACCAGTGAGCCTGACCTTGGTGGTGGGCACGTTGTTGGAGGGAATCCTGAGGGACAGGATGTACATGTATTTGGAAAGGCAAAGACTGATTAGGGATAGTCAACATGGTATTGTGCGTGGGAAATCATGTCTCACAAACTTGATTGAGTTTTTTGAAGAAGTGACAAAGAGGGGCAGAGCAGTAGATGTGATCTATATGGACTTCAGTAAGGTGTTCGACAAGGTTCCCTATTGGAGACTGGTTAGCAAGGTTAGATCTCATGGAATACAGGGAGAACTAGCCTTTTGGATACAGAAATGGCTCAAAGGTAGAAGACAGAGGGTGGTGGTGGAGGGTTGTTTTTCAGACTGGACGTCTGTGACTAGTGGAGTGCCACAGGATCGATGCTGGGTCCTCTATTTTTTGTCATTTACATAAATGATTTGGATGTGAGCATAAGAGGTACAGTTAGTAAGTTTGCAGATGACACCAAAATTGGAGGTGTAGTGGACAGCGAAGAGGGTTACCTCAGATTACAACAGGATCTTGACCAGATGGGCCAATGGGCTGAGAAGTGGCAGATGGAGTTTAATTCAGATAAATGCGAGGTACTGCATTTTTGGGAAAGCAAATCTTAGCAGGACTTATACACTGAATGGTAAGGTTCTAGAGAGTGTTGATGAACAAAGAGACCTTGGAGTGCAGGCTCATAGCTCCTTGAAAGTGGAGTCGCAGGTAGATAGGATAGTGAAGAAGGTGTTTGGCATGCTTTCTTTTATTGGTCAGAGTATTGAGTACAGGAGTTGGGAGGTCATGTTGTGGCTTTACAGGACATTGATTAGGCCACTGTTGGAATATTACGTGCAATTCTGGTCTCCTTCCTATCAGAAATACGTTGTGAAACTTGAACGGGTTCAGAAAAGATTTACAAGGATGTTGCCAGGGTTCGGAGGATTTAAGCTAAAGGAAGAGGCTGAACAGGCTGGGGCTGTTTTCCCTGGAGCGTCAGAAGCTGAGGGGTGATATTATAGAGGTTTACAAAATTATGAGGGGCATAGATAGGATAAATAGACAGTCTTTTCCTTGGATTAGGGGAGTCCAGAACTAGAGGACATAGATTTAGGGTGAGAGGGGAAAGATATAAAAGAGACCTGAGGGACAAGATTTTCATACAGAGTGTGGTACGTGTATGGAATTAGCTGTCAGAGGAAGTGGTGGAGGTTGGTACAATTGCAACATTTAAAAGGCATCTGGATCTGGATGGCTATATGAATAGGAAGGGTTTGGAGGGATATGGACCGGGTGCTGGCAGGTGGGACTAGATTGGGTTGGGATATCTGGTCGGCATGGACGGGCTGGGCTGAAGGGTTTGTTTCCATGCTGTACATCTCTATGACTCTAAAAGTATTCAGATGTACATCTGTGGTGCCAAAGCTTACATGGGCCAAGCACTGAAAATGGGATTAGAAAAGGTAGGTGGTTATTTTTGACCAGCACTGACTCAATGGGCCAAAAGACCTTTTTCTGAGCTGGAGATTTCTATCACTCTATTACCACCACATCACAACAGCCCTCCCTGCCTGCTTTATATATAATTAATGAAGTAAAAGTGGAAGAGAAGTAAAATGTGCTGCTAATCTGATCCCATCATCTTCCTGCTGAATGAGTCGGGTTTAAATTGCTCCTTTAAATTGTATGACTTATCTACATTGGCTTTTATGAGCTTTTAAAAAATACTGTGTGGTTTTGAATTGGTGCAGTTGATTGAATTACAAGAAATAACATTCCTTAAAACGTTGTATTTGCAAACTAAGGGAGAATTAGAGCCCTGATATAGAGGTGAGAATGGAGCTGTGGGAGCACCTAATGTTGCACTGCCAGTTTGACAAGCAGCATCAATCCACTGACCTCCACACCCCCCTGAGCTGTTTTGTTGCAGGTCGGTTTAGGGGGAAATGATCAGCTTGCATACAGCTTTAATGGAAATGTGAGGGACAGTTGAGGCCAATTATCAGAGGTGGATTGTAGATTCCTCTGCAATTTCATGGCATGGCAGCTGCCAGGATGTAGCCTCCCAGAAGCAGGCTGTGGTGGTGGTGGGCATGTTGAGGGCAATATTCCAGGCTAACTTCAAGGCCTCTGTTTCCATGGATACAGCTGTGACTGCAGACCCGCTCAACAGAGGGATTCCTACTAATGATGGCCCAGCAGGAGGGGGTCTAATTGGAAAGTTTTTTAAATGGTGGTGAGAATTCACCTCCAAGATGACATGTATTCTCCCTTACCGGAAATGAAAAACTGCAACTCCACATGCTCGCTATTGGCCTCCAGCTTCGAAAGCCATCCACTGTCCATAATAGGAACAGTGAGCATGCCCTCTGGCCACTAATAGGCCATTTCAGGGAAAGACGATGCTTATTGCTGGCTCAGTGCAGGGTGGGAACCCATTTGGTCCTGGCATTGTTGTCATAGAGTCAGACAGCACGGAAACAGAGCCTTTAGTCCAACTAGCCCGTGCCGACTGTGTTCCAAAACTAAACTAGTCCCACTTGGCTGTGTTTGGCCCATATGCCTCTAAATTTTTCCTATTCATATAATTACCTGAATGTCTTTTGGATATTGTAATATACTTGCATCCACTACTCTCTCTGGCAGTTCATTTGGCGCAAAAACCACCCTGCATAAAAAAAGTTGTTCCTCATGTCCTTTTTAAGACTTTCTCCACGCACCTTAACAATACGCCTCTAGTTTTAGACTCACCCACCCAGGGAAAAGGCCCTTGTTATTCACCTTATCTATGCCCCTCATGATTTCATAAACCTCTGTAAGAGCACCTCTCAATCTCCTATGTTCCAGTGAGAAAAGTCCCAGCCTATTTTTATAACTCAAACCCTCCATTCCCAGCAACATCCCTGTAAATCTTTTCTGAACCTTCCCCAAATTAATAAAATCCTTCCTACAGCACGGAGACCAGAACTGGGCACAGTACTCTGGAAGAGGCCTCACCAGCGCCCTGTACAATCTCAACATGACATCCCAACTCCTATAGTCAAAGGTCTGAGCAATGAAGGCAAGTGTGCTCAACATCTTTTTAAGCACCCTGTTTACCCTGTGCCACAAATTTCAAACAATTTTGCACCTGAACCCCAAGGTCTCTTTGTTCAACAACACTACCCAGGGCTGTATCATTAATTGTATAAGTCCTGCCCTTGTTTGTTTTACCAAAATGCAATACCTCACATTTATCCAAAATAAGTTTGATCTGCCATTCCTCAGCACATTGATATAATTGATGAAGATCTTTTTGTAATCTTAGATAATCTTCTCCACTGTCTACTATACCAACAATTTTGCTGTCGTCCATAAACTTACTAACCATGCTTCCCATATTCCTATCCAAATCACTGATATAAATGGCAAACAAAAGTGGACCCAGTACCATTCCTTGTGGAACACCACTGGTCTCAGGCCTCTAGCCTGAATAACAATTCTGCACCACTATCTTCTATCTCCTACATGTCAAGTCCTGACTCTGAAACCAAAACCTTGCTTCAGAGAAACAGATCTTAAATGTAATGATCTCTGCAATTGCCTGATTATTATTCTTAATGAGATCAATTAGTGTAATAATTAAATAAAGACAGGTCAAAGTAAAATGTTGGGAGGCAGGATAGATATTAATTGTCTTCAATCACTGTTGTCTATGATCTACCTCAGTTTAAAGTTTTTGTTCATGGGATGTGAATTTTTCCTGGCGTTATTGTCCCTCTCAATTACATGTGAAAAACTGGTGTTGTGTCACCTATTTGAATTAATATAGTCGCTGAGTCACTTGCTGCTGAATTTCCAACCTCTGACCTACTCTAGCAGCCTCAGTATTTATGTATGTTCCATAAGTTAGGTTTCTGTCCATGATGATCACCTTTGCTGTTAATGAGAGGAGTGCTCAGCGATGGAGACAGTGAATCATTATGACAAAGTGATCAGATTTTCTCTTTTTGGAAATGATCATTGTCGGGTGTTGTGTGATACAAATGCTGCTTGCTACTTATCTGTCCAAGGTCTATGTTGTTCAAGTCTTGCTGTGTATTAAATTGGAATGTTACATTGTCTAAGGATTTACAAATGATGCTGAACCCTATGAAATCATCAGTGAACATTCTGACTTCTGACCTTACCATGGACAGATTATCGTTCAGCTCTTCTTCCATGTTTAGTTGAAGAATAATATCTAGAAACATTGCTCTCACCAGGGACTGATAACTTTTCAAAAATAAATTTTAGATACTTGTTATTAATGGAAGTAATTATGCCAAAAGATTCAGGTTTTAAATAAAAACTTTTACTCCATAAGAATTAAACAAGCAAATGCTCCTAGCTTAGTACTATATTCCATAAAAGACTTACTCTGAATCAAAAAATCTTAACAAAACACTACCAAAAACAAAGTGTGCCACAGATTTCAAGAATTCACACTGATTCTCCTCAGTATTTCCACCATGTTTCAAGGAATGAATTCCACCAGCAGCCAGCTAGTTAACAGGGTAGGACAAATCCCATCCAGCCATGCCTGTTTAAGTTTCCATGTTGTTGGGTAGATGCCAGTTTTGTAGTTGTACGGAAACAGCTTGGCTAGTTCTGGAACATACATATTTAGTGCTACAGCTGAGTTATTTTTAGGGTTCTTGGTCTTTGCTGCATCTGGTAAATTCATCTGGTTCGTGATATCACGTGGATTAGATTAGATTAGAATCCCAACTGTGTGGAATCAGGCCATTTGGCCCAACAAGTCCACACTGATCCTCTGAAGAGTAACCCACCCAGAGCCATTCCCCTACCCTAACCCCTGACTAATGCACCTAACACTGTGGGCAATTTAGCATGGCCAAGTCACCTGATCTGCACATCTTTGGTTTGTGGGGGGAAACCAAGCACCCAAAGGAAACCCACGCAGGCCTGGGATGAATGCACAAATTCCACACAGACAGTGGCCCTAGGTGGGAATCAAACCCAGGTCCCTGGTGCTGTGAGGCAGCACTGCTAACCACTGAGCCACTGTGCCACCTTACATGTGAAGTGGAGTAGATCCAATTTACTGAAATCTGTTTCTGTGATGGTGGGGACGTCAGAAAAAGATTGAGATATATTATCCATTTAGCATCTTTCGCTGAAAGGGTTGGAAACAATTCAGAATCATAGAATCATTACAGTGTGGAAGCAAGCCATTCAGCCCATTGATCCCACACCAACCTTCCAAAGAGCATCCCATACAGAACCAATCCCTCTCCTGTACTTCCATCCCCTCCCCTGCTCCAATCCTATCCCTGTAACCCTGCATTTCCCATGGCCAATCCAATTAAGCTGCACATCTTTGGACTGTAGGATAAACTTGCTTATTTCCCTATTTCACCAGTAGAAAGAAAAGTATGTATATTTAGTCTATAGTTTCATGACACAGATATAGGTAGCTTTTGACCCATCAATGCAAAGCGAAAATTGCTTTAATATCTAGAATGAGGTTTTACTTCTACACTGGACTGTAACGGAAAATGGGCACATATATTCCACTTGATTCTAAGGAATCAAATGCCTGGAATAGTTTGGATCCTTCTTCAATTGACTGCATTTTCAATTGGCGAAAGAAACAGACATTCCATAAGCAGAGGACAGAAGTTCAAGTTTAGATGTGGGAATCTGATCAGACTGTTTAATTTTCACTAAATTATAAAGAGGGTGGTGAATATGTAGAACACATTGCCCGGGGAGATAGTTGAAGTGATTAAAAATAGAAAGTCTTGTAAAAAGATGAAAGACAGATGATTTCTAAAGTTCTACCCCTGAAATTCTAAAAGCCTGTATTTTCTCTATACACTTGACTGAGTGCGGACCTCTAACATTTTCTGTTTCAGCCATGCTAATGTTCTGGGTTACCAGATTACTATAACAGCAGTATTTCTGACATTTTCTTTAACTAACCTGGCAATACATTCAAACACCTGGTTTATTTTTAACTGTAGCACCATGGCACTGGCAGTGAACCTTCAGTAATTCATATGGTATAACACTTACATCCTTGCCCTGCTCAACAGCACTGAGCATGCAACTTTGCCTGATATAAAAAACCTTGAGGTTAACTTTACCAAAGTATATTATGGGGTGGCACGGTGGCTCAGTGGTTAACACTACTGCCTCACAGCACTAGGGTCCCAGCTTTGATTCCAGCCTCGGGCAACTGTCTATGTGGAGTCTGCACATTCTCCCCATGTCTCTGTGGGTTTTTTCTGGGTGCTCCTCCCACAGTCCAAAGATGTACAGGTCAGGTGAATTGGCCATAGTGTTAGGTGCCTTAGTCAGAGGGAAATAGGTCTGGGTGGGCTACTCTTCGGGGGGGTTGGTGTGGACTTGTTGGGCCGAAGGGCCTGTTTCCATACTGTAGGGAATCTAATCTAATATTAGATTTATTTCTACAAAAGTTCATTATCTATCTATAAACCCATTTCCCCACTGCATCCATTCCTGTTCATGATCTAATTTATTGCTCTGAGGCAGTTACACCCATACATTCCCTTTATATCATTTATGAAATGCTGTGATGTTTCCTCAATGCCTTCATCGAAAATCCTGATGAAGATAATGAAGAATAACAGTCCGAAATAGCATAGAATCTCCCTCAGCCCTCACCACTAAGAGCAACCTTCTCTTCACAAGAATGAGACATTTCTGTCCAACTGAATGACTGTCTGCCAATTCTTAACATCAATATTTTTTGTGCTGCACTTGTCAAAAGATTTTCAAAAATCAAGTGTCATCCATCTTAGTAACTTTCTCAAAACATCTAATCTAATATTTGTGACAAAATCTTCTCTTCCAAAAGCCCCATTGATTGGAATTTGATTGTAGACCAATTACTAGAAGTGATCCATAGAAATACACTAACAAACAGTCTGACAGAGATAGAGAGCTGTTTACGATAACCAAAAGACATAAGAGCAGTAATGGGCCTTTCAGCCCATTGTGTCTGCTCTGCTGTTCAGTGAGATCATGGCTGATCTGGTAATCTTCAACTCCACTTTCCAGCCTTTTCTCCAGAAGCCTTGATTCAAAGAAACAAAATAAAGAAAATTTACAGCCCAGGAACAAGCACTTCGGCCCTCCAAGCCTGAGCCGATCCAAATCTACTGTCTAAACCTGTTCCCCAATTCCTAAGCATCAGTATCCCTCTGCTCCCCACTTACTTGTGCATCTGTCTAGGCACATCTTAAATGAATCTACTGTGCCTGCCTCTACTACCTCTGCTGGCAACGCGTTCCAGACACCTACCACCCTCTGTGTAAAGTACTTGCCGCGTGTATCCCCCTTAAACTTTTCACCTCTCACCTTCAGTGATTAAATATCTGTCTCACTCACCCTTGAATATATTTAATGGCCCAGCCTTGACAGACCTTCATGGTAAAACATTTCACCAATTCACTACCCTCTGAGAAAAGAAATGACGGAAAGGCTGATAAAGCCTGTTTACTTGAAAACATGAAGACGAATCCTATCAGAGGAGATTATATGATTTATGTTGAGGTTCCTAGTTCTGGCCAGGACTGCATTTGTACCTACTTTAGACCATAAGATAAAGGAGTAGAATTAAATCATTCAGCCCATCAGGTTTGCTCTGCCATTCGATTATGGTCGATATGTTTGTCAATCCCAATCTCCGGCATTCTCCCCCTGTAACCTTTGATCTCCTTACTTCTCCCTGTAACTCTTACTGATAAAGAACCTATCTATCTCTGTCTTAAAGACCCTCAATGAGTTGAGCTCCACAACTTTCTGTGGCAATGGGGTCCACAGATTCACCAATCTCTGGCTGAAGAAATTCATCCCGTCACTCTGAGGCTCCCAGTGTCTCCTACTCGTGGAAACATATTCTCCATGTCCACTCTGTCCAGGTCTCTGTGTATTCTTAAAATCTCAATGAGATTCCTGTCTCATTCTTCTGCATTACATCAAGTTCAGACCCAGTGTTTTCAATTGCTCCTCTTTGATGCTTTTTAAATTGTGGTATATTCTGGGCTGAGGAGTGGCAGATGGAGTTCAACCCTGCCAAGTGTGAGGTTGTCCATTTTGGAAGAACAAATAAGAATGCGGAATACAGGGTTAATGGTAGGGTTCTTAGTCAGGTGGAGGAACAGAGGGATCTTGGGGTCTATGTACATAGATCTTTGAAGGTTGCCACTCAGGTGGATAGAGTTTGTAAGAAGGCCTATGGAGTATTATCGTTCATTAGCAGAGGGATTGAATTCAAGAGTCGTGAAGTGATGTTGCAGCTGTACAGGACTTTGGTTAGGCCACAGTTGGAGTACTGTGTGCAGTTCTGGTCGCCTCACTTTAGGAAAGATGTGGAAGCTTTGGAGAGGGTGCAGAGAAGATTTACCAGGATGTTGCCTGGAATGGAGAGGAAGTCGTACGAGGATAGGTTGAGAGTTCTCGGCCTTTTCTCGTTGGAACGGCGAAGGATGAAGGGTGACTTGATAGAGGTTTATAAGATGATCAGAGGAATAGATAGAGTAGACAGTCAGAAACTTTTTCCCCGGGTACAACAGAGTGTTACAAGGGGACATAAATTTAAGGTGAAGGGTGGAAGGTATAGGGGAGATGTCAGGGGTGGGTTCTTTACCCAGAGAGTGGTGGGGGCATGGAATGCGCTGCCCGTGGGAGTGGTAGAGTCGGAATCATTGGCGACCTTTAAGCGGCATTTGGATAGGTACATGGATGGGTACTTAATCTAGGTTAGAAGTTCGGCACAACATCGTGGGCCGAAGGGCCTGTTCTGTGCTGTATTGTTCTATGTTCTATGTTCTATGTTCTATATATCCTATAATGTATTTCTAGTAACTCAGTGTCATCTTTTGTATTAAGGATTGATGCAAATTACCAATTTAATACCATTTCCAAACAGTGTGTGATTGCCTGAATTTGGCATGAGGAATTTCTCAATAGTTATATATGGTCTTTAATGGTTCTCTGATTCCTGGTTTTCTGAAACGACAAGATCAAATTGGGCAACAATGTATTCTTCATCTAAAGTCCTGTAATCTAATCCAACTGCAATAAAAAGGAAATTATTTAAATAGCCAAACAACAATTAGGAGCTAAATTCATATCGTCTTACTAATATAGGCTGAGTAACTTAGGAAAAAATATTTTTGTAAAAGTATCTAGAGTATAAATATCATAGAGTGGGAACATTATACCAAGCTGTTAATTTTTCTATTACATGTAAAGCAGATTCTGGTAATGGATTTGATTGTTTACAAAGTACCTTACATTACATTGGTCAGTGAATCACGGTATTGTGGCTGTCATGATAGCACATGTTCACAACTTGTGACTGAAATGCAATTTTCACAATGTTGAAAGACAGCCTTCACCACTATGCTGCTTACTTTATAATTACCAATATCAAAGGGCTATAATTTATGACATATGGTGGTCTATTAATCAGCTATAATTATATTCTGCTTATTCCCTGTCATAATTCTATATCAATTTGTAATGATAGATGCTCAGAAGAGAGAACCCTCACAAAGATACTCAATCACATGCTAAAAGTTTCACTAAATTACATATCACTTTAAAATCATTTTTTTTGTGAGTTCATATTTAAATATGTCCATTTACTCATGTTTAGAATTTACTCACTGGCGTCACTGGCTAGGTCAGCATTTATTGCCCATCCCTAATTGCCCAGACAGAAACTAAGAATCAACCACATTGCTGTGGGTTTGGAGTCACATTTAGGTCAGACCAGGGAAGAATGGCAGATTTCTTTCCCTGAAGGACACTAGTGAACCACATGAGTGTTTTCCTATAATTGACAATGGATTTATGGTCATCATTAGACTCTTAATTCCAGATTTTTATGGAATTCAATTTCCATCATCTGCTACAGTGGGATGTGAACCCAGGTCTCCAGAATATTAATCAAGTTTCTAGATTAATAGTCTAGCAATACTACCACTAGGCCATTGGCAAAAATATTCAACCTTTACAAGAACAACCAATGATAGCATGTTTTATTTGGCATGTTGTTGGTAAAGGAGGTATATCAAGATGAATTGATTCAAAATGGATTAAAATTTTGTTTGATGAAGGAACATCATTTGTATCACAGAAGATGTTTTGTAAAGATATCTAACCATATGAAAGACAATGACATGCTTTGAAAAGTAGGGAGCTAATGCACCCAGCTGTCCAGGCTGAGTGTCCATAATGCTAAGTGTACTGTAACAGCAGGTTTCATGAATCAATTTTAAACAAGATGTAATTACCTGCTGTTTTCTCATCAAGATATGGGTCATCTGCCAGAATAAGAGTGAATTGCCAATTAAAATGCTCTTGCTGCACCACTGGAGAAAAAAAAAATGCCAGAAAGTCTTCAAGCCTTGAAAATTCCCAGGTGTAGTGAGAAAGGGAGGCAATCATGCATCGAATTGGATAGGTGTACATGAAAATCACAGGGACTGAAACAGGCCATTCAGCACAAATGGTCTAAATCACAGCTTACGTTTTGCTTTAGCATCCTGACAACTTACTTTATCTAATCAAACTGTATCCTTCTATTCCTTTATTTTTCATGTTGTTATCTAACTTCCTATTAAGTGCCTATGTGCTACTTACATCAACTATTGCACATGATAATGAGAGCCAAACTCCCAACATTCTCTGGTTAAAGAATTTTCTCCTGAACTCCTTCATTAGTCACTTATATTCATGGTCCTCAGTTTTGGATTTCCAACTTGTAATGCGATGATCATTTTATGAGTGTGAGATGGGAGAATGTCACACCACAAAAACCTGCTTGTTCATCAGAAGCCCACAGATCTAGGCAACAGCAGGATCAGTGGCCACAGCTGGTATTGCAGCAAACCTGAGAGTACGAGATCACATCCGACAAGAGAAATCTTGCAGTGCCAGGATCGTGAACTAGGATGAATGGGAGTGGGGAATGCTGGATGGGATATGGATGGTTGGTGCAGACAGATACAAAAAAAATTGTGAGGGGATTCTGATTGGCACAGGGACTCTTAGAAGGAGGATCCCAGCTCACCTTTCAAGGACTACACCTGCCAGGCTGCCCATCTCTCCCATGATCTTTTTAAGCAGATTCTGAATGCAACCATAATTCAAATTGATCAAAACTTTGCCTTAGTCCTTCAATGTCTCATTGATCAACAAAAAAAAGTATTATTTATCTTCTCCCTAACTTGGGAAATGTGGATGGAGCATGAGGGGCAAGATAGGGATATGGATATGCAGATTGGAGTCATACTGAAACACCAATACATTAACCCATTCCCTGTGGTTTAGTCAATGACCAAATGATATGCACTGTCCCCATAGAAGGGTCTGCTCCTGATTAGGTGCAAGTAGGAGGAAGAGACATGTATATCAAAACCTGAAGGCATTAGTGTGCAATATCTCACCAGGCAGAACCTGGATCAGATGCCTCTGCTGAAGCCATGGGGATTGGGCTACACAGAAAGGCAACACAGTGAAATATGGAACTGCATCAGTGAATATTCATGGGTGTGCAAAAATCACAAATTGTTAATTTTCCAGGTTAATTTGAGTCACAAGATTTGAACCTGAGCAATGGGCATCCATTGCAAGTTGTTCCATCGTTTGAGTGACTTTTTGTGCATGTGATGAAGGGGAACAAGTGGATTCAGCTTGTGGTTACTGGATTGAATTAAATTATCCCATTATGAGAGCATCCCAGGCAACAAACTTGGAAATATTGAAAATCAGAAGAGGCTGATTGGCCTTTCAAACCTGCTCTGCCAATCAATATAATCATAGACCATAGAACATAGAACAGTACACCACAGGAATGGGTCCTTCGGCCAGTCCTGTGGTAAACATGACACCAAATTCAACTAATACCTTCTGCCTACCCTTGGTCCATATCCCTCCATTCCTTGAATATTCATGTACTTATCTAAAAGTTCCTGAAACGCCCATTACATCTGCCTCAACCACCACGCATGACATATCAAGACTCTTCGAACTCTCTGTCTAAACAAGTTGCTGCTTTCATCTCCTTTGAACTTTCCCCCCTCACCTTAAATACATTTTCGGCAAAACATTCAGACCGTCAACCCGATCTATGCATCTCATAATTTTGTACACTTCTACCAAATGTCTCCCCTCAAACTCTGCCACTCCAGAGAAAACAACCTGAAATTTTCTAGCCTCTCCTTATAGCTCATATCCTTTAATCCAGGCAGCATCCTGGTAAACCTCTTCCACATCCTCTCCAAAACCTTCTCATCCTTCTTGTAATGTGGCAACCAGATAGAAGTGTAGAGATGTATAACCCAGGAGCAGACCTTTCGGTCCAACTTGTCCATGCTGACCAGGTATCCTAACTTAATTTAGTCCCATTTACCAGAACTTGGCCCATATCCTCTAAACTGTTCCTATTGATTACCCATCCAGATGCCTTTTAAATATTTCAATTTGTTATAAAGGTGTACGGGTGCTGTACCTTTAAAAGCTATCAAGGACTTAGAGAAGCACAAAGAGTCTGGAACAAGGTAACAATGTAACATTTGGTTGAAGCAGCTAGAGGAGCTGGGTTGCCATAAGACAAAAACAAATTCAATTACAGCCAATCAGTTTAAATTATGCCCCAAGATACCAAACTTCGACCAAGTTTGAATTTAGTATTGAATTTAATTTTTCTGTAAATCGTAATCGGGATTTTTTTTATCGGAGTATTATTGTAGAGGAGAAGGTAAAAGATAAGTTTAAGAGAAAGGAATTTTAAACAGTTGTTAGTTAATATTCTCTGTTAGACTTCAAAAAAAGTTGTCAATTTTTACTTTAGTGGTGACTTTTGGGATAGTTCTTCTCTCGAATTTTAACAGATTATAGCTCAGGTTGAATCTTATCTGTGTTGCTGGTTTAAATTAGCAGAGGGGTTTACCTTGTGTTGTAACAAATTGTACCAGCCTCCACCAATTCCTCTGGCAGCTCATTCCTTACATACACCACCCTCTGTGTGAAAAAAATTGCCCTTAGTTCCCTTTTAACATTTGCCCCTCTCACCCTAAACCCAGGCCCTTTAGTTCTGGACTCCCCCACCCCAGGGAAAATAACTTGTCTATTTACCCTATCCATGCCTCTCATGATTTTCATGGCTGATCTTCATCCCTTTAGCTGTGAGAACTATATCCATCTCCTTATTGAAGACACTCAACGTTTTGGCCTCAATTGCTTTCAGTAACAGAGAATTCCATAGGCCCATCAGTCTCCATAAAGATATTCCTCTTCTTCTCAGTCCTAAATGGCCTACCCTGTTAGTTCATACTGTGACTCCTATTTTTTAACTCCCTGGCCATCTTGTGTTTTCCCTGTCTAGGCCTTTTAGAATCTTTATAGGTTTCTATGAGACCATCTACATTCTTCAAAACTCCGGTGAATATGGTTCTAATCAATCCCGTCTGTCCTCATACGTCAGTCTTGTCATTCCAAGTATAAGTCTGGTAGCCCTTCATTGCAGTCCACCCATAGCCAGAACATCGTTTCTCAGGTAAGGAGACCTGCATACAATACCCTAGGTCTAATCTCATCAAAGGCCTGTACAATTGCAGCAAGACAGGCTGCTCCTTTGCTCAAATGCTGTCACTATGAAGGCCAATATGCATTTATCTTATTCATTACCTGCATGTTTACTTTGAGCAACTGTTATACAAGGACACCCACGTCTTATTGTACCTCCCACTTCCGAATCTATTACAATTTAGATAGTAATCCTGTTTTTGTCATCAAACTTGATAACCTCACATTTATACACATTATACTGCATCTGCCATGCATTGGCCCACTCATTCAATTTGTTCACTTACACTGAAGCATCTCTACATCCTCCTCACAGTCTACCCTCACACCCACCTTTATATAATAGGAAAACTTGGAGATACTACTTTTGTTTACCACATTTAAAACAGTGATTATGTTTAGTAAACTAGCTAGAATCTAAGCACTGATCTCTGTGGTACCCCACTTGTCACTGGCTGCTCCTCAGAAAATGGCCCATTTATTGCTACTGTTTTTTTTCTGTCTGCCAGCCAGTTCCCTATCTCTCTCTGTATGTTACTCTGAATCCCATGAACTTTAATTTTACATACTAATCTCTTAAGCATGATCTTATAAACACTTTCTGAAAGTCCAATTAAACCATATAAACTGGTTCCTTCTTATCAACTCAACTTGTTACATGCTCCTTTTGTGAAATTTCCTTTTGTGAATCCCTACTGCCTCTATCCAATCTTGTCAGTGTTACTATCAAACCTTGTATGATGGATTCTAACATTTTGCCTATTACCAATGTCAGACTGACTGGTTTATAATTCTATGTTTTCGCTCTACTTCTTTAAATAGTGTGGTTATATTTGTTACTTTTCAACCCAAAGCATTGTTCCAAAGTCTATTGAAGTTTGGAAAATGACTACCAATACGTCCAATATTGGATGTATTCCTTACGTAACCTGAGGTGTAGATTATCAGGCCCTAGGAGTTTGTCAGCCTTTAGTCCTATCAATTCTCCTTACATCATTTCCTTATTATACTGATTTCTTCCAGTACCTGTCTCTCACTGGACCCTGTGATCCCCAACATTTTTTGCAAGTTATTTGTATCCTTCTTTGAGAAGACAGAACCAAAATATGTATTTAATTAGTCTGCTATTACTCTGTTCTCATTATCATTATTATTCTGTTTCTGATTGTAAAGGCCTGACATCTGTCTGCACTTTGTTTTTCTCTCTATGTACCAATAGAAGCTTTTACAATCAGTTTGTATGTTCCCCACAAGCTTACACTTACTCTCTATTTTGTCCCTTTATAATCAATCCCTTTGTCCTCCTTTTCTGAAATCTAAATTGCTCCCAATTGCTAAATTGGGTCTGCTGTTCTTTTTGGCAGTTTGTATGCCTCTTGGTTTTAATACTACCTCTAATTTCCCTTGTTACCCATAGAAGGACCACCTTCCTTATTTTAGTTTTTATGCCAGACAGGAATGAACAATAGCTGCATTCCATCATGCACTGTTTAAATGTTTGCTATTGCCTATCCACCATCATCTCTTTAACTCATGCACTCCAATTTGTCATTGCCAGTTAAACTATCATAGTTTCCTCTATTTGGGTTTAGGACCCTTGTCTCAGAAGCAACTATAACACTCCCATCTTAATGATAGATTGCCAATTTTTCCTTTCTCAATACATAATAGCCAGTCTAGATTGTTGGCCTCTATTTGATTCCTCAACATATTGATCAGTAAAAAGCCATCTCATGTACATTCCAAGAACTCCTCTTCTATAATTATGTTGCTGATCTGATTGGTAACATGGTCACATTGCATTCCAATGCCTCTTAAAAGTTAACATATTCCATAACTTTAACTTCCCAGCACATTTCGTCATGGTTGTGATTGTTGTACTCTTGGTCTAATTGTTAAGGCAGCATCTGTTTTTGGATGTTTTATCGCATAAAAAATGTTTTGAGAACTGAATATACTCATCGTCTGATCCCAGCATCAGGGGTGGGAGTTATGAAAATTGTTGAGAAAAGGCTCCTCCCACGTTTCAGACTGTCAGTCAGATAAAGCTTCAAATATTTCAATTTGGTCATCAGTGATTGCACAGCAGGTTTTAGAAGTCATGCAAGAGTGGAATTTCCATTGGAATTGGGAGGAAGGAACTTCCTACTATTAATGAAAATCCAAATGACAGTGCTGACAATATTTTTTAAAATGTCAAAACATTGAAATGTAGATGTGGAACATTCACCATAATAGCTAATTAAAAGAGGAAACTATATTAAACTGACATTAAGGAATTTGAATATGCTGGCAAGGGAAAAAGTGCATTGCTTTTCATCAACACAGCACAACATAAAATTTACAGCTTGAAGTCAATTTGAGTTCCAAACACTGGTGTTGTTTAAAACAGTTGTACTGTTACTGTCATAAGAGACATAGTAAATGAAAGTACTGGTCACTATTAGTTTTATTTGGCAGGCAACCAAATATATATTTGCAGCTTTCATTGCCTGTCAAACAATACATTGCACCCACAAATCACACCAAATTTCATATTTTGGCATTTGAAACAAATGCGTATTATAATTAAATCTACTGCTGTCAGATTTGTGGTTAAAAAGATTAGGGAGGTCTACAGATCTGACAATATCGCCCACAATGTTCTTATTGTCAATTGCTACCAATGTATTTCTGAAAATGCTTATGTGAACATCTGGGAAAGTTGGCTGATTTACAGTGCCATTCAATTCCAATGACGCCTAACATTTACAATGTCGTAAATCAGCTAACTTTAAAATGAAATGTCCTTACAGTGATGACACATAACTAATTTGACACAAAATGTGTCTTTGGAAATTTAGAAATTAACAAATACTGGTGCTGAAATTATGCATGAGATATGAATATTTATTCGCATTGTTTTGACACTAATTTAGTCCCATTCTTTTCCATCATTTAGATCCCTTACAGCAAAATGATTTGAACATTAGAGCTTTTGATAATGATCTTACAGACCCTGGGGATGCTGCACACTCTGTCAAGATCCCAATAAAATGATCCGTAATGGTTCTGGTGATTGCATGGCCTCATTGCATTTATAGGCAGGATTTTTTTAATACCAGGATTTTTTGCCCCATCATCGAAAGAGTTTATAAGGAATGCATCCCATTCAATAACAAATTCCACACGACAACTATTTAATGCCTTGTGGACCCTATCTGGACTGAGACAGGACTTTGTTTCTCACTCTGAAGGATGTCCTGCCTGCAAGGGCTGACAGCCAAGCTGATTTGTCAGCAATAATGCAAATAGACGATGCTGAAACAACTTTTGAATGTTGTACTGCCTTCATGCTCCTTGCCTGAAGCTATCTGGTGTGCTCCTCCTGCTGCTGTGAGTAACATAGCAGTGGGGACAAGATAAATGGCCAAGATTGGATGAACGATACAAAACCTCCACCAATCCCCTGTAACATGGGAGACAGTTTTGCTTTTAAAACTTGTAGGATGTGAGGGTCATCAATCGCTATTTGCTCTTAAGAAAGTGGTGGTGAACTTCCTTCTTGAACCAGTCTAAGATAGACTCACAATGGTATTACAGAGGGATTCCAGGATTTTGACTAAATACACAAAAGGAATAATGGTCAACGGCCCCAGATGTTAGTAATGAGAACTTTGCAAGGTCAACAGGGTTGTGTTTGCCATTCTCATTACTGGTGGCTAAGTCAATGCCAGATGTCCATCTGGTTTAATTCTTTTTTTTGAGACTTTATCATGATGGTTACAACTGAATGGCTTGCATGGCCATTTCAGAGGGCAGTTAAGAATCTGAGAGTCTGCCATCACATGCAGACCAGACCAGGCAAGGATGACAGATTTCCTTCCCTAAAGGACATTGTGAACCAGATGGGCTTTTCTTTCTGATCCATAATGGTTTTATAGTCATCATTAGATGCTTAATCTCAGATATTTATTGAATTCAAATTCCACCATCAGCTGTAGTGGGATTTGAACCCAGGTCCTCAAAACATTATCTGGATCTCTGGATTAATAGGCTAATGATAATTCTACTAAGCTATGACTCCCATACCCATCACAACTGGGGCATGTGGGTAAGCAGCAGACAAGTTATGTCTTCAAGCGGGGTCTTGTAACATTCTGCCACTTGGAATGTCAATGCTACTGGCTCACCAAAACTTCTAGAAGTATACACCACAGAAGGTGGCAAATCAGCCTCTCATCTCTGTGCTGGAATAAAATCATATACAATGATGATTGGCCAAGTTTGAAGGGGAAGTTTCATTCTTCTGACTTGCACAGAGCAGTATTGGTGTCAATGATCAGTTAATGATAAGTTAGAAGCATTTCATATTAAATGGATGAGCTCCAAAACAGTGTTTAAACCTTCAAGAAGCCATCACTCTGGTAGAATTGAACTAGGAATGTTCATAATGAATACAAGCGAAAACGTGAACCTGCTGGCTTTCCTGAATTAAAGCTTTAGTTACCAATTTGAGTAACTATCAACAGCAAATTCATGGATGCTGCTGATATCCCAAACACCAAACTGGATGAAGCTGGAGGTATAGAAACTGAGAACCATTATCACCTTGATGGCTCTGACTATATTGCCCAATTTTGTATAATATAGAACGTTGGCTGCAGATCTTACTGCAGTTTTGTAGTACGGTTTTATGTCTGTGCCTTGGTAAATCTGAACCTCTGGGGCTAATTCACTTCAGTCAATGTCAGTTAGCTGTGGTTGAATCTGTATTTGTGATGGGTGGCAGAGCAATTAGATAAGGCAGTATTCCTTTGTTGTTACTTGATATCTCTGGCAGATCTTCCCTGTTGTTCTGTGAGGTAGTGACAGGGGAAAGCTGAAAGCAGTCCCTGTTGTCGTAAACTTTCCTCTGTGATTCTGATGCAGCTCCCATTTCAAACCTGATATGACAGAACTTGTCTCAGCTTTAATATCCCTTTATATGAATAGAATTGGTATTTGTTGGTGAATATACAATAATTAGAATTTCATCGATCACTTCAATTCAAAAGAAACCAGAAATTAACAAGGACAATAAGGCTTCCAGGCAGCACTAGTACTGTCGTTCCCTGAAAGCTCCAATACACAGAAAAACAGGCACACAAATGACAAATCATTGGCCATTAGGATTCTGGCTGACAATAACCTTTACAACAATGGCAATTTTGTTAGGGATTATAAATGGCAGAGCGTATGAGAATGTCTGAGCAGGATAAAAGCACTTATTTTGCACCTTGCAATCACATTTACCTTTGCATTGCCTACAGAGCTGAAAGGAACCGATCCAATTGTATTCTTGATTCCTTTTTGAACAGTTTTCTATCTAGCCTAAGAAGAATAATAGGTTAATTTCTTCAAATTATTGGAAAAAATGTAAACTGGTATTTTGTTGAAACATAAGGTAGTTTAGAAAGAATTCCTCTGCAGCATGCACATAAAAAAACCTTTTTGGTTCATAATTGTTCATCTCTGACATAATAAACACAAAAGCTCTACAAAATCTCATAACATTGGACAAGCCTAATATATTTCCAGAATGAGCCTCTTTCAAACATTCACATTTCAGCTGCAGTAGAACTTACAAAGCTTGGATCATTAGAATTTGAAATAGTCTATGAGTGAATGAGACCTATTGTCTCATTGCAGGAAATAGAGGTGCAACTGGCTTCCTGTTTCAGTAAAAAGGCACTTGTGTGCAGTTGCTTATTCATAACATATTTATTCCATAATGAAAAACCATACAGTGTGAATTGTAGATTCTGTTGCTACAACACACAATTATTCTACAATACTTCCTTTATGCAACTCATTTCAATTTTGTGGAGGCATGTGCTGTTCTTCATAGACTTTGTATGAAATGACATAAATGCCATGCCTTTGGCTGCCTCATAGCTTACTCTTGAGTTTCAAAGAAAAGAATAATTTGAATATAATAAACACATGCAACTAATGCAGGATACTTTTCACATACAATCATCGCACCACTGTCACAATAAGATCAAAAAGTTTCTGAAACATCCATGTAGAAAATCGCATTCAGTGATCACATATTGATGGGAAAATCAATTGGCTGTTAGCTTTGCCCATTTTTTTCTTTGACATTGGATTGCACCAAGTGTAAAAAGGGAAGACAATTCACCTTCATCCTACTTAATGCTACTGCCAAAAACAAATTTTCACCCCAGTGATTCAATAAGAAATGTTGTATTAGAATGTTATATGAAACATGACATTGTTGTGGGATGTTGTGGATATGAGTTTTGTTTATTATTTCTTCCATTTCTCTGTTGGCACTTAAGGCATGGATGACAATCACAGTCAGTTAAAGAGTTTTGGTAATAATAATAATTCACAGTCTTCTCCTGGTTCAAGAACCTTTGGGTTGCAGAAGATATACCACAGTTTCATAGACAGTTGGTGGCTTATTGGATTCATGAGGCTTGAACTGAAGATCATTAGGTATAAGTTCCAATGACACCATGGTAAATGAGAAATTTGAATTCAGATAACTAAAGAAATCTGGAATGAAACATGTTAGAAATATCAATAATGGTGCCAATAGAAGTACAGAAATGATCATTGAAAAAAAAAACTGGTTTGTGAATACTCTTATGGAAGGATTCTGTCATCCTTACCCAGTTTGGTGTGTATGTGATTCCCGACCTGTAGCACTGTAGTTTGCTCCTAATTGTATTCTGAAATGATTTAGAATCCTTTCAGTTGTAACAAATAATCAGAAAAACATTCAGTGGAAATAAAACCAGATGGAATACATGCCATGCCTAAAAGAAGCCTATCCCTGCAAAGTCCTCCTCACTACTGTCTGCAAGTTTCAGAGAATCGGTCCTATCGAGCCACTCAGTTCAATTAAAGAAGAGAGAAAAATGCAGAGCTTGCCAGTTGTATACATGTCCCATGAAATAATAAAGAATTTTTTAAAGTATAGAATTTGAATATTGCTGAAAAGGGAGTCATAATCTTACATTTTTTGAGGACAAACATAAGGATGCCAATTTTCAAACGACCATTGCAATTATACCATGGAGAAAGACTTTGTTGAGCCAGTAGGTTAAAATGGAGGAAGTGACAGTGAATGAAGGCTTTCCACATCTTGCTAATGCACAGGGAGGTGATGGCTTAGTGGTATTATCACTGGACTGTTAATCACAGACCCACATAATGTTCCAGGGACCCGGGTTTAAATCCTGCCGTAACAAATGGTGGAATTTCAATTCAATAGGGGAAAAAAATCTGTAAATAAGAGTCTAATGATCAAATGACACGAAAAACGCTCATCTGTTTTACAAATGTCTTTTAAGGAAGGAAACTGCCATCCTTACCTGGTCTGGCTGACATGTGACTCCAGATCCACAGCAAGGTGGTTAACCCTTAACTGCCCTCTGGGCAATTAGGGATGGGCAATAAATGCTGGTCCAACCAATGACACCCTCATCCCATGAATGAATAAACAATACTCGAATGTATTTTCCTTTGTTTGCGTACTGAGAGGTTTGTGGCAGCATTTTTCTTCCTAATTGCACAGTTTAGACTTAGTCAAAGACGGAACATTATCCAGTTTGTGCTCTTATGATTGAATTCTGTTCTCTGCTGATATTCAGGATTACTCCTCCATCCACGCTTCATGCTCTGTTTTATGTTTTTCTTCCTATTGTGAGACATTATATTATTATTCTCTTTACTAACTCACTCACAAGCACTCTATGTTTACTATACTGTGTTTCCATTCATTCATTCATTCATAAAACTGCATTGTTGTAGTACATTTTACTCTTATAAGATAAGATAAACTAAATTAAACATCCCTTCCTGGGCTGCCAAACCATTACCCTTTCTTTATATCTTTCAATTCTTATTGGTCCCATGCTGCAGACAGTGTTTAGACCTGTTTCTGTATCAAAGGCTATCCCTGAATAAGTGCTGGTACTATAACCTAGTCAGAACAATGCCATCCCCATTATTGTGCCTCCATAACTCACTTGAAACAATGGAAAGATTATAATATTAATTAGCCCTTAGTAACTGTGAGACTTGAATAAGCTACAGGCCATCAAATAGTTTCCTCCACCAGCATGTACCTACAGTCTGCTGCTTTTTATCACTTTAAAATTTCCTTATACACTACCTATTTCTATAACACCATACTACCTATTTTTAACTTTTATTTAGGATGACCATCTTGTACAAATGTACAGATTTATACTTTTTAAATACATATTAAATAAGGCGCTACCCGCTTTAAGAAACTTACTATCAAAACAGCACTTCTATGAAACTGCATGAATAAATGTGTAAAAACTATCAAAACTGGCAATGGTAGATGAAATCTCATGTCTCATCTACAGGAGATCAGTTTAATATCCTCTATATTTTTATTTAGTAGACATATAATTTCTCACTAATTTGTATCATGTAGGTCTAGTAGTTTTACTAACATTATGAACTTTAAAGACACCTCTTAATTATTGCAAGCTCAAACCAGACAGACATTCTAATCCTATCAGGAATAACAGCCAACATTTAGCAAGCTACCTCCTCCTTCCCCAAGATAGATGTCATATAAACTTGTGGACAATAGATACAACTATGTGACACCATAGTGCTAAAATCTTAATGTATGTAAAAACTGTGTATAAAAGGGGCAACTCTAAAACTGTACTTTCGATTCCATTGCGACCTTGAACTGTGTCATTGCAGATGCTTATTAAAGAAACTATTTTTGCCACTCACTGATCTCGGTCACTATTGAACACAACCCATTGTAGAATTGTACAGTCATAGAGATATACAGCACTGAAACAGACTGTTCAGTCCAACTCATCCATGCTGACTAGATAAATCTAGTCCCATTTGCTAGCATCTGGCCCATATCCCTCTAAACCCTTCCTATTCATATACCCATCCAGATGCCTTTTAAATGTTGTAATTGTATCAGCCTCCACCACTTCCTCATTCCATACTCGTACCACCCACTATGTGAAAAAGTTGCCCCTTGGTTCCGTTTATATCTTTTCCCTCTCAGCCTAAACCTATGTGCTCTGATTCTGGACTCCCACACCCCAGGGAAAAGTCTTTGTCTATTTATCCAATGCATGCCCTTCGTCATTTTATAGACTTCAATAAGATCACCCTTCCGCCTCCGACGCTCCAGGGAAAACAAGCCTAGCCTATTCGTCCTCGCCCTATAGCTCAAACCCTCCAACCCTGGCAATATCCCAGTAAATCTTTTCTGAACCCTTTCAAGGTTCGCAACATTCTTCCAAGAGCAGGGAGACCAAAATTGCATGCAATACTCCAAACGTGGCTGAACCAATGCCCTATACAGCCTCAACATGACCTCCCAATTCCGCCACTCAATGCACATCCTTAGAAGAGTATAAAGGCAGTACGTGTATACTTAAGAGGAAAATCAGGAGGGCAAAAAGAGGATATGAGATAGCTTTGGCAAATAGGGTTAAGGAGAATCCAAAGGGATTTTATAAATAAATTCATGTCAAAAGGGTAACCAGGGAGAGAATAGGGCCGCTCAAAAATCAGCAAGGCAGTCTTTGTGTGGAGCCACAGGAGATGGGGAGATTCTAAACAATATTTTGCATCAGTGTTTTTACTGTGGAGAAAGACATGGAAGATATAGAATGTGGGGAAATAAATGGTGACATCTTGAAAAATGTCCATATTGCAGTGGAGGAGGTGCTGGATGCACTGAAGTGTATAAGAGTAGATAAATCCCCAGGAACCCTCCATTTTCAACAGCAGTAGGAGCGGTGAGAGTGAGGAGCTGAGTGGGAGAGGTCGAATTATGTTCCGGGATGATGAGTGAACTGATATATTTGGGCAGCGGCTGAACCCAAGACACTACATGTGCAGTATCTCCCACCTGCCCTCTTCTTCTAACCAAACAAAAAATTCTGTGGTGTGTTGATACGGTAAAGTTTCTCTAGCTCTTTTTTTATCGTATGATTGGACAAAGTTAAGCTTAAGATTAAAAATGGCAGGAGATCCCAGACCGGTAGTATACTCCTCTTGTTCAATGTGGGAGCGCAGGGATGCAGCTGATGTCCCTGACTCCTTCACGTGCAGGAAGTGTGTCCAGCTGCAGCTCTTGTTAGACTGCGTGATGGCTCTGCAACTGCAGATAGACTCACTTTGGAGAATCCATGATGCTGAGGATCATGGATATCACGTTTAGTGAATTGGTCACACTGAATTCCTGAGGGAGAAAGGGAATGGGTGACCAAAATGCAGAGAAAGAGCAGGAAGGCAGTGCAGGTGTCTCCTGCCGTCAGCTCCCTCCAAAACAGGTCTACCGTTTTGGATACTGTTGGAGGAGATGGCTCACCAGGGGAGGGCAATAGTAGCCAGGTTCATGCCACCATGGCTGGCTCTCCTGTTCAGAAGAGCTGGAAAAGGAATGGAAGGGTTATAATCATAAGGGATTCAATTGTAAGGGGAGTCGTAGGCATTTCTGTGGTCGAAAACGAGACTCCAGAATGGTCTGTTGCTTCCTAGGTGCACGGGTCAGAGATGTCTCGGATTGGTTGTGGAACATTTCTGAAGTGGGAGGGTGAACAGCCAATTGTCATGGTGCATATAGGCACCAATGATATCGCTACAAAATGGAATGAGGTCCTACAAACTGAATTTATGGAGTTAGGAGCCAAATGGAAAAGTAGGACCTCAGAGGTAGTAAATCTCAGGATTGCTCCCAGTGCCATGTGCTAGTCAGAGTAGAAATGAAAGAACAGGCAGGCTGACTGTGTAGCTTGAGAGATGGTGCAGAAGGAAGAGTTCAGAGACATTGGGACCGGCTCTGGGGAAGATGGGACTGTTACAAATTGGACGGTTTAAACCTGGGCTGGACTGGAACCAATGTCCTACGGAGTACTTTTGTTAACGCTGTTTGGGAGGATTTAAACTAATGTGACAGAGGGGTGGAAACAAATGAGGAGGTTAGTGGACAGTAAGGAGGGAGTAACTAAAGCCTGTAAGAAACTATATCACAAAGTCAGTGTGACTAAGGGGAAGAGTAGGCAGGGAGCAGATGATGAATGCAAACAGACAAGGGGTCTGAGGTGCATTTGTTTTAATGCAGGAAGTGTAGTAGGTAAGGCAGATGAACTTAGGGCTTGGATTAGTACCTGGGAGTATGATGTTATTGCTATTACTGAGACTTGGTTGAGGGAAGGGCATGATTGGCACTAAGTGTCCCAGGATATAGATGCTTCAAGCGGGAAAGAGAGAGGTAAAAGGGGTGGAGGAGTTGCATTACTGATCAGAAAGGATATTACAGCTGTGCTGAAGGACGGCACTATGGAGGACTCAAGCAGTGAGGCAATATGGCAGAGCAGTAATAGGAAGGGTGTACTAACAATGTTGAGGCTGTAATACAGGCCTCACAACTGCAAGCATGAGATAGAGGTACAAATATGTATGGGAAGATGTAGGAGCAACAGGGTGATGGTGATGGGCAATTTTAATTTTGCCAACATTGACTGGGATTCACTTAGTGTTAGAGGTCTAGATGGAACAGGATTTGGAAAGAGCATCCATGCAGGTTTTCTAAAACTGTATGTAAATAGTCCAACTCGGGAAGGAGCCATACTGGACCCAGTTTTGGGGAATGAGCCCAGCCAGGTGGTTGAAGTTTAAGTAGGAGATTACTTTGGGAATAGTGATCACAATTCCGTAAGTTTTAGAATGCTCATGGACAAAGACGAGGGTGTTCCTAAAGGAAGAGTGCTAATTTGGGGCAAGGCCAACAGTGCCAAAATTTGGCAGGAACTGGGGAATGTAGATTGGGAGCAGCTATTTGGAGGTAAATCCATATTTGATATATGGGAGGCTTTAAAAGAGAGGTTGATTAGAGTGCAGAACAGATATGTCTCTGAAAATGAGGGATAGAAATGGCAAGATTAGGGAACCAGGGATGACAGGTGAAATTGTGAGACTAGCTAAGAGGAAAAAGGAAGCATACATAAGGTCCAGGTGACTGAAAACTGACAAAGCTTTGGAAGAATATCGGGAATATAGGACCAACCTGAATTGAGGAATTAAGAGGGCTAAACGGGGTCATGAACTATCTTTAGCAAACAGAGTTAAGGAAAATCCCAAAGCCTTTTATTCTGATATAAAGAGCAAGAGGGTAACTAGAGAAACGGTTAGCCCACACAAGGACAAAGGAGGAAAGTTATGTGTGGAGTCAGAGAAAATGGGTGAGATTCTTAATGAGTACTTTGCATCAGTATTCACCGGGGAGAGGGACATGATGGATGTTGAGGTTCAGGATAGATGTTTGAGTACTCTAGGTCAAGTCAGTATAAGAAGGGAGGAAGTGTTGGGTATTCTAAAAGGCATTAAAGTAGACAAGTCCCCAGGTTCAGATGGGATCTATCCCAGGTTTATGAGGGAAGCAAGAGAAGAAATAGATGGGGTCTTAACAGATATCTTTGCGGTAGCCTTGAACATGGGTGAGGTCCCAGAAGACTGGAGAATTGTTAATGCTGTCCACGTGTGTAAGAAAGGTAGCAGGGACAATCCAGTTAATTCTAGACTGGTGAGCCTGATGTCAGTGGTCAGTAAGCTGCTGGAGAAGATATTGAGGGATAGGATCTATTCCCATTTGGAAGAAAATGGGCTTATCAGTGATAGGCAGCATGGTTTTGTGCGGGGAAGGTCATGTCTTACAACTTAATAGAATTCTTTCAGGAAGTGACAACGTTGATCGATGAAGGAAGGGCTGTATATGTCATGTACATGGACTTCAGTAAGGCTTTTGATAAGGGTCCCCATTGTAGGTTGATGGAGAAAGTAAAGTTGCTTGGGGTCCAGGGTGTACTAGCTCGATGGATAGAGAACTGTCTGGGCAATAGGAGACAGAGAGAAGTAGTGAAAGGGAGTTTCTCAAAATGGAGAACTGTGACCAGTGGTATCCCACAGGGCTCTATGTGGGGACCATTGTCGTTTGTGATATACATACACAAGGTAGAAGGTATAGGTGGCTTGATTAGCAAGTTTGCAGATGACACTAAGATTGGTGGAGTCATAGATAGTGAAAGGGACTGCCAGAGAATACAACAGAATATAGATAGATTGGAAAGATGGACAGAGAAATTGCAGATGACATTCAATCTGTGCAAATGCGAGGTGATGCATTTTGGAAGATCCAATTCAAGAGTGAACTGTTCAGTGAATGGAGAAAGCACTGGGGAAAATTGATGTACAGAGAGATCTGAGTGTTCAGGTCCATTGTATTCTGAAGGTGGCAACACAGGTCGACAGAGTGTCAAGAAGGCATATGGCATGCTTTCCTTCATTGGACAGGGTATTGAGTGCAAGAGTTGGCAGGTCATGTTACAGTTGTATAAGACTTTGGTTTTGCCACATTTGGAATACTCCATACAGTTCTGGTCACCACATTATTAAAAGGATGTGGATGCTTTGGAGAGGGTGCAGCAGTGGTTCACCAAAATGTTGCCTGGTATGGAGGGCACAAGCTATGAAGAGAGGTCGAATGGATTGGGATTATTTTCATTAGAAAGACGGAGATTGAGGGGAAACCTGATTGAGGTCTACAAAATCATGTGGGGTAAGGACAGGGCAGGTAGCAAGAAGCATCTTCCCAGAGTGGGGGATTCAATTTCTAGGGTTCATGAGTTCAAGGTGAGAGGTGAAAGGTTTAAGGAAGATATGCGTGGCATGTTCGTTATATAGAGGGTGGTGGGTGTCTCGAATGCATTGCCAGCGGAGGTGATAGAGGTGAGCACGACAATGTCATTTAAGATGTATCTAGACAGATACATGAATTAGCAGGGAGTAGAGGGATACAGATCTTGAGAAAATGGGAGGCAGTTTTAGATAGAGCATCTGGATCGGAACAGGGTTGGAGGGCCGAAGGGCCTGTTCCTGTGCTGTAATTTTCTTTGTTCTTTTCTTTATTTTGACCTAATCAGGTGTACCCTAGAACTCTGTGGGAAGCTAGGGAAGTGATCGCTGGGCCCCTTGCTGAAATACTTGTACCATCAATAGTCACCGGTGAGGTGTCAGAAGAATGGAGGTTGGCTAACGTGGTGCCACTGTTTAAGAAAGATGGTGAGGAAAAGCCTTGTGAGCCTGACATCAGTGGTGGACAAGTTGTTGGAGGGAATCCTGAGGGATAGGATTTACATGTATTTGGAAAGACGAGAACTGATTAGAGATAGTCAGCATGGCTTTGTGTGTGGGAAATCATGTCTCACAAAACTTGATTGTGTTTTTTGAAGAAGTACCAAAGAGGATTGTGAGGGAAGAGTGGTAGACGTGAATTATATGGATTTCAGATTAGCTTTCAACAAGGTTCCCTATGGGAGACTGATTAGCAAGGTGAGATCTCATGGAATACAGGGAGAACAAGCCATTTGGATACAGAAGTGGCTCAAAGGTAGAAGACAGAGAATGGTGACAGAGGGTTGTTATTCAGACTGGAGGCCTGTGACCAGTGGTGTGCCACAGGATCGGTGCTGTGTCCACTACTTTTTGTCATTTATGTAAATGATTTGAATGTGAGCATAGGAGGTATAGTTAGTAAGTTTGCAGGTTACACCAAAATTGGAGGTGTAGTGGACAGCGAAGATAGTTACCTCGGAGTACAACAGAATCTTGATCAGATGGGCCAATGGGCTGAGGAGTGGCAGATGGAGTTTGATTTAGATAAATGCAAGGTGCTGCATTTTGGAAAAGCAAATCAGGGCAGGACTTATACACCGAATGATAACATCCTGGGGAGTGTTGCCGAACAAAGAGACCTTAGAGTAAAGGTTCACAGCTCCTTGAAAGTAGAGTCGCAAGTAGATAGGATAGTGAAGACGACATTTGGTATGCTTTCCTTTATTAGTCAGAGCATTGAGTATAGGAGTTGGGAGGTCATGTTGCGGCTATACAGGACATTGGTAGGCCACATTTGGAATATTGTGTACAATTCTGGTCTCCTTCCTATCGGAAGGATGTTGTGAAACTTGAAGGGGTTCAGAAAAGATTTACAAGGATGCTGCCAGGGATGGAGGATTTGAGTTATAGGGAGACGCTGAATAGGCTGGGGCTATTTTCCCTGGAGCACTGGGGGCTGAGAGGTGACCTTATAGAGGTTTATAAAATCATGAGGGACATGGATAGGGTAAATAGACATAGAACATAGAACATAGAATATAGAACAATACAGAACTTCGATGTTGTGCCCACCTATGAACTAATCTAAGCCCATCCCCTACACTTTCTCATATCCAAGGAATGTTTAAATGCCCCTAAATGTGGCTGAGTTAACTACATTGGCAGGCAGGGCATTCCATGCCCTTACTACTCTCCGAGTAAAGAACATACCTCTGACATCTGTCTTAAATCTAACACCCTTCAACTTGCAGCTATGCCGCCTCATACAAGCCAGCGTCATCATCCTCGGAAAAAGACTCTCACTGTCCACCCTATCTAATTCTCTGATCATCTTGTATGTCTCTTTTTAATCTCCTTTTAGCTTTTTTTTCTCCAATAAGAACAGACCCAAGTCCCTCAGCCTTTCCTCATAAGACTTTCCCTCCAGACCTAGCAACATCCTGCTAAATCTCCTCTGTAGCTTTTCCAATGCTTCCACATTCTCCTGTAATGGGACAACCAGAACTGTACACAAATATTTCAAGTGAGGCCGTGCTATTGTTTTGTACAGTTGCAGCATGACGTCACGGCTCTGGAACTCAACCGCTCTGCCAATAAAGTATAACTTACCATATGCCTTCTTAACAGCACTATCAGCCTGGGTGGCAACTTTCAGGGATATATGTACTTGGACACCAAGATCCCTCTGCACATCCACATTACCAAGAATCTTGCCATTGACCCAGTATTCTACCTTCCTGTTATTCTTTCCAAAGTGCATCACCTCACATTTATCTGCATATTTTTGCCATCTCTCAATCTAATTCTGCAGTTTATACAAGATCCCCTACAACATGCAACATTCTTCCACACTGTCCACCATTCCACTGACTTTAGTGTTAATTGCAAATTTACGAACCCATCCACTAATGCCTGTGTCCAAGTAATTTATAAAAATGGCATTCAGTAGTGGTCCCAAAACAGATCCTTGTGGTGGTGGACCACTAGTAACCCAACTCCAGGTTGAATATTTTCCATCAACCACCACACGCTGCCTTCTTACAGAAAGCCAGTTTCTAATCCAAACTGCTAAATCACCCTCAATCCCATGCCTCTGTAAACAAGGTCTTTTGCTGGGTGAGGGAGTCCAGAACTAGAGAGCATAGGTTGAGGGTGAGAGGGGAAAGATATAAAAGGGATCTAAGCAGCAACCTTTTCACGCAGAGGGTGGTGCATGTATGGAATGAACTGCCGGGGAAGTGGTGGGGGCTAGTACAATTACAGCATTTAAAAGACATCTGGATGGATAGGAAGGGATTGGAGGGATATGGGGCAAGTGTTGGCAAATGGGACTACATTAGGGTAGGATACCTGAAGAAGGGCTCATGCCCAAAACGTTGATTCTCCTGCTCGTTGGATGCTGCCTGACCTGCTGCGCTTTTCCAGCAACACATTTTCGGCTCTGATCTCCAGCATCTGCAGTCCTCACTTTCTCCTCGAGGATATCTGGTTGGCATGGACGAGTTGGACTGAAGGGTTTGTTTCCGTGCTGTACATCTCTATGACTCTATGACACTGACCAATAAAGGCAAGCATACCAAATGCCGCCTTCACTATCGTATCTACCTCCACTTTCAAGGAGCTATGAACCTGCATTCCAAAGTCTCTTTGCTCTGCAATGCTCCCCAGCACATTTTCAGGCAGCACAAATTTATAGCAATTCAGTTGACTCCCTTTGAAGTTAGAGTGGTGGTGACTTGCAAAACTCCCTTCATGCAGTGGCCCGTGTTATGCAGTGATGCATCGGATTCCATTATTATATTTGGAGTTGCCACTCTCATTGATACAATGCCCTCAGTATCACAACATAATGCAGCCAAACACCAAACTCGAGTTTCTAACTTTTGCTGAACACTCCATGGACTAATCACTAACAAGACCCCTGACTATTCCTGATCATTCCTGCCCAATTTCCTATGAACCAGCTCTCAGACTGACTTGTGGAATAGTTGTGACTGAGTCGGGCAGAGCCTCGACACAGATGTCCCCCAGCTCGCCAGCTGATGTACCTGTAATCCCAAACTGGTTGAAACTAACCTGTGGGACTGACCCTAGCTCAATCCTTGAACATAAAAACAACAATCCCTGGGCAGTGCTCGGATCAAGCAACCTGAATTGTAATTGAACTAGCCCCTTGACTGATCCTGCTTGACTCCACTAAGGCTGGCTCTCTGTGAATTACAGACACGGACATTTCTTTGAAACACATGCAGTATTTCTGTTGTGTCAATTGTAGATATGATTGAATGGTGCTGTACAACAACAGCTACTTCATCATTGATCTCCCCTTCATCATAATGGGGTGGCATGGTGGCTCAGTGGTTAACACTGTTGCCTCACAGCTCCAGGTACCTGGGTTTGATTCCTGCCTCGGGCGACTGTTGATGTTGAGTTTGCACATTCTCCCCGTGTCTGTGTGGCTTTCCTCCCACACTCCAAAGATGTGCAGGTTAGGGGAATTGGCCATGTTAAATTTCCCACAATGTTCAAGGTGTGTAAGTTAGGTGCATTAGTCTGGGGTAAATGTAGGGGAATGGGTCTGGGTGGGTTACTCTTTGGATGTTCGGTGTCGACTTGTTGGGCCAAAGGGCCTGTTTCCATGCTGGAGGATTTCTATATCTATAATGACAGACATGGGGATATTTGCTGATGATTGAAAAATGTTTAGCACCTTTTACAACTCCAAGCAGTACAATATTGGAGCGGTACAAATCCAAGTGCAACAAAACCCGAACAATATCCAGGTATGGGCTGACAAAGAGCAAGTAGCATTTGCACCATGTAAGTGCCAGGCAATGAAAACCAACCAAAGAGAATCTAACTATTACCTCTGGAAACCAATGGCATTACATTACAGAATCTTCCACTGCCAACAGCCCAGAGATTACCATTGGCCAGAAATTAAACTGGACTAGCCATATAAGTACTGTGACCACATAATCAGTTCAGAAATTAGGAATGCTACAGTAAGTAACTTACCCACGGTCTCCCCAAAATCTGTCCATAATTTCCAAGGTAGATGTCAGAAGATTGATGAAGTATTCCCCACGTTTCCAAATGGGTGCACTCCCACAGTACTCAGGAGCTTTGACACCACCCAAGACAAAGCAGTCTTTTGATTGACATTATATACACAAACATTCACCACCCTCACCACCACCACTCGTTTGCAGCAATGTCTACCATCAGAAATGCACCAAGTCCATCAGATATAAGAACAGAGTTAGGCCATTTGGTCAATCATGGCCATTATGTTTCTCAACTCCCCTCTCCTATCAACTCTCTCTAACCATTGAACTCTTTACTAATCAAGAACCTAACTACCTTCATCATAAAGGCGCACAATGACTTGACCTCCACAGGCTTTTGCAGCTGTGAGTTCCACAGATTCACCACTCTCTGGCCGAAGAAATCTCAGTTCTAAAGGGTTGTCCCTTCACTATGAGGCTGTCCCCTTGGGTCCTAATCTCT